>NC_081567.1:25063608-25177198 GCF_022355385.1 Mustela nigripes
CTCAGGTCATAATCTCAGGGTCCTGGGATCGAGCCCCACATTGGGCTTTCTGCTCGGAAGCCTGCTTCCTGCCCCTCACCTGCCTCTCTGCCTACTCGTGATCTCTCTCTCTGTCAAATAAATAAATAAAATCTTAAAAAAAAAAAAAAAAGGCAAGAAAGCAGAGGGGTGCCGGGATGGCATGGTGGACTGAGAGACCCACTCTTGGTTTCAGCTCAGATCTGATCTCAGGGTCTTAGATTGCGCCTCACTCGATCAGGCTCCACGCTCGGCATGGAACCTGCTTGTGTTTCTCTTCCCCTCTCCTTCTGCCCCTCCCCTTCCTCATTCTTTCTGTCTGTCTGTCTGTTTCTCTCTCTTTAAAATAAATAAAGTAAATATTAATAATTAAACAAGCAGAGAAGGTTAGAATGACCCCTGTGGTCATGGTTTACAGAAAGATCAGTGTTAACTCTTGTCAAGCTTAATATATGTTCAGATGGTTCCATACACAGTTCTACAGTATATACACAGGTTAGTATACAGATATTTTGCTTTGCACGATCTACAGAGAGGACCAAGAAGCAAGAACATCTTAGTAGCAAAAAAACCCACAAAAAAACAAAAAAACAAAACCCAGCTTAGTAGGAACAAGCTCACTTAGCTCTCAGATCTAGGTTTATAAAACCATTCTCCAGCAAAAGGAGAGATGGCCGATTCTAGGACAGGACCAGGAAATATATAAACCGAACCTGGAGCATCTTAGAGTGTCAGAAAGCAAGGAAATATTCAAACCCGTCACAATGACAGGGTATGCCAAAGGCACATAGGAGCCAACTGAAGGAGTTCTCGTGGCCAAAGCTGGAATAACTTGAGATTCAAAATAAATAAAATAACACTGGATTAGAACCTAACATAAAAAAAGAAAGAAGATTCAGGAGGGCATACTGCTATATATAAATAATTGATTAAATAAATAAATAGGGACATTGACAAGAGATTCTCCTGGGCAAGGGAATTCTAAATAATTTAGAGAGATACTTTGCCCGAAAGGAAGCCGAACAGAATGCTGTACTCTTCAAATATAAATTGTGCACACTCACTCCCTTCCAGAGAGCACAGCGTGGAAAGGGGAGCAGACACGTGGCAAGCCATTTAGAAAATCATCTTTTCCTAAAGGAACCCCTTCCTGCGCTCAGCTTCCTTAGGTGGCGGTGGAGGGGGGGTTTCAGGTCAGACATTTACTAACTGTGTGACCCCGAGCAAACCCTTTATTTCTGAGCTTCAGCATGCCTGCCCAGCGCCGGGCACGAAGTAGATGTCCCATAAGTGCTCCATCCTACCATGGGTAAGTAGACGCATCCTAGTGCATCACAAGAGCGGGGATCCGCTGTCCTGGTCTGGAGACAAACCATTACCAATGGGAAAAAAAACAAATATTGAAACTACTACCTGTGAATTAGTAGGGGGGCTTCCATTTGCAAGTGAGAGAAAGACCAGTTGCCAGAGGCTTAAACGTTAGAATTTGGGCAGCAGAGAGCATCCAGGGCCAATCAGTTTGGGCGGCTCAACAAAATCGTCCAGTCCTTCTGTCTTCCTCTCCGTCTGTCAGCCCTGTGTCTCCACCTTGGACTGACCTGGGCTGTCCCAAGCTGGGTGCCTCCTTTCCAAGCATCCTGCACAGGCAGGAACACGTCCCAGGGGAGGAACAGGAGCCTTTTCTCCTCTGAGTAACTCTTTTGAAAAACAAAGACCCCCTTTTCCAGAAGCTCCCAGAAGATGCTCTCGTGCACCACTGGCTGAACCACCAGGTTTAGACTGCTCAGGATTGACTCCGAAAGCACCCGAGGAAGGCTGGGCTCAGGGTGAAGACCAGGACTCGGGCTGCGGGAGAGAGTAGTCTCCCGTGCAGCCTTCTGAACACAAGCGAGAATGAGAATGCTTCCTTTCTGTGTAATTAGAAAACCAGGTGAAAGACTGCCTGGGGGACTTAGTTAACCTCCGGACTCTTGATCTCAGCTCAGCTTTTGGTCTCAGGGTCCTGAGTTCAAGCCCAGGGTTAAGCCTACATTAAACAAAAAACATAAAACCAGGTTAATAATCATGTTCCCATGACCCCCGTGTACAGCCCCAAAGCTTGATTTTCTCGGTAAATCAGGCTCTCTAAGGTCCCACCTTATCTCTAAGGTCCCACCTTCATCTCTGCAGAGAGATGAAAAAGATGACCATTTGAGGACCCTTCTGATCTGAAAAGATGAAGATTCTAAAATCTCATCTGTCTCTGTGACCTTAGACAAGTACGTGCCTTCTCTCTGAACCCAGCATGTTTGATTATAAGATAAAGGTGGTACTGTATCTAATTCCCCACTTCTTGAACTCGATACTTACCAACGTTCCTTTTAAAGGTACAAGCATAATCTTCTAATCAATATTCTGTCATCGGCATTATTACGTGTATGAAACAGGCAGAGAGCCAATTGACTAAGCACGTAGACTGTATGAAGATAAATCCCAAATTTGCAGCAAACAAGTGAGACATTAAATAGGTTCATCAGTCACTTTAAACTTCCATTTTCAGGGTGGCTGGGTGCCTCAGTTGTTAAGCATCTGCCTTCAGCTCAGGTCATGATCCCAGGGTACTGGGATGGAGCCCCGCATTGGGCTCCCTGCTCAGCAGGAGACCTGCTTCTCCCTCTCCCACTCCCCCTGCTTGTGTTCCCTCTCTTAGTATGTCTCTCTGTGTCATAAATAAATAAAGCCTTTTTTAAAATTTAAAAAAAAAAAAACAAACACAAAACTTCTATCTCCTTGGCTATAAAATAATAACATTTACCTCCTAGGAGAATTATATGAGATGAGGCCTATGGGGTGCTTGAAACGTGTCTGGCACGTAATACACACTGGATAAAAGTGAGCCCCTGTATTCTCAGGAGAATCCCCACTGGTGTCCATTCTCCAGTTGGAACCTTCTCTTCCGCCATCATGTGGACATCAGAATGATCAGGTGAGAGCTGCTGGGGGCCCATGGTGGGCCGAATAAGGGTCACCCCAGATATGCCACATCCTAAGTCTCTGGATAAGTCTACCTTACATAACGGAAGGCCCTTTTTTTTTTTTTTTTTTTTTAAGATTTTATTTATTTGGGGCGCCTGGGTGGCTCAGTGGGTTAAAGCCTCTGCCCTCAGCTCGGGTCATGATCCCAGGGTCCTGGGATCGAGCCCCCGCATCGGGCTCTCTGCTCAGCGGGGAGCCTGCTTCCTCCTCTCTCTCTCTCTGCCTGCCTCTCTGCCTACTTGTGATCTCTCTCTGTCAAATAAATAAATAAATAAAAATGTTAAAAAAAAAAAGATTTTATTTATTTGACAGAGAGAGAGATCACAAGTTGACAGAGAGGCAGGCAGAGAGAGAGGGGGAAGCAGGCTCCCCACTGAGCAGAGAGCCTGATGCGGGGCTCCATCCCAGGATCCTGGGACCATGACCTGAGCCAAATGCAGAGGCTTTAACCCACTGAGCCACCCAGGCGCCCCCGGAAAGGCCCTTGCGGAGAAGCCCGGCCTGGCTCACCCAGCTGGGCCGCATCCAATCCCACGTGTCCTCAAAGATGGCGGAGGAGCGAGGAGAGGCCGTCAGAGCGCTCGCTCGTGAGAGACTCGGGCTCTGAAGATGGAGGAAGGGAACCCAGGAACGCGACAGCTTCTGGAAGCTGAGACCATCCCTCAGCGGACAACCAACAAAAAACCCGGGGCTTTTGCCTTCTACGCGCAAGGAACGTTGTTCTGCCACGTCAGGCGAGCGGGAAGTCAACCTCCCTCAGAACCTTCGCGGGGGACCGCGCCTTCGCTGGAGCCTCCCGAGACCCTTGGGGGGACTTCCGACCTACGGACCGGTAAGATAATAAATTCGCGGGGGCCTTTCAAAAGTACGGTGGCGGTAAAAACAAAAACACGTGACAAAGTTTATCTTTGTAGCCTTTTTTTTTTTTTAATGTGTATTTTATTTTTTTATTTTATTTTTAAGATTTTATTTATTTATTTGTCAGAGAGAGAGAGAACACAGGCAGGCAGAGCGGCAGGCAGAGGCAGAGAGAGCAGCAGGCTCCCCACTGAGCAAAGAGCCTCAAGCGGGACTCGATCCCAGGACTCTGGGATCATGACCTGAGCGGAAGGCAGCCCCTTAACCAATTGAGCCACCCAGACGTCCTACCCTTTTTTTTTTTTTTTTTTTAAAGATTTTACTTACTTGACAGAGAGGACAAGCAGGGGGAGGGGCAGAGAGAGAGGGAGAAGCAGGCTCCCCGCTGAGCAGAGAGCCCCATTCTGGGCTCGATCCCAAGACCCTGGGATCCTGACCTGAGCTGCAGGCAAAGGCTTAACTGACTGAGCCACCCAGTGGGCGCCCCCATCTTGCCCATCTTTAAGTGTACAGTAGTGTTAACTACATAAACATTGTTCTGTAACAGATCTCTAGAGTTTTTCATGTCGCAGAACTGAAGCTCTACTCTTTGGACAACGACGCACCATTCCCCCCACCCCACCCCATCTGCTGGCCACCACCATTGCTATGTTCCGTTTTTAAAAGGTGACTTCTTTGGGGGGGGGGGTGTCGGTGCCTGTCAAGAGCACGTGACTCTTGATCTTGGGGTTGTGAGTTCAAGCCCCATGTTGGGTGTGGAGATTTCTTAAAAATAACATCTTTAACAATAAAAGATAAGGGGCCCCTCTGGAGCTCAGTTGGTTAAGCCTCTGAGTCTTGATTTCTGCCCACCTCCTGATCTCAGGGTCCTGGGATCAAGCCCAGCGCTGGGGGGTCTGCTTGAGGATTCTCTCTCTCGCTCGTCCTCTGGCCCGCCCCCTGCTCACACACACTCTCTCAAATAATCTTAAAAACAATAAATAAGTAATAAAAAATAAATGAAAAGGTGACTACTTTAGATAAACCCCCTATAAGTGGAGTCACAGTCTTTGTCCTTCTGTAACTGGTTTATTTCACTTAGCGTCCTGTCCCCAAGGTTCACCCCCGTTGCGGCATACAATGGGATCGCCTTCCTTTTTAAGACTAAATAATATTCCACAGCACGTATACCCCACATTTTGATTATCCATTCATCAGCTGATGGACATTTAGGTTGCTTCCGCCTGTTAGCTCTTATGACTAATACTGCAGTGAACACGGGTGTACAGATATCTTTTCAAGATCCTGTTTTCATTTATTTTGAATATATAGCCACAATTGGGATTGCTGGATCATATGGTGATACTATTTATAATTTTTAAAGAAACCTACATACTGTTTTCCATAGCAACTGTACCATAAATTTGTGTTATTTTAAGCCACTAAATATGTGATTATCTGTTATGGCAGTGATTGGAAACTAATATTGAGCCTTTATGGGTTTTCCTTTTGTTTTTAACCTCTTGAGGTAGAACATAGAAAAGCACACCTTTTCCAGTGCCCTGGAAGCATACAGCTTTATAAATTTTCACGATCTGAGCGCACCTGTATAACCAGCACCCAGATTGGGAATCAGAATTTTTCAACCTTCCCCCCTCCACCCAGAACCTCCCTCATGCATGGAAAGAGTCTGGAAACCGTTTTTTCTGACTCCATTTGACGGAAGGAAAAACCAAGGCCCAGAAAGGGTACAGGCAGTACCACCACGTATTTACTTTTACACTTGATCTTTGCCAAAAGGCCAAGAAGTGATATTTATTTTTAAAATACACATGTTTCATGGGGTGCCTGGCTGGCTCAGCCAGTAGAGCATGAGACTCTTAATCTTAAGGCTGTTAAGTTTTAGAAGTTCAAGGCCCACGTTGAGTGTAGAGATTACTTAAAAATAAAATCTTTGGGGGGCACCTGGGTGGCTCAGTGAGTTAAAGCCTCTGCCTTGGGTTCAGGTAATGATCCCAGGGTCCTGGGATTAAGCCCTGCATCGGGCTCTCTGCTCACCAGGGAGCCTGCTTCCTCCTCTCTCTCTCTGCCTCTTGTGATCTCCGTCTGTCAAATAAATAAATGAAATCTTTTTAAAAAAATAAATTAATTAAATAAAATAAAATCTTTGGGATTCCTGAATGAAGTCTGCTTTCAACTCAGGTCATGATCCCAGGGTCCTGGGATCGAGTCCCACTTCTGGCTCCTTGCTCATTTCTAGGAAGTCTACTTTTCCCACTGACTGCTGCTCTCTCTGCTTGTGTTTCCTCTCTCTTTGTCTCTCTCTCTCTGACAAATAAATATATAAAAGTTTCAGAAGAATAAAGTGCCTAAAAAATTCTTCAAGAAAAATAAAAAATAAGATTTTAAAAATAATTAAATTAAATTAAAATATGCACATTTCAAATATCAAATACTATACAAAAATATTTAATAGATGAGATTGTTGGGGGCACCTGGGTGGCTCAGTTGGTTAAGCATCCAACTCAGCTTCAGCTCAGGTCCTGACCTCAGGGTCGTGAGATCGAAGCCCGCGTCAGACTCTGCACTCAGCGTGGAGTTCGCTTAAGATTCTCTCTCCTTCTCCCTCTGCCCCTCTCCCACGCGCTCTCTCTCTCTCTCAAATAAATAAATAAATCTTTAAAAGAAAATAGATGGGATTGTTGGAGGAAAGAGAATCTTTCTTTTTCCAGGAAAATTCATTTAGAATTCTCATTTTTAAATGAGTTTTAAAAGATCCCCAGGAGGATTTTTAATGTGCCATAAACATAAATTGTTCCATAAATTTGTGAAGTTGTTTGTATAAACCATTTTTATAAATGCAAACCCACCCATGATCTAAATGAAGTAGAACACAGGTTCGTTTTTTAGTATTGTGTTTTGTTTTGTTTTTTAACTTTTCAACTATGGCCTAGCCTCTTGCGCCACCTGCTGTTTGTTTTGGGAACCTCGTCACCGCATCCTGTTGTAGGCAGTGGTTCATTTTTTCAGTGTGTATTGAACACAAGTACCTTGCAAAGGAGACAGACGTTCATATACATATAATCAATGTAAAATTATGAATTTAGTAAATTCAACAATGGCAACTGATACTCTAACTAGCTGTTCATTAGATTCCCTGTAAAAGTGCTGTTAGAACAATCTTCAGCAAAAAACCCACTCCCAGAAATTTGTGCCCATTGACCTGGAATAGAGTCCAGAAAATCGGTATTTTCTACTGACGGCCGGTAAGGCTTTTGATGCATACACAAATGCATCAAAATCCAAAAGGCAAATGTGTGGACACAGTAGTTTGGTTTTTGCAAGGGTTAGGTGTAAAAGGAACTTTGAGAGTTGAATTTGATTATAAGTATACTAAGAGTAAAAATCTGAATAAAGGGACGGCCTGGGGGGCTCAGTGAGCTGGACATCTGCCTTTGGCTCAAGTCATGGTCCCAGGGTCCTGGGATCGAGGCCCACTTTGGGCTCCTTCCTCTGCAGGGAGCCTGCTTCTCCCTCTACCTGTCACAATCCTTGTTTGTGCGTGCTCTCTCTCTGACAAATAAATAAAGTCTTTTTTAAAAATCTGAGTGAAACGAAGATGTTGGGTGGAAATCATCAGGGTGGAAGGGCAGTTATAATTGGAGAAGTTTTGTAGAGTGTTTTGAGGGAGACAGAGACGGAGAAGTAGATAGAGAAAGTACAGGCAGAGGGTAGAGTTTTTGTGTGTGTGTGAATTCATTTTTAAAATTTTTTATTTATTGGGGGCCTGGGTCGCTCAGTTGGTTAAGCAACTGCTTTCAGCTCAGGTCATAATCCTGGAGTCCCAGAATCGAGTCCCGCATCGGGCTTCCTGCTCAGCGGGGAGTCTGCTTCTCCCTGTGACCCTCTCCCCTCTCATGCTCTCTCTCTCTCAAGTAAATTAAAATTTTAAAAAATCTAAAATTTTTTATTTATTAATTTTTTAAAAATTAACCTATTATTTGTTTTGGGGGTACAGGTGAGAATAGAGTTTTATGTGGGGAAGAGGAGGGAAAGAAAAAGCAAGGGTGAAAAATCGGATCGTCCAAAACAGTCCCTCACTACCAGAAAGCCACAGCAGGCTATCCAACCCCTGCTACTGTAAATCATTGCAACATATATAAAGGGCTCAAAAGCACAGAAACAGTAGCCATGCACCCCTGGGACACAAGGTCATGACAGGACCTGAGCTCCAGGATTACGTATTTTGGGAGCTTTGCTGGGGTACAATATATCACATACTAGCAAGTTCCCCAACAGCGCTGTAAACCCCACCAGGGCAAGGATCCACCTGCTGTTTTCACGACTGTCTGCCACCTCTGGGTTCGTACAGAAGGAAAGACCCACTGAGTGGCTGTAGAGCATACAGTAATGTGCTCTGAGGTCGGGTTGTACTGTCCTGGGGCTGTGGCAAGGACAAGCACCTGAGCCAGCCCGAGCGAGCTTGCCGAATTTCAACTTTCTGACACACAGATTGGTCCAAGATGGGATCATGTAACCCCAAATGAGCCAATCAGCATCTTTCCGTAGGCTTTTGTACCCTGAAGCTGGGCGACATTTGAGTGCCTCCTAAGAGGAACCGTAACCTTGTAAGTTTCCTCCCACCTTCAGCCATGTGTGAAACTATGAGAACAAGTCCATTTGAATTTACCCATTTGAGAGCAATTATGTGTTAAGGGTTTAAAAAAAAAAAAAAAGTTTGGGAGCGTTTTTGTGGGTTAAAGCCCCTGCCTTCGGCTCAGGTCGTGGTCTCAGGGTCCTGGGATTGAGCCCTGCATTGGGCTCTCTGCTCAGCGGGAGACCTGCTTCCTCCTCTCTCTCTCTCTGCCTGCCTCTCTGCCTACTTGTGATCTCTGTCAAATAAATAAATAAAATCTTTAAAAAATAAAAATAAAAAGATTGATTTTATTTGAGAGAGAGATAGAGAGAGAGCATGAGCAGGGGGAGGGGCAGAGGAAGAGAGAGAATCCCGATCAGACTACCCTCTGAGTGCGGAACCTGGCACAGGGCTTGATTCCAGGACCCTGAGATCATGACCTTAGCTGAAACCAACAGTGGCCACCCAGATGCCCCTGTTAAGCACTTTTTGTTTGCCAGGGAATATGCTGTTTGTCGTCTCATGCCTCAACAATCTTACCAGAGAGGTAATTTCTTGTCTCCACTTTTCAAATGATAAGACAGATTTACCAGAAATGAAGCAATTTGCCCGAAGTCAAACAGCTGGGAAAGTGCCCAAGTTTGGAATCAAGCTTAGATTCGGCTCCAGAGTCCACCCTCTTACTTGATGGCTAAACTGATCTCGTCTACATGACTCTGCTCTAAACATATTCATTCCAATTTCTTTGGAAGCACCGTTTCTAATGACTACCATCGTTTTCATCTTACGGATGTAGTATAGTTTGAATCCCCAGTTCATGAATATTTCAGATCTTCTCGATATATGCCATCATAAATGATATTTTGTTCTAAATCTAAATCAGCAAAACTTGTAGTTTTGTGAGCCAAATCTGGCCCACCACATATTTTTTTTTAATGATTTTATTATTTATTTGAGAGAGAGAGCACAAGAAGGGGCAGGGGGAGAGGGAGAAGCAGACTTTGCGGAGCTCAACATGGAGCTCGATCCCAGGACCCTAGATCATGACCTGAGCTGAAGGCAGCCACTTAACCCACTGAGCCACCCAGGTGCCACCCCCCACTCACCATCTATTTTTGTAAATAAAGTTTTATTGGAACACAGCCACGTGCATTTATTTACATATTGCCTACGCTGCTCTCTACAGCCTTGAGCAGTTGTGACAGAGACTCTATGTCCTACAAAGCCTCAACTTTGTAAGATCTGGCTCTTTACAGAAAAGGTTTGCAGGCCCATATTCTAAATATTTGGGTCACTGACTATATTTGGGGGATAAACATATAGAATAAGAGTCAAGCTAAATGGCTTTCTAGAAAATTGGTCCTTGAACAACATTGCCACAAGCAGGTTATCTGAAGGGTCACTTCCGCATATCTTCTACCCTTATCAGCACTGGTCATTATGCAAATAGATGCAAGGTAGGCCACTGTTTCAGGTAGCAGAGGGCAGCAGTGACCACAATATGCAACTCCTTGCCCCGAAGGAGCTTATAATCTACTAAAGGGGTGAGGACTGATTTTAAAAAATCACCTGACAAACCTTTTATTTGTCAGATGAGAAGAAGGTGTTATGAGGAAGACAAAAGGGGCAAAGGGAATGGTGACTCTGAGCAAGGTGGAGTGGGGTCCTTAAAGGGTGATCACATCACCACTTGTCACTGAAAAGAGGGTGTTGGGGCAGAGACGGGAAGGCAGAGCATCCCCGGGGGAGGAAAAGACAAATATAATGAACACGGTGTTTTCAGAATTCAGAGTAGTTATTTTTAACTCCGCAGTCACATTGTGCTATGGCATGTCTTCATAGAGCCTGGAAGTCAGAAGTCACTTCTGTTAGGCTCTGAAGTCCCTTGTTCTGCAACGGCAGCCGCGGCTGATTTGTTTCGAGATTAGGTTGTGCTAAAACCAACACCAAAATTAGTTTTCATGTCCTAAGTAAACAGCAGCTGGCAGTACATTTGGGGGTGGAGAGCAGCCCAAATGAGCTGGGTGGAAGAGAAGAATCATCAGGGATTTTGTATTTTCTGGGGGAAGCAGAGGCATGTATTAGTAGCTGAAGGGAAATACCAAAGGTGTTTTCTTAAAGTGTTACTAAGTAAGAAACCTCACTGCCATCTAAGATACTTCCCCCTTTCTCCTCCCCCTCATTCATTCAATCACCAAATCCTGTTAGATCTCTCTCAAAGAGAACACTTGATTTTGGAGCCCCATCTCACTGACCTCTGTGGCCTCTGAACAGAGAGGGCTAGTTGTCCCTGGTAACTAATCTCGCCTTCTTCCTTCCTGAACACATGGCCATCTAAAATAAAAACTACAGGGGCGCCTGGGTGGCTCAGTGGTTAAGCCCCTGCCTTCGGCTCAGGTCATGATCTCAGGGTCCTGGGATCGAGTCCCGCATCGGGCTCTCTGCTCAGCAGGGAGCCTGCTTCCTCCCCTCTCTCTCTCTCTGCCTGCCTCTCTGCCTACTTGTCATTTCTCTCTGTCAAATAAATAAATAAAATCTTTAAAAAAAAAAATAAAAATAAAATAAAATAAAATAAAAACTACATTTCCCAGGCTCCTTTGCTTCCAGTGAGGTCGTGTGACTATGTTCTGACCTCTCATATGTCATCAGAAATGATTGTGCAGTTTCCAGGTCGTGCCAGGAGCATGCCCTGCACCATCACCTTTCTTCTCTCTAGCTGGAATGTAGATGTGATGGCAGGAGCTGGAGCAGCCATTTGGGTCATAAGGTGGCAGCTGTGTTGAGAATGCAAAACAGGAAGATCGAAAGACTTTGGATCCCCAAACCTCTCATCCCACAATTCAAGCTCTAGACCTCCCATATGGACTGCTATTTGCAGAGAAATGAACACCTTATTCTAGCACAATCCTTAATGGCCACTTTAGCTTTATTATTTCCATAGCAGTGTACCCAGGTAGATGCCTACAGATAGGCAAAGATAAAGGATATTTGCTGCTGCACTATTGCAATTAAAAAGAAGCAGCTGGGGCGGCCTCCTGGCTCACTAGGGAGAGCACGCAACCCTTGATCTCCAGATCGTTAGTTCAAGCCTCACGTTAAGCATAGGAAAATGGAAAATTCTGGGATTTTATGAAATACTCAAGTGATTGGGATGTGTACATGGGGGAAACTGACTCTTCATATTAAGATATTCAAAAGTACTTGAAATTATAACTGTAATCATAATTAATAACTACAATGTTTAACGTCAGTTGCCCCAAATAGCCCTTCCTGCACCCAAGTGGCACATGCTGAGAAAGACTTTCCAGTTTACGTGTCGATTAATTTGCAGATCCACCCCTCTATGCTAAAATTGACCATTCTTGATTGTGATGGGGAACGGAGGGCAATTGCTGAACCTTCCACACAGGCCACGAGAGGGCGCGCCAAAGAAGCCAAACCCACCAAGGGACCCAGAGTTCCCCAGGGAACCATTCCCTAACAAAAAGCCATCTTGTTTTCAAAAGGCTGATAGGGGTCCCTACAGGGTGTTCACACTTGGTCTCCTCATAAGTAAACGGACGTAATTGCAATTTAATTTCTTCCAAATGGCATCAACAATTAAAGAGAAATTACTCCCTTAGCCCTTTCTATTTTTTCTTGGAATAGACTCCTGGTAATTTCAGCAATTTAATGAAGTCCTTTGTGGGGAAGCAATTAGATTTCAATGATTTTCTCCCTGGAGCTCGACCCCTCGGGTAGGCTCTGCCTTCTCTGCTTATTTTTGATTTACTCTGAATTTCCCAACATCTTAATGCATCATTTTGCCTTTGTTGTCTGATAATAAATAATCTCCTTCCTCCGAACGAGGCATATAAATATCTCTCTGTGGCCATCATGATTCATTTTTTTCAAGTTCAAAAGGTAGAAAACAGAAAACTTTTCTCTGGTTGGGCCTCTCCCTCTCTTCCTCCCTCACAGTGCCTTCTACCATAGTTTCTTTTCTCTGGTCGTTCATTCTTTTGATCTCAGATCTTCAAGCCTTTTAGCAATGCCTATTATGTACCAGCGAGGGTAGACATTAATAACACCTAGCCCACCTTTCATTCCTCAATTCTAGGCCCTGGAAAACAGAAGAGGATCAAAACAACCCTACCCTATTTCATAATCATCAAAAGGTAGAAACACCCAAATGTCCATAAACGATTGGATAAATGAAACATGACTTATTCATACAATGGAATATTATTCAGCCATAAAAAGAAATGAAGTACCAATATGTACAACATAGTGGATAAATTAAGAGGCACCTGGGTGGCTCAGTCAGATCAGTGTCAGCCTATGGCTTAGGTCCTAGGATGGAGCCGCACTTTGGGGTCCCTGCTCATTGGGGAGTCTGCTTTTCCCTCTCCTTCTGCTCTTCCCAACTGCTTGTGCTCCCTCTCTCTCAAATAAATAAATAGATAAAATTTTCAAAAAACCCAACCATACTGGATAAATCACAGAAACATGTTAAGAGGGGAGGCACGGAATATGCAATGTCCGGAATAGGCAAACCTATTGAGACCGAAAGTGGCTTAGTGGTTGCAAGGTGCAGGCTAGAGAGGATCATGGGGAAGGATCACTTCGCGGGCACAGGGTTCTCCTTCTGGTGATGAAAATGTCTTCGATCTCGGGGCACCTGGGTGGCTCAGTGGGTTAAAGCCTCTGCCTTCGGCTCTGGTAATGATCCCAGAGTCCTGAGATCAAGCCCCACATTGGGAGGGGGGGAAATCTCTGCTCAGCGAGGAGCCTGCTTCCCCCACCTGCCCCCGCCTGCCTCTCTGCCTGCTTGTGATCTCTGTCTGTCAAATAAATAAATAAGTAAAATCTTTTTTAAAAAAAGAAAATGTCTTCAATCTAGAGAGAGGAATGCTCGGAAAACGTGCATGCACTTAATGCCACCAGTCTGTACACTTTATAGTGGTTCGCTTGTGTGAATTTCACATCAGTGGAAAGGAAAAAGCTCTGCCCTTAAAAGCGTTTGCATCCTATTGGGAGCACGCTGAAAGTAAAGTAGGTAATGTGGCACATGAGTTGAAGTCCAGTGGGAAAGACAGGCAAGAGCTCATTTTATTGTCATGTGGACAGTGTCCTGGCAGACACATGCTAGGGGAAGGAAGAAATTCCAGATAACAAAGCTGTACTGCAGAAGTTCCCAGCAGCCTCAGCGGGCACCCTAGAGTTGAGTCCCAGACCTGCCTAATGGCTCTGTGGCCTTGGCAAGTCATGTATTTTTTTTTTTTTTTTTAATTTATTGGGACACCTGGGTGTCTCAGTTGGTTGGACGACTGCCTTCAGCTCAGGTCATGATCCCGGAGTCCTGGGATCGAGTCCTGCATCAGGCTCCCAACTCCTGGGGGAGTCTACTTCTCTCTCTGACCTTCTCCTCACTCATGTTCTCTCTCACTGTCTCTCTCTCAAATAAATAAATAAAATCTAAAAAAAAAAAAAAGAAAAGAAAAGATTTTATTTATTTATTTATTTGACAGAGATCACAAGTAAGCAGAGAGGCAGACAGAGAGAGAGAGAGAAGGAAGCAGGCTCCCCGCTGAGCGGGGAGCCCGGTGCGGGGCTTGATCCCAGGACCCTGAGATCATGACCTGAGCTGAAGGCAGAGGCTTTAACCCACTGAGCCACCCAGGCACCCCAAGTCATGTATCTTTATTCATTTAGTCACAGGAGATACCCTGAATCCACAGTGATGCCTGAGGCGTCTGAGTTACTGTGTTCCTTCTGCAAGTGTCCATCTTCTCTGTCCATGTTCAAAGTCTTCCATGCTGCTTAAACCAGTCCTAATTTGACAACGGTGTTGAGTGTAGTTCCTTTGGGGCTCACAGTGCACTGGGATTTCCAAGAATATTAGGGCCTTTTTTTCTGTGGGATGTAGAGAGGAAAAAGAGGAGCAGATTCACCTGAGGTTCTAACCTTCCTGATTTCTGCTGCTTTATGGGACTCAGGGCCATTGGTTTCAGTCCTGACCAGGAATCTTGAGCCACCATGGACGTTTAGAAGCCGATAAAGAATCTGGTCGGGATCCGCTTGAATGCAATCTCCCGGTCTTGAGTGATTCTGATGACGTGTGAGGCTGTCCCCTACCCATCAGTGGTGTTCATTTCTGGTTTAGTCCGGGGAGTCAGATCAGGGTGACATGGTAAACAGTGGCTGCTTCTGTGGAAATTTTGGGTGCTGGGGACACCAGGAGTACTTTATATTTGTATACAAATAATATAAATATATATAAACATATATATAAATTTAATTAGGGCCTACCCTAATGATTTCACTTGATTACCTCTTTAAAGATCCCATCTCTGGGCGCCTGGGTGGCTCAGTGAGTTAAAGCCTCTGCCTTCAGCTCATCATGATCGCAGTGTCCTGGGATCGAGCCCCACATTGGGCTCTCTGCTCGGCAGGGAGCCTGCTTCCTCCTCTCTCTCTGCCTGCCTCTCTGCCTACCTGTGATCTCTGTCTGTCAAATAAATAAGTAAAATCTTTAAAAATAAATAAATAAAAATTAAAAATAGAGGCCCTATCTCCAAATCCTGTCATATGCTAAAAGCACTAGGGGTTAGGACTTCAACATACAAATTTTGAGGGGACGCAGTTCAGCCCATAGCACTCGCTAACATACATAAGCATCTGGTATTATAGAGTCCTCAACCAACTCAAAAAAATTTCTGACTCTCCCTCCTCACATCTTCCTGATCCAACCACCTCAGTCAGACAGTCTGGTCTCTGAATCCAGCTGTCCGCAGAAAGTGACCATCTCCTCCTGGCCACTTCCTGAGTAATGATCAGAAAGAAGGGGGTAGCAGAGCGACTTGTTTTCAAAATTCAGAAATCCATCTTGACCATTTCTGGGCCATTAACAATATGGGCTATCCCTTCCTGAATGTATTAGTCTGGGTTCTCCAGAGAAACAAACAGTAGGAAACAGAAATCATATACGTATAATCATGAAGGCTAAGAAGTCCAAGATTTGTGGTAGGCAACCTGGAGACCCAGAAGAGCTGATGGTCGAAGTTCCATTCCAAGTCCAAGTCCAAAGGGATAATAAGGCTGGGGTCCCAGCTTGAAGACAGTCAGGCAGAGAGAAGGAATTCTTACTTGCTCAGTCATTTATTCCAGGAGGATCTTTAGTGGGTTGGATGAGGCCCACCCACCCTGGGGAGGGCGATCAACTTTATTCATTCTAATGCTTCAGATGTTCGTATCATCTGAACACACGCAAAACACACACGGAATAATGTTTGACCAAGTGTCTGGGCACCTTGTGCCCCAGGCAGCTTGATGCATAAAATTAACGATCATGGGATAGAAACATAGCTAAAGAGGGCCAAGGAGAATCCAACTTTATTCTGCGTCAGCCACCATGGTCCTAGATCACAAGGATAATGAACATCTCACTGAGTCCCCTGCTCACTAGGTCCCCCTACAACAGCACCCTGAAGTGGGGGCCATGGTGGTCCTCTATAAGTTTTATGAAAGTGCCCTTGTCCTTGAGCCAGGCTTTCAGAAAAGAGGTCCTTATGTGAGCAGGAGATGACTGGAGAAGGTGAGGTCACAGAAGGGACACACTGATTTTGTGGCAGCTAAGGAAGGAACACCTTGAGACTCCCAGAGGTATGGAGAAGGAAAGGACACCATCAATCCTTTGTCTTTCAGAGCTACTTCCAGAGTTTTCCTCAGCTAGGGAAATTTCCTCATTCCTAAGCTGTTGCAAATGCCTTAAATCTGTCAATCGGACAGGCTGCCCCTGCTCTGCCTCCCCTTCCACGAGAAGGCTCTGGATTTGATGATCACTGTTGTCCTTCACCTTACTGAGAAGTCTGCTGCCAACAGCCAACCTTGGCCCCAGCTCCCATACCTCCTACACAGCCTCTTTCCACTTCCATTCCCACAGTCATTGCTCTGTCAGTTGGGGGGCGGGGGTAGAAGGGCAGAGAAATGCCCCAGCTGGTGGCATGAACAGACAGGACAGGCTGGACCAGCTGCTCCCAGGTTGTTCCTCAACTATTCAACTGTGTGAGAGCCTTTAGGTCTGTAAATGGCCAGGAGAAAACATTTGAGATGGTGTTGTCCTATACCCTCTGTCTGGAATGTTCCATGTGGGACAATTGTGGGAGGCCCCAACATTTGTAAGCGACGCTCTCTTTCCACAAGGGCTGTGTGGACTTTGCGTGTGGAAGCCAGGTGTGAGTTGGTCTCTCTCCACAAACACCATGACTTAACACTGTAGGAGTGGTCGTAAGAGATCTTCAAGTGTTAAGGAAATGTCATAAGTAGATCCTGTAGCCTCCACAGATCAGCAGAGATCTCTCCAAAACAAGGCACCCTGATATTCCCAGGGCCATAGCTGGCCCATTATTTTTCACATCCTGTGGGCAGCTATCCCTGCAATGGAAGTCATCCAATTAGAACAGGTGGTATGAAACTTGTTCCTGACTTTAGCTGGTGATCAGATGATACCACCTCATCCTTGGAAGACTTTCAGGTCCGTCTCAACTCACTGGCCAGAGTTGTGATGGATGATGTAAGGGCCCGAGGCTTCCTTTTTGCAGGCCACAGGGGAATCTGCACAATTGCTAGTACATTCTGCTATGTCTGGACCCGTGCCTTGGGCCAAGAGGAAAGGTCAGTATAAAAATTTAAGGAGAAAGCCACCTGGCTTTCTAAGGTGGATCTAGATGGTTTACGGGATTTGTTCAGCTGGTTGAGTCCAAGACCGTTGGTGGGAGAATTGCCAAGGCCAGTGCTATTGCTTGGAGTCCTGTGGACGGTAAACCTTAAGTAAATGTTGTTGAAGCAAAGTAAATAGATTTGATTCTAGCTTTGATTCATTCGGTGATGAATCTGTGGGTCAGATTCATCAAAATGGCCGATGGAATGGTATCCTCATGGGAGAATTTGCCAAAAGCCAAGACGGTGTAGAAGTAATGGATAGACATTGTTAGGAGACAGTTCTCTATATGAGCGTCCTGTTTTATGAACAGAGCTTTTCCAGATTATATTTGGAAGGTTGTAAAGAAAACAGCCTCAGAAGATAGGGAAAGGATCTCCTTCCAGAACAAAAGACAAATTTGTTTACTGTCCAATATAGAATAGTAATATCTCCCTCTGCGCAAAAGCCTTTTATGAAAGATTTGGGGCCTGAGCTTAAGCTTCTTTTTCTGTAATGCATCCCGTTGTGTATGCAGGCATCCCTTGTCCCTTTTGCATTTCCCTTTGGGAAGGGGTCTTGGGAAACTGGCACAAATACTGGTCCATCAGTCACTCTTCCTGCGGTGAGCAGTAGTCTTTTGTCTCTGACCTAGGAGTCTTCTGCCACCTGCTAGCATCCACAAAGATGTGGCAGGTCATCTTACTCTTTTTAAATTTTTTTTTAAATTTTATTTATTTATTTTTAAAATTTATTTTAGAGAGTGGGTGGATGAGCCACAAGGCAGGAGAGAGAGGGGGAAGGAATCTCAAGCAGACTCTGTTGGGCTCTGTTCCCAGCATGGAGACTGTTTGAGATTCTTTCCCCCTCCCTCTCCCTCTTCGTGTGTCATGACCCTGACATCATGACCTGAGTTGAAATCAAGAGTCAGACATTTAACCAACTGAGCCACCCAAGTGCCCCTACTTTTATTTGAGAGATTTATTCATTTATTCATTTATTTGAGAGAGAGAGAGAGAGAACACAAATGGACAGTGGGTCATAGGGAAAGCATCCCCACTGATTGCAGACCCTGATGCAGGGTTTGATCTCGGTCTCACGACCTTGAGATCATGACCTGAGCAGCAATTAACTGGTTCACCTGGCAGGCCATTTACTAGCTGGCAAGTAGAATAAGGCCTCAGACCCTCCAAAGTCCTTGGCAAATCTATCTAGCATGTTTTTAATTGAGAATCTATTTTCTAAGAGCTTCTGTAAATGTTGTGTCTACAGAAATGAACACAGCAAAGTCTCTACCTTCATGAAGCTTATATTCTAATGGGATAGAATATGGCAGGGTAAGTGGAGGCAATATTTATGCAGAGCAGTTCAGCAGAACGTATTTGAAACCTTGAAAATGTGCCTACCTCTTAAGCAATTATGAGAATTCATACCAAGATACACCTGTCTGGCTTAGCAGATGGGGCACTTGGCTCTTGATCTCTGGGTTGTGAGTTCAAGCCCCATGTTGGGTGTAGAGATTACTTAAAATCTTTTTATGTGTAGTCAAAAATAAGTGTTCAATTATATTTATCATAACATTGATTATGGAAGTGTTTTCTAAACTTCTGTGTCTGTCCACATGCCACCATACTATTTTGTTAGTCTTTTTAACTGACTCAGGATATTTAGTTAAATAAATTTTATTTTAAAATTAAACATCATGTGGCCATCAAAAACACCAATTATGTTGTTTATGATAATATATAATATACAAGCCTATATACATAATATGTATGTAGGTAAATATATAACTACTTAAGTGTTTAAAAATGTATCAATGTACTATTCAAAATCACATTGTATTACTCAAATTACATAGATTCCATTATGAGAAATTACATCTTTTTAACAACAAAACATTGAAAACAGTGCCTACACTTAAAAAAATTACAGTACATGTGATTTGGTGAGTGCTGTGAAGTGTGTAAACCTGGTGATTCACAGACCTGTACCCCTGGGGATAAAAATATATGTTTATAAAAAATAAAAAATTAAAAAAAATTACAGTATATTTGTTTTTTGGGTTTTTGTTTTTGTTTTTGTTTTTAAAGATTTTATTTCATTATTAGAGAGAGAGAGAGAACAAGTAGTGGGGGTGGGCAGAGGGAGAAGCTGATTCCCTACTGAGCAGGAAGCCCAATGCAGGGCTTGATCCCAGCACCCCAAGACCATGACCTAAGCTGAAGACAGATGCTTAACTGACTGAGCCACCTAGGTGTCCCTGTAACATATTTGTATAAGTTAAGGGAATGTTAGCAGTCATTCCAAGTGATGATATAATGTATATTTATTGTCATAGATAAAATATAAATAGAAAATAAAGCAGGTTCATAATAATGTTATCCCATTTGAATATATAGATAAATATTATGCATATTACATGTATTTATTTATATACAAGTATAGGAAATATTCTAGAAGGATTGTCTTTGAGAAGTTAGAACCGTGCATAATTTTTTTTTTTGGTTTTGCTAAAAAGAAGGCTAGTTTTTTCTTGTTATTTTTAAGGTCAAAAGAGAAGTAATTCACTGCATTTATATGCTCTGGGAGAAAATATGATGGCTGTATTGATCTAAACACAGATTTTCCTATGGTATTGGTTTTCAATAGATTGCCAAGTAATTGAATAGACCAGGAAGAAATGCTCTTGAAAATTAACAAACTCGAGGGGTGCCTGGTGGCTCAGGGGAGCATTTCATTCTTTTTTTTTTTTTAAAGATTTTATTTATTTATTTGACAGAGATCACGAATAGGCAGAGAGGCAGGCAGAGAGAGAGGGGGAAGCAGGCTCCCTGCTGAGCAGAGAGCCTGATGTGGGGCTCTATCCCAGGATGCTGAGATTATGACCTGAGCCGAAAGGCAGAGGCTTTAACCCACTGAGCCACCCAGGTGCCCCGAGCATTCCATTCTTGATTTCAGCTCAGGTCATGGTCTTGGGGTCCTAGGATCAAGCCCTGTGTTAGGATCCCACTCTGCCCCTCCCCCTGCTTTCCCTCTCTCAAATAAATAAATAAATCTTTAAAAAGAAAAAAAAGGAAGAAAGAAAAGTAGCAAACTTGAAATTTGAAATTAATAAGCCGCAATGGATTGACTTTCTTTGACCTCAAATCATGTGTAATAAATGACTGAAAAAAAAACGTGTGTATCCTCATCATTGACATCAGAAGTAGCTGATAAAGTTACAGAACATTCATGCTTGAAAAAAACCTCATAAAGTTATTCTGCTCTCACCTGGACATCAGAAAGATGGAGACTTTGAGACCCACTCAGATTGGCTGACATGTCCAAAGTCACACATTGCATTTACCTTATTGACGGAGAGAAAGACCAGAACCCAGGTTTTGGGGGCATGGATGATTTGTTGTGAAATGAATATGTTGAATATGGTCCTTTTTTTTTTTTTTTTTTTAAATTTTATTTCTTAAGTAATCGCTGCACCCAACATGGGGCTCAAACTCACAACCCTGAGATCAAGAGCTGCACGCTCTGTCGACTGAACCAGCCAGGTACCCCCATGATGGAAATGATCTTATGTTCAAATCTCAATCCTGTTACATCCTTATATCCTGGCTGAGGCAACTTGGTTGAGTTAATTTTTCTGAGCCAAGAATTCCTCATCTTTGAAATGGGAACAGTGCTTCCCTCAGAGAATCTTTGTGAGATTTTTAACAGGATGGTTGCCTACCCTATATCGGTTACCCCTTCCTCCTAAAAGGGTCATGATTTTGTTTGCGAGGCAGTTGGTCCTTGTCAGCATGCTCATTTCCATGGTACCCCAGTGACACAGTCTCTGTCAAACACTAATAAGCTGAGGAAAGCTTCTGGGAAAGATTTAGCCTTGTGGAATCAGGCCCTGTCCCTTTCTGCTTCCTGTTTGTTTCTGCTGGCAATACAGATACAGGGATGCAAATGTAGCAGCCGTGTCAGTCTTGGAAATTCATGCATGAAAGCAGAATCCAGCATGCTGAAGATGGCAGAAAGTAAAGAAAAAAGGCCTGGGATGGCATTATCTTTTTTTTTTTTTTTAAAGATTTTTATTTATTTATTTGACAGACAAAGATCACAAATAGGCAGAGAGGCAGGCAGAGGGAAAGCTGGGGAAAACAGGCTCCCTGCTGAGCAGAGAGCCCGATGCGGGACTCGATCCCAGGACCCTGGGATCATGACCTGAGCTGAAGGCAGAGGCTTTAACCCACTGAGCCACCCAGGCGCCCCGGCATTATCTTTTTTTTAAATTCATGTATCATTGGTTTCAGAGTACAGGTCTGTGATTCATCAGTCTTTTTTTTTTTTTTTTAAGATTTTATTTATTTATTTGACAGAGAGAGAGATCACAAGTAGGCAGAGAGGCAGGCAGAGAGAGAGAGGAGGAGGAAGCAGGCTCCCCGCTGAGCAGAGAGCCCGATGAGGGGCTCGATCCCAGGACCCTGAGATCATGACCTGAGCCAAAGGCAGAGGCTTTAACCCACTGAGCCACCCAGGCGCCCCAGTGTGATTCATCAGTCTTATAAAATACCTAGTACTCATTGCATCACGTGCTCTCCTTAATGTCCATCACTCAATTACCCCATTCCTTCACACCCCCCCCAGCAACCCTTAATTTGTTTCCTGTGATTGAGTCTTTATGATTTGTCTCTCTCTCTGATTTCATCTCAGTTTATTTTTTCCTCCCTTCCCCTATGATCCTATACCTTGTTTCTCAAATTCCTCATATCAGTGAGATCATATGATAATTGTCTTTCTCTGACTTATTTCACTGAGCATAATACTCTTTGGTTCCATCCATGTTGTTGCAAATGGCAAGATTTCAATTTTTGCAATAATATTGCATTGTGAATATGTGTATTTACTACATCTTCTTTACCCTTTCCTCTGTCAACGGACATCTGAGCTTTTTCCATAGTTTGGCTATTGTGGACATTGCTGCTATAAACATTGGGGTGCAGGTGCTACTTTGGATCACTACATTTGTATCTTTGGGGTGAATCCCCACTAGTGCAATCATAGGGTAGCTCTAATTTCACTTTTTGAGGAACCTCCTTACTGTTTTCCAGAGTAGGTACACCAGCTTGCATTCCCACCAACAGTGTAGGAGGGGTCCCCTTCCCCTGAGATGGCATTATTATTGAACACTTTCTTTCCTATGGGCTGCCTGCTTTCAGACTCTCTGTTGGAAAACAACAGAAATGCCTGTTTGGCTCAGCCACAGAGGTATATTGGAAGATCTGTCCCAATGATTTCTGCTCTGTAATAGAATTATCCATCTATCCTAGCCTCATGGAGGGTGTCCTTTCCCATGTCTCGACTTTGGTCTTCATCGTGTGATTTGCATTGTCTAATGGGATATTGGCTGATGAAATGGAAACAAGGCCTTAAAATAAATATGCTTGTGCAGCTGCGTTTGCCATCTTGGACTCCCGTCATGTCTGTGAAAAGAACATGCCTCGAGAAACCTTCTGGTTTCAGAAGAGATGTGGGAAGCAGAACTTAGACTCAGGGCCTGGCCCTAAAGCCAACCTACAACAATTCACAGATGTATGATCCAGAAAAAAAAAAGGTCGCTCTCCTATGCCACTGAGATTTGGGGATTGTTTGTTATCCAGCAACAGCTGATAAATATATCTATTATAGTCACACATTGTTACTTGTACTCAAAAGCATTCTTAACAAATATAAACAATGTGTGAAGAGTGAGTGCTTGGTATCTATGAGATATTCAATAAATATCAATCACTTTCTTTTTATTCTCCCACACAATATCATTTCTGGAAAAGGAGGACATTTCTTTGGGTGTTATTTGGTCTTTGGTATTGGTCTGTAGTTCCTTCAGTGGATTTTCACCTGGGATTCAGTCATTCCCATTGGGTCTGTATTTCCACTATGAGGTTATTCCAGACTTCCAGAAAGAAATGAAAACCAGTCCTCAGCAGCATGGACTACAGATGTAAGATTCAAAGAACTGAGGTTTCTGGCATGGGATTC
This sequence comes from Mustela nigripes, assembly GCF_022355385.1. Lineage (NCBI taxonomy): Eukaryota > Metazoa > Chordata > Mammalia > Carnivora > Mustelidae > Mustela > Mustela nigripes. Next base: position 25,086,819 of record NC_081567.1, read on the forward strand.
ATAATTATAACCAAAAGATTCATGGAAAGTATCAAAATATTGACTTTGTGCTCCATCACAAGAAACAGTAACTTAAATCAGTCTGTTAACTTTCCCTTCATTTTATTTTATTTCATTTGTCCCTTTTTTGTGTGTGCTGAGGCTATAATGCCAGGTGACGACTGTGTAATGGTCCCTTGCTGCTAGTAAGTGCTCAGGCCAAGCCACAGAGATTGTTTGCATAGCAGGAGACATTGATCTCATGACACTGTCCAATTACAGTGACTGTGTGTATTATACTGAGCCATTGAGGAGCTGAAGTACACTTGACATCATGGCTCTGTTCTCGAGCAGCTGCCCTTTCAGGAGCTCGGGGGATAAAACTATTGAGCTGTTGGTTGTGTAAGCTGAACTGCTAAATCAAGAATGGGCTACCACCTAGACTTGCCACTTCGTTTGCTCCAAGACCAGTAGCGTTGGCACGACCCAGGGACTTGTTAGAAATGCAGAATCTCAGGCCCAGCCCCAGGCCCGCTGACTCAGAATCTATACTGTAGCAAGATCTACAGATGAATCTTTTTCTTTTTTCAGTTTAAAAAATTGAGATAAACCCCTAACATAAGATCAGCCAATTATATAAGCCAATTAATAACAAAATCAAAGAAACACATCGATAGTAATACAATAATAGTAGGGGGGACTTTAACACCCCCCTCAATGAAGTGGACAGATCATCTAAGCAAAATATCAATGAGGAAATTAGGGCTTTAAATGACACACTGGACCAGATGGACATCAGATACAATCAGAACATTTCATCTCAAAGCAACAGAATGCACATTCTTCTCTAGCGCACATGGAACATTCTCCAGAATAGACCACATCCTGGGTCAGAAATCAGGTATCAACCACTACCTAAGGATTGAGATCATTCTCTGCATATTTTTGGACCACAGTGCTTTGAAAATCAAGCTCAATCACAAGAGGAAAGTTGGAAAGAACTCAAATACATGGAGGCTAGAGAATCCTACTAAAGAATGAGTGGGTCCACCAGGAAATTAAAGAAGAATTAAAAATAGTCATGGAAACAAATGAAAATGAAAACACAACTGTTCAAAATCTTTGGGATGCAACAAAGGTGACCTAAGAGGAAAGTGTATAGCAATACAAGCCTTTCTCAAAAAAACCAGAAAGATCTCATATACACAACCTAACCCTACACCTAAAGGAGCTGGAGAAAGAACAACAAAGAAAGCCTAACCCAACAGGAGAAGAGAAATAATAAAGATCAGAGCAGATATCAACGAAATAGAAACCTAAAGAATGGTGGAACAGATCAATGAAACTAGGAGCTGGTTCTCTGGAAGAATTAATAAGATTGATAACCCCCTGGCCAGACTTATTAAAAACCTGAGACATAATTTGCATACCATAAATTCATCTTTTTTAAAATGACCATTCTGTGCTTTTTAGTATAGTCCCAAAGACGTCCATCCATCACCACTGTCTAATTCCAGAATATTTTCATTAGCCCAAAACAAACATAATTCTCATTACGAATCATTCCCCATTGCCCCCTCCCCCAGCCCTGGGCAGCTACTAGTCTACTTCCTGTCACTATAGACTTGCCTGTTCTGGACACGTCACATACATGGAATCAAGCAGTCTATGGCCTTTTGTGTCTGGCTTCTATCACTTAGCATAATCTATCACAGCATCAATACTGTAGCAGGCATCAATATTTCATTCTTTTTTTATGGATAAATATTATTTCGTTGTATGGATCTGTCACATTTCGTTGACCCTTTCATCTGTTGATGAACATTGGAGTTGTTTCCATATTTTGACTATTATCAATAATGCTGCAATGAACACATAAGTACAGGTTTTTATGTGGACATATGCTTCCATTTCTCTTGGGTGTTACACGAAGGAGTTTGCTGGGTCAAATGGTAACTCTATGTTCACCCTTTAGAGGAACTGTCAGGCTCTTCCTAAACTGGCAACACCATTTTGCAATCCCACCAGCACTGTTTGAGGCATTTCAGTTTCTCCACATCCTCATCAACACATGTTATTGTCCTGTTTTGTTGTTAATTGTAGTAAAATATATATTAACATAGATTGACCACTTGAACCATTTTTCAGTGGTATTAAGTACTTTCATATTGTTCTGCAACCCTCACTACCATCCATCTCTAGATGTCTTCATCTTAGAAAACTGTAACTGTATATCCATTAAACAATAAGTCCCCATTTCCCTCCTCCCGACAACACCTGGCAGCCACTATTCTAGGTGTGATTTTGACTATGCAAAGTAGTCATATTAGAGGCATCATATAGTAGTTGTTCTGTGTGTGTGTCTGATTTATTTCATTTAGCATCCTAAATTCAAGTCTCCATGTTATAGTATGTGTCAGAATTTTCTTCCTTATTAAGGCTGAATAAGGTTCCACCCTGTGGATACACCACATCATGTTGAATCATTCATCTGTGGATGGGCACTTGGCTGGCATGCAATTTTTACCTATTGTGAGTACTACTGTTGTGAACATGGGTGTACAAATATCTCGTAGAGACACTGTTTTCAATTCTTTGAGAGCACTGAAAACTTCAGAATTTCAGAAATGGAATTTCTGGGTCATATGATAATGCTATGTTTATTTATTTATTTATTTGTTTTTTTGAGGAATCGCCCTACTAAGTTCCATAGTGACAGAACCAGTTTCTGTTCCCAACATCAATATGCAGTGTAATAATTTCCCTACATCCTCAACAACACTTGTCATTTTCTGTTTTCTTTGATAATTTCTATTCTGTTATGTAGGAGGTGGTATGTCATTGTGGTTTTAATTTGCATTTCCCTGATGATGAGTGATGTTGAGTATCTTTTTGTATGCTTATTAGCTGTTTGAAGAAATGTCTGTCCAATCCTTTGCCCATTTTTAGATTGGATTGTTTGTTTTGCTGCTGTTGAGTTGCAGTTCTCTATATATTGTGGATATTAATCCCTTGTCAGATAAGCAGTTTGCAAATATTTTTCTCTTGCTCTGTGAATTGCCTTCTCATTGTTGATGTTGGCTTTTGATAGACAAAACCTTTTTCCATGAAAACAATTGGTTTATGTTTTCTTTGTTGCCTGTGCCTTTGGTATCTTATCCAAGAAAACACAGCCAGATCCAATCTTTGAAACGTTGGCCCTATGTTTTCTTCTAAGAGCTTTATAGTGTTAGCTCTTACATTTAGATCTTTAATTCACTTCATGTTAATTTTGCATATGGTGTTAAATGAAGACCCGAAGGGATTCTTTTGCATGTGAATATTCAGTTTTCAGAGCTGGTGTAAAGTACTCTGTCCTTTTCCTTACCCCTGCTGCTCAGCCTCCTTATGCACCACTCTTTTTATAGCTTCTTCCTGCTCTATTTTTTCTTTTTTTAAAGTAAACTCAAGCCCATTGTGGGACTTGAACTCATGACCCCAGGATCAAGAGTCACTTGCTGTATGGAGTGACCTGCCAGGTGCCCTTCTTTCTCATATTCTTAAAAAAAACAAAAGTCAACCGAGTAAACTAAGAGAGCCAACTGGCTTTGTTCAGTGATTCATGCATCAGGCAGCATGCCTTCAAACAAAGAGAAAGAAACGTCAATGAGCTGGACAAAATGGAGGGCTTTCAGAGGCAGAAGAAGACCGGAAATGAAAGCCTTCTCACAAAGAGTGGATTGTTGCCGGCAAGGTCACCTCCTTTAGGGGGAAGGGGGCTTCTATCATGCAAATAACCTCCCCAGCACTGCCGGGGTAATTTCACGGGGATTGGTTGAAGGTTGCATTCCTGGGTGAAGCCGAAGTTGCAATTAACTTAGATATTAAATCTTGGTTCACTGACATGGGATTTAACACAAGTGACTCTGTTTGGCACCGTGTCCCCCCCCCCTTTTTTTTTTCTTAAACAATACCGATTACATTGAATTGTAATTGCCTATTTACTTATCTGTCTCCTCCACTAAACTCCAAGCTCGGTGAAGGCAGGAACCACGCTTTTCTCGCCCATCCCCCACTACATCTTCAACACCGAGTCCAGTAGATAATCAGAAAATATGTGCCAGTGTGATGTAATAAGAAATCTGTTTGATCTTTGTCCCTGGCTCCTGGTACAGATCTCCAAATACTCTCAGAGTCTCCAGGAGGATAGGAGCATCCTTTGTTATTCCTAACAAGCCCCTTTCATCAAATCTGAATTTATGCTAATAGGTGTTTACGGAAGAGGCCCTTCAAGAGCCTCAGGATGGAGCCAGCTGCCACAAAGACCAAGCTTGGGATTAAAGGGCGGGAACCCTCAACCCCACCTGCTGACCTCCAGGGAGGGGAGAGGAGTGAGTGAGGACCTGGAGATGGAGCCATATCAAACCTCTGCACAAGGAATAATGAGACTGGTGAATTTCATGTTGGTGACGATATCAAGGTGCTGGGAGGGCGGCCTGCCTGAGGAGGGCATGGGTGCTTTGTGTGCCCCTCCTTCCACACCCTGCCTATGCACCTCTCCCATTGGTCTGTTCCGGACTTTAGCTTCTGTCATAAATTGATAAAAATAAGTGAAGTATATTCCTGAATTCTGTGAAACGTTATAGCAAATTATTAAACTTGGGGAGAAAGTTGTTAGAACCCCTGTATTTGTGGGTCAGAAGTTTGTGGGTGGCCCAAGACTTGTGCCTGGCATCTAAAGTAGGGGCAAGGGGCATCCCGGTGGCTTTGTCAGTTAAGTGTCTGCCTTTGGCTCTGGTCCTGGTCCCAGAGTCCTGGGATCAAGTCCCACATCAGGCTACCCACTCTGCTTCTCCCTCTGTCCCTTTTCCCCGCCTCTGCTCTGTCTCTCTCAAATAAATAAATAAAATCTTTTAAAACGATTTTTAAAAAATTTTTTTAAATAAAGTGGGGGTGGGACACCTGGGTGACGCGGTGGGCTAAGCATCTGATTCCTGCTTTTGGCTCAGGTCATTATCTTGGTGTGAGATGGAGCCCTGAGTCAGGCTCCATATGCCCTCCTCACTCTTTCTCTTGCTCTAAAATTAATAAATAAATCTTTTTTTTTTTTAAGGATTTATTTATTTATTTGACATGCACAGAGAGAGAATACAAGCAGGGGGAGCATCAGGGATAGGGAGAAGCAGGGACCCGGTGAGCAAGGAGCCCAAAGTGGGACTCGATCTCAGGACCCTGGGATCATGACCTGAGCCAAAGGCAGATGCTTCACAGACTGAGCCACCCAGGCGCCCCTAAATAAATCAAAAGGATGGAAGGAAGGTAAAAAAAAAAAAAAAAAAAAAAAGGAAGGAAGGAAGGAAGAGGAAAAAAGTAAGTAAGGAGAGGCTGTCCTGGGGCACCTGGCTGTCTTAGTCAGTGGAGTGTGTGACTCTTGATCTCAGGCTTTTGTGTTTGAGTCCCATGTTAGGTATAGAGATTATTTAAAAATAACGTCTTGGGGGCGCCTGGCTGGCTCGGTGGGTTAAGCCGCTGCCTTCGGCTCAGGTCATGATCTCAGGGTCCTGGGATCGAGTCCCGCATCGGGCTCTCTGCTTAGCAGGGAGCCTGCTTCCCTCTCTCTCTCTCTCTCTGCCTGCCTCCCCATCTACTTGTGATTTCTCTCTGTCAAATAAATAAATAAAATCTTTAAAAAATAAATAAAAATAAAAAAAAATAACGTCTTGGAAAAAAAAAAGTGGGGGCAGTCTTGTGCGGCACAACTCTAACTTGTGGGATCTGACACTAACTTCAGAGAGCATTAGAACTGAATTGTTGGACAGCCAGTTGGTGTTGGAGAAACCAGAGAACGGGTGTTGGAAAAAACTTCATGCAGCCAGCTATGCGGCAGGTGTCCAGTAAATAGTTATTTTTATTTTTTTTTTTAATTAATAGTTATTTTTGTAATCGTTATTACCAGCCCCTTACTCCAGCCTTTACAAACTCGTGCAGAGATAGGTGAGTGTTTTCGATTTGTGTTTCCTTCTGCACAGATTTTAAGCTCATTTAGACATCTGTATTTCTGATTAATGAGCTACAGATCGTGATTAAACCTGGGGCCAGGTCTTAATAGCTCTTTGAACTTGTCTGAAATTGTCTACTTTAACACCTTTGGAAGGAAAATGCATCCAGGATGATAACATCAAAGTAGAGAAGTTCATGTCCATTTAGCAATCAAAAAAGTAAAGGATAAAAACAATCTTGAGATTAAAGCAGTCTTCTGAATATGGTAGGGAGAGGCAGGGGATGGTAGAGGGGTCTTTGCAGCTAATTGAATTGAGTTTTTCCTTTTCATCCTTGGCTGCTAAGATTAATATTGGCTTTGAAGCCAGGATGTAGTGGCTGGGAGAAAATCTGGCATGAAGTTTGCTAGAAACAATTACAGAAACTGTAGAGGTATCAACTTGGAAATTCTTGGTGTGGGACTAGAAGGACAGAGATTTCATTCAACTCGAAGCTGGTTAAGTCCTTCAGGAGGCTTAAATCCCTGGAAATACTGTACTGTATAATGCTCTGTGTCTTCCTGGTAGAATGCCCTCTGAGGGGCAAATCACCTATGAAGTGTTCTTGCCTCAAAACAGTTAGCCTGGGGCACCTGGGTGGCTCAGTTGGTTAAGCCACTGCCTTCAGCTGAGGTCATGATCCCAGAGTCCTAGGATGGAGTCCCTCATCAGGCTCCCAGGTCCGCGGGGAGTCTGCTTCTCCCTCTGACCTTCTCACCTCTCGTGCTCTCTCACGCTCTCTCAAATAAATAAATAAAATCTTTAAAACAAAAACAAAAAACCGGTTAGCCTCAATCCAGTCAAGCCTCTAGAACTAAGTCCTGCTTTGCCAGAAGGACAGGGAAGAGAGTTAACACCAGGAGGAGGCCAACCAGACACATTAGGAAGGTGGGACATACTTTGTGACAACGGACCTGATTCTTTTAAAAGTTAATGTTGCTCATCAATTGTTAGTGTAAAGAGACAATACTGATCTTTGTTGGTTTTCCTACAACTTTACTAAATATGTTAGTTCTAATCTTTGTGTATGTGTGTGCGCGCGCGCATGTGTGTGTGTGTGTGGAGTGTTTAAGATTTTCTTCCTATTAATATCATGTCATCTGAAAACAGATAATTTTACTTCCTTTCTGTTTGGATGCCTTTTATTTATTTATCATGTCTAATTGCTCTGGCTATGATATGCAGTTCGGCGTTGAATAGGAGTATTGAGAGTGGTCATCCTTGGCTCATTCCTGATCTTAGAAAGAAGCTTTTTGTTTTTTACCACTAAGTATGATGTTACCTGTGGGCTTTTCATATATGGTCTTTATTGTGTTGAGGTAAGTTCCTTGGGTACCTAATTTGTTCAGATGTGTTCTATCATGAGAAGGTATATTGGACAAATGCTTTTCCTGCATCAATTGAGATAATCATGTGATTTTTATCCTTCATTCTGTTAATTTGGTGTATCTCATTGATTGATTTGGGTATATTAAACTATCCTTGTGTCCCAGGGATAAATCTGTCTTGTTAGAAAGTGTTGTTGAATTCAGTTTGCTAATACCATGATGAAGGCTTTTACATCTGTATTCATCAGGGATATTGGTCTGTAGTTTTCTTGTAATGTTTTTGTCCAGCTTTGGTATCAGAGTGATACTGGCCTCATAAGATGAGTTTGGGAGTATTCCCTCTTCTATTTTTTGGAAGGGTTTAAGAAGAATAGGTATCAATTCTATAACGTAGATAAACTCGGAGGACTAAGTGAAATAAGCCAGATACAGAAGAAAAAATACTATATGTTTCCATTCATACTAGGAATCGAAAATACTCAAACTCAGAAGCAGAGAGTTTCAAGGTTCAGGGGCTGGAAGAAAGAGGAATTCAGGAGGTTGTTGGTCTAAGGGAACAGAGTTTCAGGGACATAAGATAGAAAAGTCCTAGAAATCTATGGTGCGTCGTGTGGTGCCTACTATGTATAGCTAACAATACTGTATGATATTCTTAAAACTTTGTTAAAAGGATAGCTCTTATATGAAAATACTCTTACCACTAAATAGGGGCACCTGAGTGGAGTAGTAGGTTAAGCATGCAACTCTTGGTCATGAGAAGAGTCCCGTATTAGGCTATACTCAGTGGGGAGTCTGCTTGAGCTTCTCTTTCCCTCTCCTCCTCCCGCTCATGTTCTCTCTCTCTTTCTCTAAAATAAATAAGTAAATATTTAAAAAAATATTCTTGGGGACTGGGTGGCTCAGTGGTTAAGCCTCTGCCTTCCACTCTGATCATGATCTCAGGATCCTGGGATCAAGCCCCATATCAGGCTCTTTGCTCAGCAGGGAGCCTGCTACCCCCTCTCTCTCTGCCTGCCTCTCTGCTTACTTGTGATCTCTCTGTCTCTCTCTCTGTCAAATAAATAAATAAAATCTTATTAAAAAATATTCTTATCACTAACTAAAAGGAGAGAGAAAACTTTCAGAGGCAATGGTTACATTTGCCTTACTGTTTATGATGATAGTGTCACAGGTGTAAACTTACCCTCAGACTCATCAAGATATATACATTAAATATGTACAGTTTGTATCCAAAAAAAAAGGTCCATGTCATGGAGAAAGTAGATTGGGGGTTGCCAGGGGCTGGGAAGAGGAGAACAGAAAGTTACTGTGTAACAGGTATCGAGTTTCAGTGCTGCCAGACGAAAACGTTCTGGAGATGGATGGTGATGATGGCCTCACAACAATGTGAATGGGGGCGCCTGGGTGGCTCAGATTGTTGGACATCTGCCTTCAGCTCACGGTCCTGAGATCGAGCCCCATGTCTGGCTCCCAGTTTGCCAGAGAGTCTGCTTCTCCCTCTCCCCCTGCGTGTGCTCTCTCTGTCTCTCTCTCCCTCAAATGAATGAATAAAACCTTTAAAATAAATTTGGCTAAGATGCCAATTTTTTTTTTTTTTAAAGAGAGTCTTCTTTTTTTTAAAAAAATATTTTATTTATTTATTTGACAGACAGAGATCACAAGTAGGCAGAGAGGCAGGCCGAGAGAGAGAGGGGAGGAAGCAGGCTCCCCGCCGAACAGAAAGCCCGATGTGGGGCTCGATCCCAGAACCCCGGGACCATGACCCGAGTCGAAGGCAGAGGCTTTAACCCACTGAGCCACCCAGGCGCCCCAAGATGCCAAATTTTACGTGTGCTTTATACAGTTTTTTTCCTACATCACTGTGAAAAAAGAAAAGATTGAGATGAGAGGAGTGTTCTGAACAAGAAGATTAAAGAGACAACAATAGCTGGCACGTGTGAATTTTAATGGCGTCCTGGTTTGAAAAAACAAAGCAGTCTCAGAGTCGTTCTGAAGACAACCTGGGAGACTGGGGCATGGACTGGATAGGTGACACAGTCCAGAATTATCGTTAAATCCCTTAGGCAGGATGATGCCTGGAGATCTCGTAGGAAAATGTCTCTATTCCTACAACGCACGCGCTGATTTAGGGATCACGTGTCCATGATGTCTGCAACTTCCTTCCAATTGGTTCTGAAAATTAAAAAAAAAAAAATCCAATAAAAACCAATATAAATAAATAACACAGGGCACAAATGACAATAGGTTAGCTGTTGTTGAGTCCAGGCGGAAGGCGTACTGCTGGTCGTGGTCTCCTCTTTCTGAACTTCAAGAGTGTCTAAAAGTTTTTGTAAGATGATGATAGGGTAAAATGACGATCATTCCTCTTCATCCTTTTTCTTAGGCGGTTCAAAATAGAAACAAAACCAAAAGCAAGGTGGTGGGAGGAGAGAGGAGTCGCTGAGGCACAGGGGATTTTTTTCGGGCAGTGAAACTATTCTGTGTGATACTGAAAGGGTGTAGACGTGATGTTTTGCATTTGTTAAAACCCATAGACCTGCACACCACAAGGAGTAAACCCTGGTGTAAGTTATGAGCTTTAGTTAACGGTATGCTACCAGTAGTGGCCCATCAGTCGTAACAGAAGTACCACACCAATGCAAACTGTTAATAATAGAAGACATTTAAAAGGGAAGAGAGGGTGTATGGGAACCCTCTGTACTTTCTGCTCAATTTTGCTGTAAACCTGCTCTAAAAAATAAAGTTCAGGGGCACCTGGCTGGCTCAGTCAGAAGAGCGTGATACTCTTGATCTCAAGGTTGTGGGTTCGAGCCTCACACTGGGTGTAGAGACTACGTGAACAAATACACTTCAAAAAATAAATTAATAAATAATGATGCCTGTTCATTGAAATAACAATCGTAATATAGTTAACCTTGAAAACTAAAGGTAAAGAAATCAAGAAGAAAAAATAAGGTGCCATAATAATCTGAGAAGGTAGGAGTCATCAATGCATGCCTAGGAGTACTATGTAATTACAAACTATGGGCCACAAATGGCACTCTGAACTTCATGGAAGCTGGGCAAAGAGGGAAACACGTGATTTTTTTTTTTTTAATATTTATTGGGGCGCCTGGGTGGCTCAGTTGGTTAAACATCTCCTTTTGCTCAGGTATTATCCTGGAGTCTCAGGATCCAGCCCCACATCAGCCTCCAGGTTCCCTGCTCAGCGTGGAGTCTGCTTTCCCTTCTCCCTCGGCTCCTCCCCCAGCTCGCACGCATTCTCGCTTTCACACACTCTCTCTCTCTCTCAAAAAATAATTAATTAAAAAAATTAAAAACACATTAATAGAGGCTAAGATTTTTTTTTTTTAAGATTTTATTTATTTATTTGACAGAGAGCACAAGCAGGGGAGCGGCAGGCAGAGGGAGAGGGAGTAGCAGGCTTCCCCGTTGAGCAGAGAGCCTGATGCAGGGCTCGAACCCAGGATGGGATCATGACCTGAGCCGAAGGCAGATGCTTAACCGACTGAGCCACCAACGCGTCCCAAGGGTGATGTGTTTTTTGGAAGGAAGGGAAGAAATAGTAAAGAAGTCTCTTCCATGGGTCCAAAAAAAGAAAAATAAAAACCTAATAAAAAATTTTGTAATTGTTCATCCTCGATGTTCCTAAAATGTATTCAAAAGCAAGTTTCATATGTAAGTTATTACAAATAAAATTGAGAACACAGTAATAGAGGGGGAAAACCTCTAGGCAGCAAAAGGAAGGGAAAGAAATACACAAAGTTCTTCTTTCTTCTCTTTTCTCAGAACGACAAGTTCATTGCTTTTATCCAACTATCAAATAACAAATTCTTTGAGGAGGTTCCCCTCTTTGGCTACTGGTCCTAATCCCCTGTTGGGTAATCCAGCCCCAATACAGCTCTTCGCTGTCGAAAACATTTGCTCAACAAATATTGACATTTTGATAGCTGTCAAATGCCGGGCATCAGATTTGGTGCTGAGACCGCAAAGGTAAAAAACAAAAATTCCTGCCTTCAAGGAATTGAGACATTCAGGGGAAGGCAGGGGACTAACCAGCAAATCTCATCCTCGTGCCATGAACCCAGAGAGATTTGGTGTCGGAATGATTGTAGGAGCAGCAAGATGGCTTCACCTCTGAGGCAGTGAGTGAGTCACCGAAGCTTGAAAAAGAGGAGCCACCTGCCAAGGCAAGGGGAGGAAGAGGCAGAGGCACCCGCGGGGACCGCCCGGGAGGGCAGGGAGTGCTATCCAGTGTACACGGTAGCATGTAGGTTGTACCAGGTTTAAAGCTAGGACCAGGTGTGGGGGCTTCAGAATGCCTCTTTCTAGAGTTTAGAACATGAAGTGACCAGGAGGCTTCTATACAGAGAGCTCTGTATAGGCAGAAATGGGTTGTTTGGGAAAATGTCCCCTAGCTGTTTTGGAGGAGCCCACGCTGAAGGCAGCTAGACCAGTTCTGAGCTCTTGCTGCAATGAAGGCATGACCCAGGAATGGAGCCAGAGGAAGGGGTGGATTCGCTGGGCTTTCTGGAGTAGAACCAACAGGGCTCACGGAAGAATTATAGGCTGGGGAGAACAAGAGGGAGGAGGTAGGCTGACTCCTGTGTTCCAGGCAGGGCCCTGGGGTGATCCTGGGTGTGGAAACCAGGTGAAGAGCTGCGGGAAGAACAGGGGAGGTAACCTGTAGGTCTGGGACACGTTGAATCCCAGGGAACTTGTGAATGTCCAGGTAGAGATGGTGAGCGGGCCACTGTGTGGGCAGGTGTGGAGTTCTAGAGAGAGAGTGTGGCTGGGCTAAGACCAGAGAGTGTGCAGTGGGCCTGAGTGTCCCAGCAGGGGACTGTGGAAGGACCACATTGGCCCCGTCTCAGTAGTGTGTGTTCACACCATCAATGGTCTGTGTGCCCAGCCCCGCCCAGGGGATGGAGGTTGTGGAAACAGACAAAGATTCTCCGAAGGAGAGCAAATAGTTGCTATTTACTCAGAGCTGGCTATAGCAAGGGAGTCGGCCACCATCATTTGTGTTTTGGCAGAGACTCAAAGGCAGACAGAGGAGTGGAAAAGGTTTATTGTTTAAAAAAAAAAGAAAAAAAAAAAGGCTGGGCAGGAGTGAGGGTGGTGCACCTGGCTGGTTCAGTCGGTAGAGCAAGTGACTTTTGATCTCAGGGTTGTGAGTTCAAGCCCACGTTGGGTGTGGAGTCTACTTAAAAAAGAGTTATAAAAACTTTATTAAAAAAAAAATAAAGAGCGAAGGATCCAGGTGTGCCCCCACCAGAGGCTGTTGGCATGAGGAAGTCAGAAGCTGGCTAACCAGGAGCAGGGCAGCCTATGTGATTGGTGAGGCTTTCTCTCCCTTTGGCTTTCTCTAGCTGATCCTGAGATAGAAGCAGGGACACAGCTTAGGGAAGCTGTCACTGACTAATCAAATCTTGGCTTTTGGTGGCCAGCTGTTGCGGGGCCTGTTGTGTGGCTTCCAGGCTTGTTATTGTACACAGTAGGTAGGTTTCCTGTGCTGCAGACTGAGGGTCCAAGTTCTATTTTTTTTTTTTTTAAGATTTTGTTTATTTATTTAACAGAGAGAGAGATCACAAGTGGGCAGAGAGGCAGGCAGAGAGAGAGGGGGGGGAAGCAGGCTCCCCGCTGAGCAGAGAGCCTGGTGCGGCTCTGTTCAGGATCCTGAGATCATGACCTGAGCCAAAGGCAGAGACTTTAACCCACTGAGCCACCCAGGCCTGCCCCCCTTCCCGGCCCCACGCATTCTATTTTTATGTAAGGTCTGACCATTGTCTGTTCATCTGTTGAGTCTATCAAGGTGAGGCAGTGAATCTACCAGCTCCTCCTGGCCCTCAAGGAGGGTTCAAGGAGGTGAGACAGTCATTAAGCAAGCAAACAAGTCCATTATCGAGACCCTTCCATCCAGGTCTCATTCTTTTTACTGTCCTTTTCAACTGGCGCATTTTTTTCTCAGACACACTCAGCTGTGTCTCAAAGCATCTTGATACCTGAACTCTGACAGGTTTTCAAACAAAAGCGTGTACATAAATGTTCATCATCACAGAGCTATTTACAACGGCCCCAAAGTGGGAACGTCTCAAATGTCTGTCAATAGATGAATGAACAAAATGTGGGATGTCCATACGATGAAATAGTCTTTGGCCCCAACAAGGAACGGGGTGCTGATCAACAAGAAAACATGGATGAAACTTGAAAACATTATGCTTAGTGAAAGAAGCCAGACACAAAAACTGCACACTCCATTTAATGAAATGTCCAGAACAGGCAGATTCGTAGACAGAGAAGGCAGATTAGCTGTAGTCCTTACAGCTGTACGACATTGTGAATGTCCTTTATGCTACGCAACTGTACCCTTTAAAATGATTAAAACAGCAAATACGAGGGGCACCTGGGAGGCTCAATCAGTTAAGTTATCTGCCTTCAGCTCAGGTCATGATTCCAGGGTCCTGGGATCCAGCCCCGTGTCAAGTCCCTGCTCAGTGGGAGGTCTGCTTCTCCCTCTCCGTCTGCCTCTTCCCCCAGCTTGTGTGTGCGCTCTCTGTCTGTCTCTCTCTCAGTAAATAAATAAAATCTTTTTTTAAATGCCAAATGCTATGTTACATGTATTTTATATGCATGATCCATTCTAAAGATTTAATTAAATTAAAAATACTTACAGCCAAGTATTTTATTTGGTCAACTTGGATCAAGCAGAAGAAAATTCATTTTTGTGGGGGAACCTGAGTGGCTCAGTCAGTTAAATGGCTGCCTTTGGCTCAGGTCATGCTCCCAGGGTCCTGGGATGGAGCCCCACATGGGGCCCCCTGCTCAGCGGGGAGCCTGCTTCTCACACTCATTCTGTCTCCCGGCTTGTTCTCTTACTCTCTCTCTCTGTGTCAAATAAATAAGATCTTTAAAAAAAAGAAAGAGGGGCGCCTGGGTGGCTCAGTGGGTTAAGCCTCTGCCTTCAGCTCGGATCATGGTCTCAGGGTCCTGAGTTCGAGCCCCGCATCGGGCTCTCTGCTCAGCAGGGAGCCTGCTTCCCCCCTCTCTCTCTGCCTGTCTCTCTGACTACTTGTGATCTCTGTCTGTCAAATAAATAAATAAAATCTTTAAAAGGAAAGAAAATTCTTTTTTTTTTTAAGATTTTATTTATTTATTTGACAGAGATCACAAGTAAGCAGAGAGGCAGGCAGAGAGAGAGGAGGAAGCAGGCTCCCTGCCTAGCAGAGAGCCCGATGCGGGGCTTGATCCCAGGACCCTGGGATCATGACCCGAGCCGAAGGCAGAGGCTTAACCCACTGAGCCATCCAGGTGCCCTGAAAATTCATTTTTTTTTTAATGAAAATATCAGTTCCTGGATAAATAATGAATTTCAAATATAAAATACATAGTGATATCATAAATAAGACAGCTTTCACTCTGTATGGTCAGTTCATTTTCTCAACACGATTATTATTTATGTGAAATGGGTTATCCTTTCTAAGGCTTTTACATGATAACAAAGCCAGTAGTTAACAATGACAAGTAAAAAGGTGATTTTGTATTTGATAAATGTCACAGTGTTCACATTTAAAAGATATGTAATGTAGAACAATAACTCAGTTTGAATGATTGCAAAATGACTTTAATGACATAATAATATAACCACTTTAAGGCAATAGCAATGAACTTTTTTTTTTTAAGTCAAATGACTCTGCTTCTTTTTCTTTTGGAGAGAGAGGGAGAGAGCGAGTGTGTGCAGGCAGGGGGTTGGGGGGTGAGCGGCTGAGGAAGAGGAAGAGAGATAATCTTTAGCGGACTTGACGCTAAGCACAGAGCCTAACAGGAGGCTTAATCTCCTGACCCTGAGATCATGACTTGAACTGAAACCAAGTGACTAAATCACCCAGGTGCCCCTGGTTCTTTTTCTGTTATTCACTGGAAAACGCTATCCATTTCACAAGGTGATTCCCAGTCTCACTCTCCTACTTGGTACAATTTAATCTCACTTTCTAGGCACTGGGCTGTGGGCTGTACACAGTCACACAATCTACATCACCACGATCCCTTGCCAGGTAGGGTTTCTTTTCTGCATTTTACAGAGAGGTGATGTCCTTTCCCCAAATTCCCTTAGAATGTTAACACTAGATCTAGCTTTCTTTAATCCTAATCCTATTCTCTCTCTCTCTTTCTGAAAGAGATTCTATTTATTGAAAGAAAGAGAGTGAGTGAGAGAGAAGGATCAGAGGGAGAGGGAGAAGCAGACTCCCTGCTGAGCAGCCCCCCCAACCCCAGGCCCGACATGGGGCTCATGTCCCAGGGCCCCAGGATCATGACCCAAGCCTAAGGCAGATGCTTAACTGAATGAGCCACCCCTTTCTCTTCTTTTTAAATTTTATTTATTTATTTAAGAGAGTGAGGTGGGGGGAGAGAGTGAGCGCGTGAACATGAGCACATGTGAGCAGACAGAGAGGCAGAGGGAGAGGGAGGGAGAGAATCTCAAGCAGGCCCCCTGCTGAGGGAGGAGCTAATGCAGGGCTCCATCCCAGGACCCTGAGATCACGACTTGAGCCAAAATCAAGAGTCATCCCCTAGTTGAGCCACCCAGGTTCCCCAATCCTATTCTCTTAATAAACAAACTTCTTCTGGGGATGCCTGGGTGGCTCAGGTCATGGTCCCAGGGTCCTGGGATTGAGCTCCCTATCGGACTCCCTTGCTCAGCAGGAAGCCTGCTTCTCCCTCTGCTTGTGCTCTCTCTCTGTCAAATAAATAAATAAAATATTTTAAAAACAAACAAACAAACAAACAAACTTATTCTGTAGAGGGATAGATAGTAAACATTCTAAGGCTTTACGGACTGTGGGTTCTCTGTTGCAACTACTTAGCTGCAAGTTAGCACAAAAGTATCCACAGAGGACCCACAAAGAAGCATCATGTTCTGAGCTGTGATATGAGCACTGGGATTTTATTCATTTTCTATGTGTCATTCAATATTATTCTTTCACTTTTTTCCCCCCAACAATTTCCAAATGTAAAAACCGTTCTTGGCCTGCAGGCCTTACAAAAATAGATAGCAAGCCAGATCTGGCCCAACAGCTACAGTCGGCTGACCCCTGCTCCTGGTCTCTGCGAGGTCCCCAAGTGCAGTGTGTACAGTGGACAGCAAGATGACGAGAGGAGTGAAACAGGCCTGGCCGTACCTCGCGGTTAGTGGGGACTATGACTAACGGAAGAGCCCAGAGCTTCTTCAGGGAAACTCTCCATCAGCTCGTAACTCTCACTGCCGTGGGTGAATGCAATGCAGACTGCCAGTCCCTGGAGGTTCTCAAAGGAAAGAAGCTGGAAGTTCATATCTGGATTTGCAGTCTCCCTGTTGCAGCATCAGCACTGAGTTTCAGTTTCCGAAAGGGGGCACCCAGGTGGCTCAGTCGGTTGGGTGGCTTACTCTTGGTTTCAGCTAGAGTCATGGTCTCAGGGTTCTGGGACTGGGTGTTGTGTGGGCTCTGTGCCCAACACAGAATCTGCTCGGGATTTTCTCTCTCTTCTCTTTCGGCCCCTCCCCTCCAAAACAAGTGAATTAATCTCTTCTTAAAAAATAATTTATTTAGTTAAACTTGAAAGAGAGAGATAGCACCCAAGCAGGGAGAGGAACAGAGGGAGAGCGATAAGCGGATCCCCCTGCTGAGCAGGGGGCCTGACACAGGGCTCGATCCCAGGACTCTGGGATCATGATCCATACTGAAGCCACCCAGGTGCCCCAATAAAAGAATAAATCTTTAAAAAAAATTATCCTTAAATTTCTGAAAGAAAAGACTGTCTATCAAAAGTAATATCTAGGGGTGCCTGGGTGGCTCAAAGCCTCTGCCTTCAGCTCAGGTCATGATCCTGGGGTTCTGCGATCGAGCCCTGCATTGGGCTCTCTGCTCAGCTGGGAGCCTGCTTCCTCCTCTCTCTCTGCCTGCCTCTCTGCCTACTTGTGATCTCTTTCAAATGAATAAAATTTAAAAATCTTTTAAAAAATTTAAAAAACTAGGGGCGCCTGGGTGGCTCAGTGGGTTAAGCCGCTGCCTTCGGCTCAGGTCATGATCTCAGGGTCCTGGGATCGAGTCCCGCATCGGGCTCTCTGCTCAGCAGGGAGCCTGCTTCCTTCTCTCTCTCTCTGCCTGCCTCTCAGTGTACTTGTAATTTCTCTCTGTCAAATAAATAAATAAAATCTTTAAAAAAAAAAAAATTTAAAAAACTAATATCTATGATATTCCAAGCACATTTTGGATCAGATATGGCCCACAGGACCCCTTGCTTGCAACCTCTTCCTTATGGTTGTATGGGTTCTCAACTCTGGCTATTCTTGGGAATCACTTTGGACTAAAAAAAGCCTCAGAGAATCACTTTGGACCAAAAAAAAAAAAAAAAACCTTACCCCAGAGATCAGATTTATGTGATCTGCCATGGGGCATCTGTATATTTTTAAAGCGCCCCAGTAGATTCTCAAGTGTAGCCACTATTCCCTCCTTCAGCCAATTACACATACTAACCCCTGGAGCCCTCTACAATACACAGCAGAGGAGGGCAGATTTCCAGCGGCTGTCAGTCCAAAAGTCAATTAATTTAACCTGTTCCTGTGCCTGCCCCAAAGTTGTTCCCTATAAACACTGCCATAAAGGACTGGAATCTTTCCCTTGCTCGTTAATCCTTCTACCTTTTAGAGAAAAACACCTCTTCTTGTCTGGAATGAGGAGCAAAATTGTTAATGACGACTTGCCAAGAAGTCAGAATGCAGAGGGAACTGGAGGGGAGAGGCAGATTTGGGAAGGAGTCTGCCAGCAGCTTTTTCTGCACAGTGACCTGGTCTGCTTAGAATCCTGGGATGCTTGGGGCGCCTGGGTGGCTCAGTCAGTTAAGCGTCTGCCTTCAACTAGGGTCATGATCCCAAGGTCCTGGAATCAAATCCCACACTGGGCTCTCTGCTCCTTTGGTAGCCTGCTTCTCCCTCTTCCTTTGTCTGCTGCTCCCCTTTCTTGTGCTCTCTCTCCCTCTCTCTCTCTCTCTGTGTCAAATAAATACATAAAATATTTAAAAAGAATCCTGGGGTGCTTGAATCCTGGCTGTAGTCAAAAGAGTCCCACCCACAGTTGGAGGCCAGCTGCCTCATTCAGGGGCCTTTGAGAGCCTCTACCTTGGCTTCCATGTCTGGTCCGTTGTGTCAGTCAAGGTTCAACACAGAAACACTGTAGGTTATAGGATAAGAGATTTCTTCTATGATTTAGACCTTGCAGAGCTGGAGGAGGAGCTTGGAAAGGGACAGTCCAGGAAGGACACTTGATGATCAAAGGAAGCACTTACCTAGTTCTTCTGAACAGCCCAGCATGCTTGGCCACCATAACAGAACAGCCAAGGGAAGGCTTGTCTTATTGTCTATCGCTGTGTCTGACCACAGTGACTTCCACACATGACTGCTGCTACTCCTGCTCTTGCCTCTTCTGGCCAAACTGAACAGGGAAGAGGATCCTAGGAAACATATTTCCAACTTCACGAAGTTGACCCGATACAAACCACACATCTTTGTGTTCCTCTCTTGCCTCTTCATCTACTTGTGATTTTTCCTTGTAAAGATTTTATTTATTTATTTGACAGAGAGAAATCACAAGTAGATGGAGAGGCAGGCAGAGAGAGAGAGAGAGAGGGAAGCAGGCTCCCTGCCGAGCAGAGAGCCCGATGCGGGACTCGATCCCAGGACCCTGAGATCATGACCTGAGCCGAAGGCAGTGGCTTAACCCACTGAGCCACCCAGGCGCCCCTCTCTTGCCTCTTCTGGCCATCGCCTTCTGTGATGGTGAATGTTATCTTGAGGTGCCCCCTGGCACCTCCAGACAGACATCTAGTTAACCATGGCTCTGGGTGAATCAGGGCGGGGGGATTTTAGGAGGGGATTAGCATTTGAATCAGTGGACAGAATGAAGTGGATTGCCCTCCCCAACGTGGGTAAGCCTCAGCCAATCTCTTGAAGACCTGAAGAGAACAAAAAGCCTGAGGAAGGGGTGCCTGGGTGGCTCAGTGGGTTAAAGCCTCTGCCTTTGGCTCGGGTCATGATCCCAGGGTCCTGGGATCGAGCCCCGCATCGAGTTCTCTGCTCAGTGGGGAGCCTGCTTCCCTTCCTCTCTCTGTCTCTCTGTACCTGCCTCTCTGCCTACTTGTGATCTCTGTCTGTCAAATAAATAAATAAAATCTTAAAAAAAAAAAAAAAAGCCTGAGGAAGAGGGAATTAATTCTCCACCCCTGCCTGCACATCTGTTTCCTCCTGCCTCTGGATGGGTGCTTATACCGCCAGCACTTCTGGTTCATGAGCCTTTTCAGCCTCGGAACTTACACCGCTGGTTCCATTGGTTCTCAGACCTTCCGGTTTGGGCTGGAATCACACCCCCAGCTTTCCTGGGCTTCCAGCAGATTGTGGGAGTTAGCCTCCATAATCACGTGAGCCAATCCCCCCCCGCCCCCTCACCTGTGGGTTTTCTTCCCCTGGAGAATCCTGACTAAGGCCCCCTCTCTCCTATCCACTCTTCTTTAAGTTCCCAAGTTCTTTCCCACCTCAAGGACCTTTCCCCTCAAGCTGCAACGTTCTCCCCTCCTCCCCTTCCCCCAACTCCCCACCTGGCTCTTTCTTTCTCATCCTCTGTGGCCCAGCTAAAGTCACTGTCCCTGGACTTCCAGTAGAAGGGATCTTCCTGTTCTTCTTCTCTCATGTGTGCGCCTGGGGGTGGTATATATACAAGAAAGAGAGGGACTCCCGGGTGACTCAGTTGGTAGAGTGTCTTAGTCCTGGCTTTGGCTCAGGTCATGACATCAAGATCCTGGGATGAAACCCTGAGTTGGGGTCTGCTTGAGGATTTTCTCCTCTCCCTCTGCCCCTCTGCTGCTTGGGCTCACACTCTCTGTCTAAAATAAATTTTAAAACAAAGAGACAGGGCTCAGTACATGGCTTGGGCTTGTATATTTACTTGTGATATCTCTTCTTCTACGAGCTCGGAAGATCTTTGAGGGCAGAGATTATGTCTACTTTGTTCACCATTATAAACCCAGTGCCTGGCATGGAGTAGGTTCAAAACATACCCACTAAATGGACAAATATCGTCATTGTCCTTCTTTTTTTTTTTTTTAAAGTAATCTCTGTACCCAGTGTGGGGCTCAAACTCATCACCCTAAGATCAAGGGTCACATGCTCCACCCACCGAGCCAGTGAAGTACTCCCAAACATAGCCATTTTCAAGGCTACTGTTTGATACCATGTTTTGGTGTGTGTGTGGTGGGGGGAGATAGTCCCTCGCCTAATATGTGGCTTTATTTTGCTATATAATTTATGGTGTACATATGTCAAAACAAACCAAAACAAAAATATTAAAGTCGGCGCACCTGGGTGGCTCAGTCATTAAGCGTATGCCTTTGGCTCAGGTCATGATCCCAGGGTCCTGGGATCAAGCCCCACATAGGGCTCTCCCTGCTCAGCAGGAAGCCTGCTTCTCCCTCTCCCACTTCCCCTGCTTGTGTTCCCTCTCTCACTGTGTCTCTATCAACTAAATAAATAAAATCTTTTAAAAAAATACTTAAAGTCTCTGTCAGCAAGCAAAATTAACCTTACTACCCACTAACCCTGCCAGGATCCCCTACTGGTCTGATAAAACCTTTAGAAGCAATAGTTGAAACTTTGTGGTGTAATTAAATCACTAGTTCGCAGCAGGAGTTTTAATAGCCAGCATGCGACATCTAGAAAGTTTCTATGGCTTAATAGGCCACATACATTCACAGCCCTATAGACTTCTTTAGCATCTATATTATTTTTTCCATAAGAATGCTTTATCCAAATAGACTATGTTGCTTCAAAAATATATTTTTCCAAAAAAATTCCAGACCGTTATAATCCCAGCACAGAGTTTTCTACCACAATACATGAGCTAATGACTGTGAAGAAGTTTGTGGAATCCCTGAGACCTGGTAGGTGCTTAATAAATGTTGTTTCCCACATCTTCAAGGTTATTTTTCTGTGAGGATTAAACAAGCTTGCAACAGGTAGTAAATAAGTCCTAGAGGTCTAATGCGCAGTATTTGTATGGTGAATAGTCCACAATATTGTATCCCAATCATCAAACTTGCAAAGAGACTAGACCCTTTTTTTTTTTTAAGATTTTATTTTTAAGTAACCTCCACACCCAATGTGGGGCTTGAACTTTGAACAACAAGTTCAAGAGTCACTTGCTCACTGACTGAGCCAGCCAGGGGCCCCAACGAAGAAACTAGATCTTCATTATTCCTGCCATTAAAAGGATATTATTATGTGATATAATAGAGGGTTAATTATCAGTACAGTGGCAATTGAATGACAATACATAAATGTATCAAATCAACGTGCCTGAAATTTACACAGTATATATCAAAATTATTTCAGTTAAAAAAGTGCTACTGGGGTGCCTGGGTGGCCCAGCTGGTTAAGCCTCTGCCTTCAGCTCAGGTCATGATCTCAGGGTCCTGGGATCGAGTCCCGCATCGGGCTCTCTGCTCAGCGGGGAGCCTGCTTCCTCCTCTCTCTCTGCCTGCCTCTCTGCCTGCCTGCTTGTGCTCTCTGTCTGTCAAATGAATAAATAAAATCTTTAAAAAAAAATGCTACTTAACTCAAAGTTCTGATGATGAAAAAGTCCCTGAAAGAAAATAAATAGGTAAGTAAAGGAATTTTCTTTGGGAAAGATTAAAGTGGATATTTAAAAAGAGCTGCTGGTTCTTACTTACCCTTGCTTTGTCTTGTTTCCTTCGCTGTAGCGTGCCCCTTCCTTCCTACCTTCCTTACTCTTCTCTCCTTCTTTCTCTCTCTCTCTCTCTTTCTTTCCTTCTTTTTAAGATTTTATTTACTCATTTGTCAGAGAAAGAGAGAACAGGCAAACACAAGCAGGGGGGAACGGCAGGCAGAGGGAGAAGCAGGCTCTCCGCTGAGCAAGGAGTCTGATACGGGACTCAATCCGAGGACCATGGGATCATGACCTGAGCCAAAAGCAGCCACTTAACCGACTAAGTCGCCCAGGGGTCCTGCTTCTTTCTTTTTATAATGTAAGAAAAAGATTTAAAATCTGGCAGAAACACTACATTAATTTGGAAAATAACTCTTTGGAGTAAGGAGCTCAGTATTTTCAGGAACGGCCCTGGATGTTGAGCATTCTTCCATCTGGTTCCCATAAGAGAATTCTTCTTCCTTCCACCGCTTCCCAATGTCCCTGTGGTTACAGCTGAGATCTTCCCCCATCTGCCTGCGAAGCAGGGCAGTGAAAGCACCTCTTAATGAACTCACAGGCTTTACAGAAGCAATTATGGGTGTTGTACCGCCATCCAGACTTGGCAGGAATCTCCAGTTTGCCCAGGACCCGGCATTCAGCCTCACCGTCAGCACCACCTCCCAGGGGACGGATGAGGAGCCCACCAGCTTTCTAGAGGGGCTACGGCTGGCCTGAACCATCAAAGGGAGTTGTCCACGTGACGTGGACAGGTTGGAACACTGACCAGTCTTGTGCATAAAGCAGGTTCATGCACTGGCTATAATTGGTGGACAGTCTTCTCTGGTGGCAAGACCAGGACAACCAACATAGCTTCCAAGCCCTGGTAATTTCTGCAGACTTAAGTGCAGGTCAGTGACTCCCCAGGACACACCTCTGTGCTCTTTCCCAGCCCAGGGACAGTGGTTCTCCAAGTGTGGCTCTTCAGATCAGCAGAGTCCGCAGCACTAGGTTAGAAATGCAAATTCTCAGGTTTCACCTAGACCAACTAAAACTCCCGCAGGGGGCGGGGGTGGGGGGTGGGGACAGCAATGTGTGTGTCTTTACAACCCTTCTGGTGATCCTGAGATATGCTAAAGCTGGCAAACCACACTGCTTTAGTCTGGGGCATTGCTTCTCCAACCGTGGATTGTACTAGAAGCTCCTGGGAAGCTTTGGAAACTCCTAACGCCCAGGCGTCACCCACACAAATTAAATCAGGATCTGGTGGGAGAGACCTAGACAGCAGTAGCTCTTCTAGATCCCCTGGTGACTCAAATGTGCAAATGTGAGGACCAGTGGTCTACTCTAGGGCCTTGAGGCCCAGCAGTGTGGTCTCTGGACCTACAGCTTCAGCATCACCTGGTTAGAAATGCAGAGTCTCAGGCCCCTGTCCAGACCTGTTAAAGCAGTCTGTACTTTCACAGGATCCCCAGTGACTAGAAAGCACATTAAAATGTGACGAGCACTGGGGCACCTGGGTGGTTCAGTCGGTTAAGTGTCTGCCTTTGGCTCATGCCGTGATCCCGGGGCCCTGGGGTCTGGCTTCCTGCTGAATGGGGAGTCTGCTTTTCTTTTCCCCTCTCTCTGTCTCTCTCTCTCTCTCTCTCTGCTCCTCCCCCTTGCTCAGGCCCACTTCTGCTCTCACCCTCAAATAAATAAAATAAAATCTTAAAAAAAAAATGTGACAAGCACTGACCTTTGGGTACAAAAACCCATCTGAAGTATTTCTGACTTAGAGATCAATGATTTACTGAATTGGGTCCAGAGGTTGTTGCTTTTATTTTTCCGGTTATCTGTGCAGTTCCCATGTCCCCTCTACCCCGTCAGAGGATGCTGTGGCTGGGGGGAAGGGAGAACAGCAGGGGGAGAGGAATTAAATTCAAAGAGCACCTCAAGGGGGCCCTACAGAATGAGGAAGGGAGGAAGAAACATTTTCATTAACATTTGGCCATGTTCTGGGCGTATGCTGTTGGCCAGATTATCAAGTACTACATTATGTAATAACTACGTCCGGGAAGGCCCCCTCCTACCCCAGCTGGCTCTTACTCTCCCCCCTCCAATTTCTGATTTCATTCATTTCCCACCATCCCACCAGGTCACTACTGAGTGATTTAGAAAGTGAGACCAAGGCTGGCTCCAAACTGGAATAAATATTAACCAGGATTTATGATTTCTTTAAAGCATGGGAAGAGTTCCAGGGGCGCCTGGGTGGCTCAGTGGGTTAAAGCCTCTGCCTTCAGCTCAGGTCATGATCCCAGGGTCCTGGGATCAAGCCCTGCATGGGGCTCTCTGCTCAGCAGGGAGCCGGCTTCCTCCTCTCTCTCTACGTGCCTCTCTGCCTACTTGTTATCTCTGTCTGTCAAATAAATAAAATAAAATATTGTAAAAATAAATAAATAAATAAATAAATAAATAAATAAATAAATAGTGGGAAGGGTTCCAGATTTGAATAGGCCAACTTTGGGGCACCTGGCTGGCTTAGTTGGGAGAGAATGTGACTCTTGATCCCTGGGTCATGAGTTCAAGTCCCATGTTGGGCATAGAGCTACTTAAAACATAAAAAAGAGAAAGGCTGGGGCACCTGGGTGGCTCAGTGGGTTAAAGCCTCTGCCTTTGGCTCAGGGCATGATCTCAGGGTCCTGGGATCGAGCTCCGCATCCGGCTCTCTGCTCAGCGGGGAGCCTGCTTCCCTCTCCCTCTCTCTCTGCCTGCCTCTCTGCCTACTTGTGATCTCTCTCTTTCTCTCTCTGTCAAATAAATGGATGGAATCTTAAAAAAATGAAAAAAAAAAAAAGGGAGAAAGGCTGACTTTGTGACCCAGGGCAATAAAGACTTTAATGTGATTCTTTTTTTACCTAACAAGATTTTTTTTTTTTTTTAATAAACCCAATCTACATTTTTAGTCTTTCTCCTCATCTCGAAGATGAGATGTGGCTATACAGTCATCCCTGTACATGCGTGTTTATGCGGATCTTTACGATGCCGCATATCCTGGCACCAGGGTGTGGGAAAAGACTGGGAGTGAAGGTCCCTGGATCCCTTACAGCAAGTCCCTAGGCTACACCAGGCCTCAGTCTTCTCGCTTCTGTAACAAGGGAGTTTGACAGTTGAGGTTGCAAATTCAAATGCCTTCAGGAGCCTGGATAGGAATCTAAAGAGGTTAAGAGCAACCCCTACTCAGCCCCTCTCTCCTTGTTTTTTTCTTTGTTTGTTTTTAAAGATTTTATTTATTTATCAGAGAGAGCACAAGCAGAGGGAGCAGCAGGCAGAGGGAGAAGCAGGCTCCCCTCCGAGCAAAGAGCCTGAGGCAGAACTCCATCCCAGGACCCTGAGATCATGACTTAAGCCAAAGGCAGACACTTAACCGACTGAGCCACCCAGGCATCCCGCCCTCTCTCCTTGTTAACCTATGGGAATGTGGATCCAGTGTTGTCAGATTTAAAGAGAAGGGGAAAAAAAAAGTCTGGATTTTTTTTTTTTTTTTAAGATTTTATTTATTGGGACACCTGGGTGGCTCACTGGGTTAAAGCCTCTGCCTTCAGCTCAGGTCATGGTCCCAGGGTCCTGGGATCTTCAAGCCCCACATCAAGCCTGCTTCCTTTCCTCTCTCTCTCTCTCTGCCTGCCTCTCTGCCTGCTTGTGATCTCTGTCTGTCAAATAAATAAATAAAATCTTTTTTTTTTTAAGGCTTTACTTATTTATTTATTTGATAGAGAAACAGCGAGAGAGGGAAAACAAGCAGGGGGAGTGGGAGAGGGAGAAACAGGCTTAATCTGAGGACCCTGGGATCATGACCGGGGCCAAAGGCAGATGCTTAGTGACAGAGCCACCCAGGCGCCCCCCAAATCTGGATTTTTGTTTGCAATTTCCCAATGTTTGAATATTGAGAACTAATACAACTTGGTGTTTTATTCATTTATTTGACAAAGAGAGAGAGCGCATAAGCAGGGGGAATGGGAGAGGGAGAAGGAGGCTCCCTGCTAAGCAGGGATTCCGATGAGGGGCTCCATCCAGGACACTGGGATCACCCGGAGCAAAAGGCAGACACAACCGACTGAGTCACTCAGGCGCCCTTTTGTATTTTTGGATATTGGTGGTTGGTTTTTTTTTTTTTCCTTTCAGAATTTGAAAGCAACTCACAACACTGCTGAAGCCATCCACCACCTGGGGCTAGCCAGGTAATGACCTCTAGATTAAGTGATATCCCAGGACTCTTAGAACTCCATGCTACCCCTTCGATGAATCTGTTTTTTGTTTTGTTTGTTTGTTTGTTTTTTTGTGTAGTCAAATCTATGTCTCTAGTTTAGTCTTTCAGTAAATATTTGAGTACCCATTATAAGCCAGAAAGCATAGTCGATTGAAAAAAAA
The DNA here is from genome assembly GCF_022355385.1 of Mustela nigripes. Lineage (NCBI taxonomy): Eukaryota > Metazoa > Chordata > Mammalia > Carnivora > Mustelidae > Mustela > Mustela nigripes. The sequence goes on from NC_081567.1 coordinate 25,113,282, forward strand.
AGAAAGAAAAGAAAAAAAGAATGACATAGGGTTTCTACTTTTAGGTGAGCAAATGGGAGAGCTAAATGAAATGCACCAATATAGAATAAGGCTTCCAGAATAATTAGGCTTGTTGAAAATGTTGAAGGAGGGGCGCCTGGGTGGCTTAGTCATTAAGCCTCTGCCTTCAGCTCAGGTCATGATCCTTGGATCCTGGGATCGAGTCCCCCATTGGGCTTCCTGCTCGGCAGGAAGCCTGCTTCTCCCTCTCCCACTCCTCCTGCTTGTGTTTCCTCTTGCTGTGTCTCTCTCTGTCAAAATAAATAAAATCTTAAAAGAAAAGAAAAAGTCTAAGGAAAGGCAGACTTGGTTCTTTAGCCAGACACATGGTCTTTCTGAGGCTTGGTATTTTCTTCTGTAAAATGGGGAGAATGAGACCTCTCCATCAAGACTGTGTGAAGATGGGGAGCCTGGTGGCTCAGGAGTTAAGTGTCTGCCTTTGGGTCAAGTCATGATCTCCAGGTCCTGGGATCGAGCCCCACATCCGGCTCCCAGCTCAAGAGGGAGTCTGCTTCTCACTCTCATTCTGCCTCTCCCCCTTGCTTGTGCTCTCTCTATCTCTCTCTCTCTCTCAAGTGAATAAATAAAATCTTAGAAAAAAAAAAAAAAAGACTGTTAGTAAATGATACTAACTAGCACTAATACTGTTACTACTTTATTAACTCCTTGGAGTTAGGGGTTGGGTCTGGTTAAAATCATGCAGTGACATTTCTTAATTATAAGCAGCAGGTTGCTTTCCCAAAGGGTATCCTTGGAGACAGTATCAACTAGTTACTTCCCCAAGGCAAATCTGGAAAAGTCTATCTAAACTGTAGGGTGGCCTAAATATTGCACAATTGTAATTTTTCTAAAAAACCAGAAAGCAGCACTGGTGTGAAGCAAATGTATCCGAGAAGCTCTTTGGGGTCACTTCACTTTCACCAATGATGATACAAGGCTTTTTCTTGTTGTGAGTGGTGCTCGAGATTCTAAGGCAGGTTTAACTAGAAAACCAAGAGGAAGAATTGCATACTTGGTGATTTTGCAGGGGGCTTCTAGGGATGTGTAAGGGCCTTCAAGATGAATGATTCATGGTTTTTTTTTAAATTTTTCTAATTGCACTTGAAATGTATAATTTTCCTTTTTCTGGAAACACTTGTTTCTAACACTGATTTCACACTTAGCCTTCAAGCACCATCTTTAAGCTGATGACGCTTGAATTTGCAGCTTCAGGCCACATTCTTATATACCCAGCTCCCTGCTTGCGTCTCTCATCTCATACACATCTTCGACTTAACATGGTCAAAACAGAACTTTTCACCCAAATTTGCTTCCTCCCAAGCCTCTCCTCTACCAGTAAATGGTATTATCGTACACTGGGTGCTCAGGTCAAACATTGGGAAATATCTTAATTTTTTTTTTACATCACACCCTACGTCCTATCCCTCACGTAAGCCTGTGTGTTTTGCCTCCAGTGTCCCTTAGCGTTATATGCAAAGTGTGATCACTTCCCACCACATGTACTCAGAAGGTCACTTCAAGCTACTATTATCTTTACTCCAACAGCCAATGTCTCTACCTCTCCCACTTCTACCCATAAATGGCAGCCTGAGTCATCTGACTGCATACACGACCTTTCTCCCTTCCTCACAATCCTCTGAAGACTTTCCATTGCAGGCAGAATAAAACCCAGACCTGTTACAATGCCCCACAAAGCTCTGGGTAATTTTGCCTTTGCATCTCCCTGACCCCCTCCCCCAGCCCCCAGAGTGGCCCTACTACTGTATGTCAAATGGGCCAGGCTCATAGCAACTCAGGGCCCTTGCCAGAATGTTCTTCTCAAGGCCTTTCTCTTCTCATCATTGTCTCTTGCTCAGAAGAGCCTTCCTTGACCCTCTGTGGCAGAGACTTCTAGTTGTCTAACCTTGTCCATGGAAGTAGAACCTCTTACTTCTAGCTGGACCCATAATGGCCCCACTTCCCTTAATGAGTTATGACCATATGACTAAGTACTAGCCAGAGCAACTTAAGCAGAAATACAGCATGGAGGTTTCCAAGAACCAGCCTTCAAAAATCATTGTCACATATTCTTCCTTCTCTGCCTTTCTTTCCCTTTTGTTCATCCTGCTGTCTGGAATTCGACAGGACAGCTGAAGCTGGTGCAGCTTCTATGGGCTAACCTTGGAAATGGAGGCTGTGTTCAGCACAGGTAGAAAGAGCCCAGGTCACGGAGAACTTGGTGGAACAGGAGTGTGATAACAGAGCTGGAGGACTTGCTTCTGCACTTCTACTTAAGAAAGAAAACTTTTATCTGGTTTAACCACCTATTATTGGGGATCTGTTACCAAATTAATTCTAATTTGATAGATTAGTATCTCTGGCTAAGGCGACCTTCTTTCATATTTATCTGTACTCTTTTCTCTAAAACACTCAGGAGCTGAAATTACCCTCTATATTTATTTATGCATCTATTTGTTTTTATTATCTGTCTTCTCCCTTCTGGATTTCAAACTCCGTGAGGCTCACTACATCCCCCTACCTCGGAAGCGAGCCATAACAGGGGCTTAGTAAATATTTGCAGAATGAATCAGTGAATAAAAACCTGCCATGTGCCCAGGCAGAGAGAGACAAACACATGTTTCCTGAGTCCCTCATCTGCGAAGCTCGCCACAGGACAGGAACTGATTCTCTAGCTTGAAGTGGCAGTCATTCTCCTTAGATTCGTCTCAAACAGTGGTTGTCATGCAGAGGCGATTTTGTCCCCCAAGAGACATTTGTCAAAATCTGGAACTATTTGGATTACAATTTGGGGACTGCTACTGACATCCAGTGAGTCAAATCAAAGGACGCTGTTACATACCCTGGGAGGCGCAGAACAGCCCACACAACAGATCATTATCCGGCCTCAACTGCCAGTAGTGCTGAGGTCAATAAACCATGACCTAACAAAGGTCAATGCCACTTAGATTTTTCAGGGAGAAAGTTGTTTGGGCTGCAGGAGAGTAGAAGCCATGTAGTGTGGAAAACACATGCCATGAGGCCTCTTTGGTGTCATTAGTGAGAGTGTGGGATTAAGCCCCAAGTAGAGGTTGGCTGAGTTGTCAAATTCTGCAAAGCTCTCCATTGAGATGCCATCCCCAACTGTCAGCGTTCTTTACTTGTCACAGGGCCCACATTGTGAAGACAGTATAAACTCCAAACAGGTAAAATTTTGTCCAGAACTCTAGAAACCATCCCAGAGAAGCTCTTTGAACAGCATCATCATTAACAGAAAGAAGTCCAACATGAATTTTCCCTTTGCCTGGTTTTCTCAGGAAGGCTGAGAGAGCTCTGAGGGTCCACCACTCTTTGCTGTCATACGTTCTCTTCTCGAATTCTAACAGGTGATAGAAGTGTATCTACATTCATGACCTTCCTGCCAAATGTCATTTGTTTCAGGGAAACAAATGGTAGATGAGAATAGACGAAAGGCCAGGGGATTATGGGAGTTCAGGACCACTTCACATTGTAAGTTTTTTTTTTTAGGCTTTCCAATTTGTTAGCAGCTGATGCCCCCAGTGACCTTGGGCAGAGCACTTGATCACCCTCATTCCTCATCTCCAGTTTCCTCATCAGTCGACTCAGGGGTTGGATCAGACGATGATTTAGCTGTCTTCCATTCTAAGTAACTATTATGATATCTATTGTCTGTTACCATCAGATAATTGAAGGCAGCAAATGCTTCGGTTTGAAGAAATAAATTTTATTATTTTTTTTAGATTTTATTTATTTATTTGACAGAGAGAGAGATCACAAGTAGGCAGAGAGGCAGGCAGAAAGAGGGGGGAAGCAGGCTCCCTGCTGAGCAGAGAGCCCAATGTGGGGCTCAATCCCAGGACCCTGGGATCATGACTGAGCTGAAGGCAGAGGCTTTAACCCACTGAGCCACCCAGGTGCCCTGAAGAAATAAATTTTAAAATAAAGGAAAGACTATGGTGATTACTAGCATCACCCTCACCACCACCCCCATTTTCAAAATTAAACATCAGCATTAATCTCTCCAACAGTATTTCCTAAAATAAGCTTATCAGAATATAGGTCCTTAAGATATGAAAATGGGACTCTATGTCCAAAAGACAGGGAAGCATACTAGATCTCCTTCTTGAAGGGTAACATTGAGTCATTTTAATTTTTATAAACCAAGTGTTTTCACTTACTTGACTAGAGAATTTACTTTTCATTGAATATTTATTAGCATCCTACAGAACTCGTTGGAGTTCCTTGAAAGACTTTTGGAGGCCCTACCTTGGTATATAATGATGTTAATCTTTGCTCTCTACCTACTTAGGGAGGGAATGATGGTTAACTATGAAAGAGAATCCCAAGAAAGACATACAACATGCTTCCCAATATCCCTGGCCTTAAACTAAAACAGGAGAATTCCCATATACCTGATTATCAGGCAACAATAACATACTTAGATACATTATTAATAAAATCCATTTATTCACCTAATTTTGTTGTTATATAGGCTGTGATGCAAAGAGAGAGAAATTTAAACTTGTGCCTCTTTGCTGAATCTACTCAGTCAATCCTATTCACTAAGTGACTCTATTACAAGGGTAACAAATAGTTTTCTCTCTCAGACAACTTTGATTGATGGATAGTAGCTGCCTAGAGCTCTGAATTGAAAATGGTAATAACACCTTCATTGGGTTTGGAGGGAACCTAGGCTGTGATTGCTTCTTAATGTCTGTCATGGGTGTAGTGCTATGATTTTTTTTTTTTTTAAGATTTTTAAACTTACTTATTTGAGAGAGAGACAGACAGCATGAGTGGGGAGTGGGTGGGGGGAAGAGCAGAGGGAGAAACAGATTCCCACTGAGCAGGGGGCCTGAAGTGGAGCCTGATCCCCAGGCCCTGGGACCATGCCCCAAGCCACACGCTTAACCAACTGAGCCACCCAGGTGCCCCCATAGAGTTATGATGATGGATGTCTGTTGTGGGTTTAGACTAATAGGAGACATGTTGTTTGTTGTGTTTCCTCATCCAAAATCAGAAACTTTTTTTTTTTTTTAAAGATTTTATTTATTTATTTGACAGAGAGAGATGACAGGCAGGCAGAGAGAGAGGGGGAAGCAGGCCCCCCGCTGAGCAGAGAGCCTGATGCAGGGTTCGATCGCAGGACAGTGAGATCTGAGCCGAAGGCAGCGGCCTAACCCACTGAGCCACCCAGGCGCCCCTAAGAAACATTTTTTAAAAGATTTTTAATTTGTTTTATTATTATTATTTTTAAAATATTTTATTTATTTATTTGAGAGAGAGAGAGGTGGATGTGTGAAGGCGGTGAGGGAGTAGAGGGAGAGGTAAACAGACTCCACACTGAGTGTGGAGCCTGACATGGGGCTCGATCTCACGATACTGAGATTACCACCCAACTGAAATTAAGAGTCTGATGCTTAGGCAATGGAGCCACCCAGGAGCCCTATTTATTTATTTATTTATAATCTTATTTATTTATTTGACAGAGATCATAAGTAGGCAGAGAGGTGGGCAGAGAGAGAGAGAGGAAGGGAAGCAGGCTCCCTGCTGAGCAGAAAGTCTGATGTGGGGCTTGATCCCAGGACCCTGAGATCATGACCTGAGCCAAAGGCAGAGGCTTTAATCCACTGAGCCACCCAGGCGCCCCATATTTACTTGTTTTTTTAAGAAAAGTTTTTTGATGGGTGCCTGGGTGGCTCAGTGGGTTAAGCCTCTGCCTTTGGCTCAGGTCATGATCTCAGGGTCCTGGCATCAGGTCCTGCATTGGTTTTTCTGCTCAGTGGGGAGCCCGCTTCCCTCTCTTTCTGCCTGCCTCTATGTCTACTTGTGATCTCTCTCCCTCTCTCTGTCAAATAAATAAGTAAAATATTAAAAACAAAAAAAGATTTCTGAGTAATCTCTACACCCAGCATGGGTCTTGAACTCACAACCCTAAGATTAAAAGTCACGTGCTCTACCAACTGACCCAGCCAGGTGTCCCCCAAATTGGAAACTTCTTAAAAACTACTCACATTAGTACGATTGGGAAATTAAGACTTAACTGCATTTATATGCCAAAATGAGTGGTTAAGAGAATTCTCTAGGGTCAGAAAAGGAAGATTTCTTTCAGGTCTTAGGGTGAAGATAAATTGTATATAAGGTTTGATTTCCTTGGAGGATTGGGAGGGGAGGGTGCTGCCTCGATGACTCAGTCGTTTAAGTGTCAGACCCTTGATTTCAGCTCAGGTCATAATCTGAGGGTCATGAGATCGAGTTGGGCTCCACACTGGGCATGGAGATTGCTTAAGATTTTCTCTCTCCCTCTGCCCCTGTCCCTACTCTCTCTCTTCCTCCAAAAAAAAAAAAAAAAAAAAAAAAGAGAATTGATTCAAGCCTTTAAGGGTAGAAAGCTTAGGTCTTGTAAGGAGACCTGGGGAGGTAATCCTTAGCAGACTGTGATGAACTAACCAATGGCCATGGGGTAGTTTGTATCTCTAGAGCTCCCAGATACACTGTCAGCATCCCTCAGACACTGCTCAATCAAGGACACATACTTAACCTTTACCTAGCACAGCACTGTCCAACAGAGACATAACTTGAGCTGCATATATATTTTTAAGCTTTCTACTACCGCCCTTTAAAAAAGGAACGAGAGGGGTGCCTGGGTGGCTCAGTGGGCTAGGCCTCTGCCTTCAGCTCAGGTCATGATCTCAGGGTCCTGAGATTGAGCCCCTCATTGGGCTCTCTGCTCAGTGGGGAGCCTGCTTCCCCCTCTCTCTCTGCCTGCCTCTCTGCCTTGTGATTTCTCTCTCTGTCCAGTAAATAAATAAAATATTTAAAAAGAATTTGTCTAGCAGTGGGACTTATAAAAAAAAGGAATGAGAAACAAGTGAAATTAATTTTAATAGTATATTTGACCTAACCCAATATAGGTAAAATATTATCACTTCATATAATCAATAAAAAATTATTCATGAGGCATTTTATACTCTATTTTTAGGCAATAAATCTCTGAAAGCTGGTGCCTATTTTCCTTACAGCATGTCTCAGTGAAAACCAGTCATATTTCAAGTGCTTAGTAGCCACAAGTGGCCGGTGGGTACCATATTAGATAATATCAATCCAAACAACCACTCTTTTTTTTTTTTAAGTACGTTCTCGGCTCAATGTTGGTCTTGAACTCATGAGCCAGAGATGAAGCCTCGTGTGCTCTACGGACTGAGCCAGCCAGGTGCCTCTAAGGTACCACTCTTATTCACATGTTTTTTCTTCCAAAAAGTTTGAATAGTTAATTAGGTTTCATCAGTTTTCCCAAACTCTATTCTGATGGACACAACTGATGCTAGCAATATTTTTACCTAAAAACTACTTCTAAAAATCACATATGAGAAAAATCTATTGGGGCACCTGGCTGGCTCAGTCAGAAGGGCATGCAACTCTTGATCTTGGGGTCATGAGTTCGAGTCTCACGTTAGGTGTAGAGCTTACTTAACTGTATATATATATATATATATATATATATATATATTATATGTATATAATATATATATACACATAAACTCATTATTTTTAAAATTAAATTACTAATTAATTTTTAAAAATAAAGAGGATATGGAGAAAACGGAACCCTTATGCACTACTGGTGGGAATGCAAACTATTGCAACCACTGTGGAAAACAATATGGAGTTTCCTCAAGAATTTAAAAATAGAGGGGTGCCTGGGTGGCTCAGTGTTTAAGCCGCTGCCTTCGGCTCAGGTCATGATCTTGGGGTCCTGGGATCGAGCCCCGCATTGGGCTCTCTGCTCAGCAGGGAGCCTGTTTCCTCCTCTCTCTCTGCCTGCCTCTCTGCCTGCTTGTGATCTCTCTCTGTCAAATAAATAAATAAAATCTTTAAAAAAAAAAATTTAAAAATAGAATTGCTATATGATCCTGTAGTTCCACTGCTGGATATTTACCCAAAGAATATGAGAACACTAATTTGAAAAGATATATGTACCCCTGTGTTTATTGCCACATGATTTACAATAGCTGAGTTATGGAAGCAGACCAAGTGCCCATCAACAGATGAGTGGAAAAGAAGATGTGGTATGTATGGACTATTTTGTAATATATACAGTGGACTATTACTCAGCCATTAAAAAGAATGAAATCTTGCCATTTGCAACAACACGGGTGGATCTAAAGCATATAGTGCTAAACAAAATAAGTCAGTCAGAGAAAAACAAATGCCATGTGATTTTACTCATATGTGACATTTAAGCAACAAAACAAAGAAAAAAAAAGAGACAAATCAAAAACCAAAACCAGACTCTTCACTACGGAGAACATACTAACCGTCACCAGAGGGAGGTGGGTGGAGGATGGGTGAGACAGGTGAAGGGGTGAAGAAGTTCACTTACCATGAATCTTTAAATTAAAAAAAAGTTTAAAAATTAGAAGTGTAAGTTAGAAGGGTGCCTGGGTGGCTCAGTGGGTTGAATGTATGACTCTTGATTTTGGATTCGTGGGATCCAGCCCTGCATTTGGCTCCGTGTTTTGCCGGGAGTTGGCTTGTCTCTCTCCCTCTGCTTCTCCCCCTGCTCTCTTTCTCTCTCTCAAATAAACAATCTTCATAAAAACATTAGATTGTTATTTTCATTTGCTGTTAGTATTAAGAAGGCAGAGTTATTAAACAGAGAGCAGTACAGGTTCATATGACTTGTTCTTTCTTTCTCTCTCTTTTTACCATTTAAAAAATTATGGTAAAATATACATAACATAAACTTTGTCACTGATGTATGCAGTCTGTGGCATTAAGCACATTCACACTGTCATGCTACCATCACCCCCGTCCACCTCCAGAACCTTTCTATCCTCCCATCAAATAATCCACCTGTTAAATAAGAACCCCCTGACTCTCCCTTCCTATCCACCCCTGACAGCCATCATTCTGCTTTCTATCACTATGAATTTGACTGCTCTAGGTAACCTTGTATAAGTGGAGTGATACAGTATCCATACTCTTTTTTTTTTTTTTTTTTTTAGTATTTTATTTATTTATTTGACAGAGGGAGATCACAAGTAGGTAGAGAGGCAGGCAGAGAGAGAGGAGGAAGCAGGTTCCCTGCTGAGCAGAGAGCCTGATGTGGGGCTCAATCCCAGGACCCTGGGACCATGACCTGAGCCAAAGGCAGAGGCTTTAATCCACTGAGCCACCCAGGCATCCCCAATATCCATACTCTTGTGTATGACTTATTTAGCTTCAATGATCTCTCCAAATGTCACCCAGGGGCTCCTGGCTGGCTCAGTTGGTGGATCAAGAGACTCTTGATCTCAAGAGATTGTAGGTTTGAGCCCCATGTTGGGTGTAGAGATGACTGAAAAATAAAATCTTAAAAAAAAAGTTTCATCTGTATTGTAGCATATGTCAGAATTTCCTTCCTTGTTCTTTCTTTCCCTTTTAAGTCTGATTAATACTCCACTGTATGTTTATACTGCATTTAGCTTATTGGTTTGTCCATCAAAGGGTACTTGGGTTGCTTCCACCTTTTGGCTAGTGTGAATATTCCGCTCTGTACAGAGGTGTACAGATGATCCATGTGAGTCCCTGCTTCCCATTCCTTTGGGGATATACCCAGTAGAATTGCTGAATCATATGGTACTTCTCTTTCTTAATTTGTTAAGGAACTTCCCTACCGTTTTCCAGACTGGCTGCACCATTTTATACACTAACCAGGCATGTGCAAGGGTTCTGATTTCTCTGTATCCTCACCAACACTTGTTATTTTCCACTTGTTATTTACTTATAATAGCCATCCTACTGGGTATAAAGTGCTAGCTTACCATGTGGATTTTTTTTTTTTTTTTTTTAAATAGGCTCCACACGCAGCATGGGGCTGGAATTCATGACCCTGAGATCAAGAGTCATCCTCTACTGACTGAGCCAGCCAGGTGCTCACGTGGCTTTCTTTTGAACTTCTCTAATGATTAGTGATGAGGAACATCTTTTCATGTGCTTATTAGCCATTTCTATATCTTCTTTTTTTTTTAAGATTTTATTTATTTATTTGACAGAGAGAGATCACAAGTAGGCAGAGAGCCAGGCAGAGAGAGAGGGGGAAGCAGGCTCCCCATTGAGCAGAGATCCCGGTGTGGGACTCTATTCCAGGACTGAGATCATGACCTGAACCGAAGGCAGAGGCTTAATCCACTGAGCCACCCAGGTGCCCCCATTTCTGTGTCTTCTGTTCGAGTCCTTTGGCCATTTTTTCCATTGAGTTTGTTCTTTTGTCTTTGCCGAGATGTAGAAGTTCTTCATATATCCTGGATATTGACCCCTTTTTGGATATATGATTTGCAAATATTTTCTTCCATTCTGTGGGTTTCCCTTTCTCTCTGTTGACAGTGTCCGTTGATGCATCAAAGTTCTTAACTTGGTGGTAGTTCAACTTAACCTACTTTTCTTTTAATTGTCTCTACTGTTGGTATCATATTAAATTGGGACCTTTAGATAAAGAGATCTATGTCTTTCCTGTCAATGAACTCTGCCATGTAGTCTAAAAGTTAAACAGAGGGACCCTTAATATTTTTAATCTACTGACCCCTTTCATGAAGTCTAAGTGTTTGTTTTCTGGAAAACACTGTGAAATCTTTCGAATGCATGTTCTCAAGAGTCCTTCCAAATAGCCTTTCAGAAGTTTGCTTATTTAAAACTGCACCCTCTCCTTCCTGCACTGAACCTGGGCCTCAGAGCCATTCCCCACTCCTTACCTGCCCTGCTCCGTAGAACAGACGCTGATCCCCGAAGGCTGCATTTTCTAGCCTCTCGTATGAGCTGACTCCCAGGTGGGTTGAACCAGTAACAGTCACTCGCCTGAGATTGGAGGGCAGAGGAAGGCAGAAGCCAGGGCATTTATCCTCTCTGTCTCTGCCTCTGAATCACCTTTGTGGCTCCAGTGCCCAGTGGAAAGACTTGGCCCACGTCTTCTCTCAGGCGTGACCAGGACCCCACGGGCTCTGGCAGCACCCCCTTTTGTCTTTTCAGCTCCAGGGGTAGTAGTGGCTCGTGCGGATGCTGATCATTGGATTGCCTCAGTGTTCAGTCAGGGATTTTCAGGAAACGGCTGGTAAAACCGACCAAGGAAATAAGAAAATTTAGTGAAGGAACTACGGACAAAGGGGTGGGCAGAGTTCTTATTTATTTATTTGTCAGAGAGAGAGAGAGAGAGAGAGAGAAAGAGCGAGCGCACAAGCAAGAGGAACAGCAGCCAGAGGGAGAAGCAGGTTTCCTGCTGAGCAGGGAGCCTGATGCAGGACTGATCCTAGGACCCTGGGATCATGACCTGAGGCAAAGGCAGATGCTTAAAGGACTGAGTCATCCCGACAGACCAGCTGAGTTCTGATAAACTCACAAAGGAGGCATGGTAACCCTGGGCTAATAACTGCCTCTATCACCCCAGGCCCTGGCAAAAGTAGGTGGATGAAGACAGCCAAAGGGCACGAACCCGGGGCCTTCAGTTGAGGGATGCAGCCACCTCCAGGTGATCGGTAGGGATGAAGCTGAAGGAGCAAACATCCAGATGTCACTCTGTGTGCACTCTTCCATCTGGCGGTGCCTCCTATTGGCAGAACTCAACCAGAAGACGGGGACAAGGAATCTGCGGATGCCGTCCCTACGGTCAGCCTCTGAGGCCCAGATGAAGGCGGAGGAGGCTGGAGAGCAGATCTGCAAGGACAAATGGAAAGTGGCAGGTACCACCGCTCACACACTGACCCCTGTTTGGCTTCTTAGCAGCCCAGGCACACATTCCCATGGTCTGTGTGTGGGAAATGGGTTTGTGTTGTGATTCTTGTTCTTACTACTTTGCAATAATGTGCCTTTAAGAAAGATAGTGCTCTTCCCTGGTTGGGCAAGCTATAGCCCGTAGACCAAATATAGCCAGCTGCCTGTTTTTGTAATTAGATTTTTACGGAGGCACTGCCCACTTATTCGTTGACATCGGCTGGAGCTGCTTTCCTACAACTGTGGCAGAGTTGAGTCATTTCAACAGAGATTACACGGCCTGCACGGCCTAAACTATTTACTCTCTGGCCTTTTACAGGAAAAGTTCACTGACCCTGGGCTATACCTGTTGTACCAGGCAGAACCAGTTACATAACCTGTGGGTCTTAATGAAAAATGAAAATGCAGGGCCCCTTCTTCAAAATCCATTCAGTATTTCAAGATGGCAGTGGCAGAACATTAAGGAGAAAGTAAGGCTTTTCTAAGTGTCGGGTCACGTGGATCTGCACAGATTTCTGCCTACGTGTAGAAACACACGTAGAATGTTTTCTAGCAGAATACCATGGCTGCATGGTAGTCCAATTACTTCACTATCTGTGGAGGTTTGGGGAGCAGGATATATGGAATTCGACATAATGGCAGTGTTCTAGGGGTACAGAGATCTACCAGAACAGGGGGGTTATTTGAGGGAGCATTTTTACAGTGCAACATTTTTTTTCAATTAGGCAAAACTTAGAGAATAGAACAGAGAAACCAAGAGACATTCGTAGTCCCAATATTTTAGCATATAACTGCTACTGGCCTTCTGGGGTACCTCCCACTAGTTTCTCTCGATAAACAGATAGGGAGGAAAAAAAAAAATTAGCCTGGTTCTCCAAAACATATCTCACTGGTGAGAATGACTAGGTGTTTGGAATTCTATGCATCCTCTTGGTACATTATAACATGGTCAGAAAAATGGTCCTCCTTATAGGTCCCTGAGGGGGGTTTTCAGGTAGGGGGTGTCTTTGGTATTAGGTAGCCTAGTTTCTGCCACTTATCAAGCTGTGTGGTCTGGGGCAGGTAACTCTCAATTCCTTCCTATGGAAAAAAGAAAAGGATTTGGTAATATTTACCTTCTAGAGTTTGAGAAATAGTGGGGGGTCCGAAATGAATATAATTAAGGTGAGTGATCATTACTATGTTAACAAAATGGTAGAAAGGTGGGTTCTGCTTTTAAATGGGGGAGCACAGGATCAGGCTTCGTCATTTTTTAGCTCTCTACTATCTCTGGGATTCACCAAGAATAAACATTTCCCAAACACTCACTGACGATTTGGAGATTAGGCTATTATTTTTCTACATCCTATGACTTTCGTATTTGTTTCCTTTACCCGAGGTGATGTAATGCTCGGCCATCTGCTTCCCCTTCATCCACAAGCCACCTGAAATCATGCTTTTTCTGAAAAGCTTCTTCCAGAGCCCAGCAGGGAGGGACCCCTAAGAGGTGGCATGCTTGGGGGACAGTCCAAACATAGTGCCAAGCAGTGTGACCTTCAATCATTTTAGCACAAAGGACCTTCCAGAATAAGCCTTCAGTTTGCTCCTTTGGCACAGGACGAAGGGATTGTTTCAGTTATGACACATCCAGCAGTCCACCAAACGGGCCGAAAGATTCTATCTCAGCAAGATGTTCTGGAGGGAAATACTTATCCCTGTCTTACCTGGTAGGCAATTTAACTCTTTAACTGAAATGAATTAAACTAACAACACCTGGGGTGCCTGGTGTTAGAGAAACCTCTACCTGTAAACCAAATAGAATCAGCTGCCTGTTGGCTCAGTTGGTAGAGCACGCAACTCTTGATCTTGGATTTGTACATTCGAGCCCCACATTGGGTGTAGAGATTACTTTAAAAAAGAAAATAATTGAAAAAATTTTCAACTCTACTTACCAGCCATGTCACCTTAGTCAAGTCATGTCCTTTAGGATCTCTGTTTCATCATCTATAAAATGAGAATAAGGGCGCCTGGGTGGCTCAGTGGGTTAAGCCGCTGCCTTCGGCTCAGGTCATGATCTCAGGGTCCTGGGATCGAGTCCCACATCGGGCTCTTTGCTCAGAGGAAGCCTGCTTCCTCCTCTCTCTCTCTCTCTCTCTGCCTGCCTTTCTGCCTACTTGTGATCTCTCTCTGTCAAATAAATAAATAAAATCTTTAAAAAAAAAAAATGAGAATAAGGGGGCACCTGGATGGGTCAGTTGTTAGGTGTCTGCCTTCAGCTCAGGTCATGATCTCAGGTTCCTGGGATCGAGCCCCACATCAGGCTCCTTGCTCAGCTCTCCTTTACCCTGACTTTAACTTCCATCTCTATGCGTCCTCTTCCTGTCCCATCACATATTAACATCCTTTCTCTTCAACTCAATCGTGGGGGCCCTGACTTTAGGCAAGATGTTTAAGAAGGCTATTGCTGGTGAGGAACTCAGGGAAAGACTCTAGAAGCAAGGGGTTAAAACAAGAGGAAGAAGGGCGCCTGGGTGGCTCAGTGGGTTAAGCCTTTCCCTTCGGCTCGGGTCATGATCTCAGGGTACTGGGATCGAGCCCCACCTCAGGTTCTCTGCTTAGCATGGAACCCGCCTCTCTGCCTAATTGTGATCTCTCTCTCTCTCTCTGTCCAAAAAAAAAAAGCTAAAACAAGAGGAAGAAACCTAAAGCTAGACTGCTAGGAGCTCCTTCCAAAAGTCAGAGAGAAAGGAAGATTTGGTATCTCTGGCCCAAGAGAGCTTGCCGATCAGCATTCAAAGCCTGAAGTTTTGCTCTCATGCAATCCACTGCTTCAGACAGACATTGACCAGGTAAGGGAAAGAGATACACACAGGATATCTTTTTAAAATGTTTTATGATACCTGTATCAATAAGAGACAGCAATGATTTCGTGCTGGAGATTTTATTTACGAAATCTGCCTTTTATTTCCATATGTCCCACATACTGCTTTGATCTTCAGAAGCAAAGGAGCTGGTTCTTTTAGTAGTAGCCAGGCAAATCCTTGGGTGCCTCCAGGGCCAAGCATGGGAGAATCTCACCCTGTGTTTTCTCCACTTCGTAAGTCACAAATAGCTTTGGCCGGGCATCATCGCCCTCCCATTTGATTGTTTGGAGAAGGCATGAGCCATCGGGCAGCATGTTTTGTGCCCTGATTCATAGAAGCTTGGCCTTTGCCTCAAGCTGAGGCAGCCCGAGTGGAGATTTCAAATGTGTCATGAGTTTCCCGGCCAAATTCCTTCAAGCACCAACTCGAAAACTCAAAAATAACCCTTACTGAGGGAGCTTGACCTGTGACAAAGATTTCCTTGCTGGGAGCATGTGTAAGACGGCTGCTGTTTTTCTTTTTATAAAGATCTGCTTTAATGTCTCTATGATGTGAATTTGCTTTTTAAGATTGTGTTTGAAAAAAAAAAAATCACTCTTGTACTTGAGTCTCCTGTTTGAGAATGGGGTTCCTCAATTCTTGGTGCTGAATTGGGGTTAGCTCTTGTGCCGGATCTCAGGATTAAAGGGAACAAAAGAGAGAGCGTTAGCTTTGGTTTACTCAGGGTATCAATTTAAGTGTCTATCTATCTAGAAAAATCCTGGTGGTTAAGCACTCTGAGGGTGGCCTATGTTCAAATTCTGATGCCAGGGTTCTTTCGGAAGATAGAGGGTCAGGTCAACTCAGAGATTTTGAGGTTCTAATATAAAGTGTATATATATATATATATGTATATGTATATACATATATATATATATATATAAGAATGTATAAGAAATAGCTAACAGGGCACAAAATTTATGGTGTATTTTAAGAGTTCTCTTTTTACAACTGAGCACTTTTAACACAAAGGGGAAAAAAACCAATAATGCAATATAATTACTTATTCACCAGGTAATAATTATCATTTATTAGGGAGTATTCATGCATACCCCCTACAGGGGTGTGGACTGGTAAGGGTGCACTATTTTATTTTATTTTATTTATTAATTTTAAAGGTGCACAGTTTTAAATTCCAGACTTCTTCACCTCAGTGTGTCTCTAGGACTCTGTGTATAAACTCATTAGGCAATAATGTCCACGGTCTAAATCTGAGGCCTTTGATGAATGTGAGGTGAGGACCATATGTCTCTTCTGTCCCTGCCTGTGAGAGTCCTTGCCCATCACCAGCTGTGTGACTCTAGGCAGGCTGCTCAGTTCCTGTTGGCATCAGAGATGCTGACATCCTAGCGTGGTTTTGGAGAATTCCATGAAGCAACCCACACAGAGCATTTGGCTCAGTGGCTGGCATTAGTAGATGCTCAGTGAACATTAGCTGGAGTTGGTCTCTATTATTAGAGCTAAGACCCTATATGGTGGCCAAAGTTTATTTAAATGGTGTATGTGGGTCACTGCCACGCCCTGAGGGTAGCCATTCTTTGTCCATTCATTCAACACATATTTATTGAATGCTTGCTTTTAGTTTTCAAACAAATTTTGTTTTACAACTACAACGTCTGTATTCTAATTAGGAAACCCGCAATAAGCAAGAAAAAAAAAAATCACCCATGTACCCATAGATCACAGGACATCAACATTAGGCACTTTTAATACATTTTCTTCTTTTCTCCTTCCTGTTTTCACCTCCTTTTTATTATTTATTATTTTATTTATTTTTTAAAAAAGATTTATTTATTTGAGAGAAAGAGAGAGAGTGTGGGGAGGAGCCCAAAAGGGGGCTCAATCTCACAACCTTGAGATCATGACCTGAGCTGTAATCAAGAGCTAGCAGCTTAACCAGCAGAGCCACCCAGGCACATCGCTCCTCCTTCCTTTAACTGAATTGAGAAAAAACAGTATGTATTTACTTTTCAATTTTGTGATTTTTTTTAAACACACTAACATAATATTTTCCTGATTTCATTAAGAATTCTTCATAAATACAATTTTTTTTGTGGGGGGGACAAGCAGGGAGAGCGTCAGAGGCAGAGGGAGAAGCAGGCTCCTCTCTGAGCAAGGAGCCCAATTCGGGACTCGATCCCAGGACCCTGGGATCATGACGGAGCCAAAGGCAGATGCTTAACCAACTGAGCCACGAGGCACCCCCATAAATTTTTAGTGACTGTAGAAAATTCCAACTATGACTAGACTGTCCCCTAAACAGTTTCCTATTGCTGAGCATTGAGATAATGTTCCTTTTTTGGGGGGGGGTATAAATAAGTAAAAATGAGAATAATATTTTTGTATCAATCTTGGTTCTTATTTTAGATAATTTCCATTTCATTCTTCCATTAATGACTACTTTTTGAGTGTTAACCTTGGGTCAGGTGCTGTCCTGTGTGCCGAGGATCCAGGGGGTAGAGATGGACAGGTGCGGACTTTGTTTTCACAGGTAGAACTCCTATTCTAAGAGTGAGACAGATAATAAATGTGTAAAGAAATCCAATACTTGCAGATAGTGATGGGTGCTGCCAAGAAAAGAAATAGAGTGTGTGACAGAGCGTCCCTAAAAATGGCATTGGGCAGGGAGGTCAGGGAAGACCTCTCGGAAGAATTGAGGTGGGCCGTGGGAAACAGTGCAAGGACTAAGGTGGGACAGATGAGGTGCCTAGACCCCCAAATATTAGGGAGGTGCTCACTGGCAGGTCTGTCCGCGTCTGTGCAGTGTTGGCCTTTGCATGACCTTGAGAGTGAGTGCCTTCATAAATCTGGCACCTAGGCATTTGGCTCACCTCACCCAGATCCCAACACTGATGGCAACAAATATAGGAAAGGCATTCCAGGCAGAGGGAACAGCAGTGCAAAAGCCCTGAGTCTAGAGAGGCTTGGCGTGCTCCCGGAACAGAAAATCAGTGCCTGTGACTGGGGTGAAGAAGTGCTAAGGGAACCAGGCAGCAGCACCATCAAAAGAAACAAGATAACATTTTTTAAAAGTTGATCATATTTGAATTTTGTTTTGTTTTGTTTTAAATATCCAAGTAGTTGCCATGGGAAAAACTGGGCTTTCATTTCTTTTTTTCCCCAGTGGTTTGGAATTGTTTTTAGAACTCACATGTACTGGGAGGAAGGTTGGGCGTAGGGGGACACATAACGTTTTCAGGGCTTAAGGGCTTTAAGGTGGTCTTTCCTCTTTCTTGGTTGTACTTTATTTTTTTATTTTTTAAAGATTTTACTTATTTATTTGGCACAGAGAGAGAGAGCACAACCGGGGGGAATGGCAGGCAGAGGGAGAGGGAGAAGCAGGCTCCTCACAGAGCAGGGAGCCCGATGTAGGACTCAATTCCAGGACCCCAGGATCATGACCTGAGCTGAAGACAGTCCCTTAACCAACTGAGCCACCTAGGGATCCCTTGTCTGCACTCTAGAATCCCTTGCAGAAGCCTTAAAAATATACTGATGCCTGTGGGCACTTGGCTGACTCAGTCTGTAGAGCGTGCGACTCTCGACTCTCGATCTGAGGGTCCTGAGTTTGAGCTCCACTTTGGGCACACGGATTACTTAAAAAAAAAAAAAAAATGACTGATGTCTGAGATTCAGTTTTAATTGGTCCAGGATGCAGCCTAGGTGTGGGGATTTTACTATGAAGACAAAACTGATAATCACTACTAGGCTCTTGTTCTGGGTATGAGCTGTTTGGGTAAGATGTTTACGATTTGGAAGAAACTAGCTTTTATAGACTCTTGTAGGCTCTTAGTTATATCTTAAGAAGAATGAGAAGCCATTAATGGCTTTTAAGTAGGATGGTGATATGATCTGATTTTTATTTGAAAAGAAAATCAGTGAAGTGCCTGGCTGTCTCAGTTGGTAGAGCATACAACTCTTGATCTTGGAGTTGTAAGTTCAAGCCCCATGTTGCATGCAGAGATTACTTAAAACTGAAATCTTTAGGAGGCCTGGGTGGCTCAGTCTGTTAAGTGTCTGCTTTTGGCTCAGGTCATGATCCCAGGGTTTTGGGATCGAGTCCCATGTGAGCTCCCTGCTCACTGGGGAGTCGGCGTCTCCCTCTGCCCTTCCCCTGCTTGTGTTCTTCTCTTTCTCTCTCCCACAAAAATAAATGAATAAAACCTGTTTTTAAAAAAAGTGAAATCTTTAAAAAAAAAAATTAAAGAAAATCAATCTGGCTGCACCGTGGCAAATTTCCTTAGTATAGTTTCCTGGAAGCAGAATTACTGGGGGAAAGGTATTAACAAATTTTTTTTTTTTTTTTTTTTTTTTTATTTATTTATTTGACAGACAGAGATCACAAGTGGGCAGAGAGGCAGGCAGAGAGAGAGAGGATAAAGCAGGCTCCCTGCCGAGCAGAGAGCCCGATGCGGGGCTCGATCCCAGGACCCTGGGATCATGACCTGAGCCGAAGGCAGAGGCTTTAACCCACTGAGCCACCCAGGTGTCCCAAGGTATTAACAAATTTAAGTCTTTAAATACACACTCTTAAATCGCTGCCAAATGCCATTCACCTACCTTCTGTGTCCTCATAGAGCCTCTTTGCCCTTGCCAATCCTGAGTGCTTTTGAGGGTTAATTATTTTTATTGGGGAAATACAAGAAAACGGCAAATAAGAAGCAATTATTGGAGCAACTGGACACAACCCCAGCCAGCTACTTTTTTTTCCTTCTTCTTCATTGGCCAAATATTATCCATATAGCCATGTGCTTCAAAGAAGTCGTAGATCTGATGTCTAGCTAACATTTATTGATTGTCTTCTATGGGGCAGGCACTGTGCAAAGCACTTTACAGGCAAGATCTGTGTTAATTCTGTTAATGTTCTTAAGAGGTCAGTACTGTTCTCTCTGTTTTACAGATGAGACACTGAAGCACTGTGACAGTCAGGACCTTTTAAGTGGAGGAGTTGGAATTTGAACCCAGAGCCCATCCTTGAATTACTCTGCTGTTTTTCTATAATTTGGAAAGGTTAAAGGACCCCCTGACATTTTTCTTCAGGGTCTAATGTTCTGGTTATTATGCTGCAGATCATTTTGGAATCTGACATACTTTGGTCCCTGCACCATTGTTAAAATAAATGATTAAGGAAGTCAAAATAATTAATTGGACACATCAGCCATTTGCTCTTGGGTCTGAGGGGAGGAGCATTAACTCACCTGGAACATAAAAAGTGTAAGATCTGAGGAAAGCAGGCCCAGGGAAGCTCGAAACTTAAAATTAAGGGAAGGCTTTGGGAGTGGGGCCTTTCTAGTCAGATTGTAAGACAGGCTTGCATGGTGGTGGAGAGAAGGGAAACTGAGCAAAAATAAATATTTTAGTAATTTCTAATAATAGATGTATCTTTCCGACTCCTACTCCCAGAGTTCTTTGAGGACAGAGGTGGATGGAGTCTTGGTTATTGTCCTTTCCCCAATGCTTGGTTAGTGGATGCTCAATAAATTTGGATGAATGTTAAATGAAAGAATAAATCAGGATTAGGCTGTACATTCAGAATTTATGGGAGGACAATGTATTTATTATTGCTTATATAATTGAACATTAATTAAAAACAAATAGAACCCAAATATCTTGTGGCAGGAATAATAGTGTGTGCACTGGAGAGGACCAGGTGAGGGGATCCTAATCTTGGGATTCTATCCAAGACGGACATTTTCTCTTCATAGGAAAATAGGAAAGAGGAAATTATAAACAGGGAAGAAAGGACACCTGTCCTTGGGCCTTTTATTATAAACTGGTAGGACCCTTCCTCATATCCTCTCCTCAACAAGAGGGGTAGGCAAGTGTGGGGGTACCTAGGGCAAATTTTGGGATGGATCGTGTATGTGAGGTGTATCCCTCTTACTGTAGGTCTTTTTTTTTTTTTTTAAGATTTTATTTATTTATTTGACAGACAGAGATCACAAGTAGGCAGAGAGGCAGGCAGAGAGAGGAGGAAGCAGGCTCCCTGCTGAGCAGAGAGCCCTATGTGGGGCTTGATCCCAGGACCCTGGGATGATGACCTGAGCCAAAGGCAGAGAGGCTTTAACCCACTGAGCCACCCAGGTGCCCCATTTTTTTTTTTAATTTAGGGGCGCCTGGGTGGCTCAGTGGGTTAAAGCCTCTGCCTTCGGCTCAGGTCATGATCTCAGGGTCCTGCGATAGGATGCCCCCAAATCAGGCTCCCTGCTGAGCCTGGCAAGTGTGGGGGTACACTTGCCCACCCCCCTCTGTCTGTCTGCCTCTCTGCCTACTTGTGATCTCTGTCTGTCGAATAAATAAATAAACTCTTTAAGAAAAGAGTTTATTTATTTATTTGAGAGAGAGTGCAAGAAAGCCTGTATGCCTGAGAATGGGGGGAGGGGCAAAGGGAGAAGGAGAGACAATCGCAAGGAGATTCCACACTGAGCCTGGAGCCCCATGTTGGGCTTGATCTTAACCACCCTGAGATCATGACCTGAGCCAAAATCAAGAGTCATACTTTTTTAAAAAAGATTTTATTTATTTATTTAAGAGACTGAGAGAGAGAGAGTGCGGGAGCAGGGGTGGGGGAGGGGGCAGAGGTAGAGGGATAGTCAGACGCCCTGCTGAGCAGGGAGCTGCGGCAGATGTGGGGCTGAATCCCAGGACCTGATATCAGGAAGGTAGACGCTTAACTGACTATGCCACACAGGTGCCCCTTAATGTAGTATTATTATTCTACTACTATTGTTATTTTAACATAGGTAGGTGGCTATGCTTGGGTCTGACCTAGTGGGGATTTCTGTATTGAGTCAAACATCCGCCCCCGTTCAGAGGTTTCTTTTTCCCCCGACTGGAAGGAAGCGAAGTAAGGGGAGAAAAGTTCTTTTGAAAATCTTAACTTTTCCATCTTTTCGAACTGGCAGGATCATACCTGAGTGAGGGATTCGTGGGCATAAGCAAGGAGCCCAAGGTTGAAGGTTGATTTGTGTGTGGAAATATCAAACTCTTAGGATCTTCAAATAGTTTAGGTAACAGTTTTTAATTACACAAGTGATAAATAGACGTAAAATAGGTTAACACCCTCTGGGTTGGTGTGAAGACTCTTTTGACTGTCCTCCCCAAACGTCGCTCCGCTGTTTGAGAAGCATCTGGTTCAGCTGTCCTCTATGCATCTGATCCACGTTATGTATCAGATGCTTTTAGTGAAATCTTTCCGGGGCACGCTGGGGGTGGGGAGAAGTGCTCAGGTGTGCAACCCTGCCCCTATCAGCCAGATTCTTTCCAGCGGGGAAGGTGGGCAAGTGTTAAGGCGGGAGGATTTCTTAGCACATTTCACATTACTGAGGACAGGGATTGCGGGGCACAGGGGACTGCCTTTCCCCCCTATTTAGTTTAGTTTTTTACAATGTGAAGAGATGGCCAAGGTGTAAGGACTCTATGCGCGCATTTTAGGTGGAGCCTGGGTAGGTGGATATCCACCCTCGCTCTTTTATTTTTACTTTTTCCCGAATAGGGTGGGGAAAATGGGCACACGTGAGCCCTAAGGGGACGCCCGCGTGTGCACGCGCGTGTCTGTGCACGCGCGCGTAAAGGGCACCCCCAAGTCCTTGATTGGATGCCTGTTTACACCTGACTGCCCAGCCCTCCGGGGTCTGGTGCTTTCTGGAGATTGTTTGGGAGGGTGTGCTTGTGGGGGTGGTGGCGGAGATCCCCTCTCCCATGATCCCCCACGGCGGGGCGGGGACCTTGGCGCGGTCCCCGGGGAGTGGAGGCGAGCCCAGGGCCCAGTGGGGCGATCGGCTTGCGGCGCTCGCCCGGCCCCGCCCCCCGTAGCCGGCACCGCCCCCATAGTAGGCCCCGCCCCTCTCTCCTGGCCCGGCGGGCGCCGGCACCGCCCCTCGCTCCCAGCATGCCGTGCGGTAGCGGCGGCGCGGCGGGCGGAGCCGGGAGGCGGGGAAGCCGTGGCTCTGTAAGCGTGAGGAGCCGCCGCCACCGCCTCCTCCTCGCCGTCCTCTTCCTCCTGGGTCCCCGCGTCGCGGGCCGCCCTCGGCCCTGGAAGAGACGTCGCCTCCCCTTCCTCCGCCTCCCCCTCGCGGCGCCACTCCCGCCTCCTCGTCCTGCGCTGCGGGCTCAGGCGGAACCCGGAACGGCCGTCCGCCTCCCCCGCCCTCCGCCTCCTCCTCCTCCTCCTCCTCCTCTTCGGCTTCCTCCTCAGCCCCGGGCGGGAGCGGAGTGTCCGCGGCGGTCGGTTCGGGCGGCGACTCGCGCTTCTTTGGGCGGCGGCGCTTGGCCATGTCGTGTCGGGGAAGGTAATGAGCCGCAGAGCCCCGGGGTCTCGGCTGAGCAGCGGCGGCGGCGGCGGCACCAAGTACCCGCGGAGCTGGAATGACTGGCAACCCAGGTGGGTGAGCCGGCGCCCAGTCCGCCGCCCCGACCCCCGGGCCCCGCCTCGGGCCGGCCGAGGCCTAGGGCCATCCGGCCGGGGAGGCGCGGCCTAGGCCCTCCACCCCCCCGGGAACCGAGCGCGGCTTCCTGGGTTCCCTCCCGCCCCGGCTGGGGGAGGAAGGCCGTGGGAGGCGAGGCCTAAATGTCTCCCCTCGGTGCATTTCAGTCCCGGGGCTGGAGCTGAGACCCGGGGCGCCCGGCGAAGGCACTGGCCTAGGAGTTGGGTCAAGGAAGGTGAAGAAAAGGGCCTGGTGGTGGTGGGGGATTTTCTGGTTACCACCCACCAAGTTGGAATTTGAGTTGGGGGATCCTGGCAGTCCAGGACCTTCTCTGTTACCCATTCAATTCTTGGTCCCTCACCCTCTTAGCCCCCACGTAAAAGAGCTCCTTAACTATGATCCCTTCTATGAGCGCCGCCCCCCACCCCCACCCCACGTGTTAATATTTCAAAAACCAAAACCCCAACACTCCAGGGCTTTACTCTTTAAAGTAAAGAGTACTTTAGGCAGGGCGGTTGTGGGGCGTGAAATGAGATTGTGACTGTGTTGATGAGGCCGACCACTGTCCTCCTGGAAAGGGAAGTTTTGCCCAAGTGCAGGGGCAGTTAACCTGGTGGAGAGCAATTCATACTTGGTTTTTTGAGCAGACACTAAGGGAGTAGAGAATTTACACTTGCATGAAGGGGATTTGGCCTCAGACCTCTTTGGAATTGAATGTATTTGGAGGATCAACTTTTTTTATGTACTTTTTTTTTTTTTTTTTTTTTTTTTTTTTTTTTTTTTCCTGGTTAACCTTGGGGCACTTGTGCCTAATTTAGGACTGAGTGCCTGGAAAAACTTCCTAAATGTCTACGGTATTTTAGAGTTTGTTGATTCGTTGAGTTTTTCATACTTGGAAGCACACTTGAATTATGGTTGTCCTGTAAACTGGCCACATAAGTGTTAAGACAGGTTTTTGGGATGTCTTTGGCTTCCTGCTGGCTACATGTAACTTCAGCAGTGCTGGCAATAATTTGTTAAGATGTTAGATTGTAACAATTTAAGACTTGGTAGAAAAATCATTAGGGTAGATGGTGGTAACACATCTTACTCTGTTTATGCCTTCCCAAATCCTTTGTTGAGAACATTTTATATAACTAGCAGACTTTAAAAGTTAATGCCTGACTCTAGAATCGGGATGTTAAGTAGTTAAAAAAGAGTTATTTGAAAAGCATAGCTTTACTTGTCCTTTACTGCTTAGGGTTTGTGAATACTTTAAATACAATCAGTTGATTAGTTTAAGTAATTTTATCAGTCATTGATATTCTTAGTTGTTTTATACTTTCATTGAAATGTGTGAAATAGGTTTTTCTTTTTTCTTGCATCTAATAAAATTAGATGATAAATGAGCTTGAGTTTAACAGCTCTTTGACGGTGGATTTTCCATCATTTCTTAGTATTGTGCTTAGTGAATATGAAATAATTTCATATCCATTTAGAAGACTAAATAAAGTGATCCTCACAAGTAATTGTAGAGCTTTTGGAAAACAATAAATTGTAGCTTGTAAGTTTAAATAAATGGCGTAGCAAAGTTGCAGCCACCTGCTGGGGTTACTTGACTTCATTTGACAGATAATGAAGCAGAAGGGCTTATATATTTATGGAATATATATATATGGATTGTTAATATTATCCATGTTTTCTTCTTTCATGTGTTCTATTTCTTGGCTTTGTGTGTTGTGTTTGTTGAGGAGAGGATGTAAGCTTTCTTTGAAGCTATTCTTTGTAACAAAGTCTCAGAACTCACTGCCTAGGTAGGCAGATACTGTGAGATGTAGTTCATTACATGGAGTAACATAACAGTTGGTTAGGATATTGGAAATAACTTGACTTTTTTGTAGAAGAGGGAATGGAGAAGTTTTGTTGGAGAAGGACGGTATCCCATAGCAGAATTTGATTTTTTGTGGGGTTGCCGTAGTTGTTTTGTTAAACAGCCAGGGAAGAACACCTTGTTTGCGAAGTCGTGATTTTCGTAAGTTAAATTTGAGGTTGTTATTCTGTCCGCTCTTCATTCAGAATTGTGGCAGAAACAAGTAACGAATGAGTTGACTGACAGAATAAAGCCTCATCTTCCTCTTGGTTTAAATGGAGATTTATTTATTTTCCGAAACAAAGCAGATTACTTATGGTGCATGTGAATAATTTGGTTTTTAGAAAAATTACTTGCCTTTCTGTACCACTACTTCTCTGATTTTATTTATTTTTATTTTCTTAGGTTAGACTTTTGAACAATTGGGAGTATAAAAAAACAGTTCTTGTTGGTTTCTTTTAGTTTTAGTTTGTCAGTTAGTTTGGAAACCGACTGTTGAGTCAGTCATGGCCACACGTGATACTTCACACACATTGACAGGAAGTGTTCCAGGTGGCTGAATCGACTAGTGTCAGATGGCAACAGAACAAACCCATCCTTGCTAGAAGCCTACCTTTAGCAGAAAGCATTTATATGGCACTGGTTGGTAGTCTTTTCATTGACAGTACTCTCAATTAAGATTTAAGAATGATTAGGCAAATGAGTGGTTTTATCATTGCCACTAGCCAAAGTGTGTCCTTTTCTTGACTTTGTTTTGGAATATAATCTAGTTCTACCAATCAAGATAGAGATCAGAATGACTTGTTTTAAAATGAAATATATAATTATTATATATTTTAATATTCCAGAATGACATGACTAATTTGATATTGGAGTGAAATATAGATTAGTTTGGAAGCATTCAGGTCAACGGGAAACAAGATTTTATTTCTATGCTTTGGAATCTTAGGATTTTAACTGATTTATATTGGGTGTTTTACAGTGCCCAAACTTAAGATGATGAAATTGTATATTAAAAACAGCTTCCATTTTTGGTAGGATGTAGACAGATTAGAGTTCTCAGCTGTGCAAGTACCTTTATGCTCTTGTCACAGACCAAAAAACAGGAAGAGTGTTGTGAAGATAGAAAAGTCAGAAACTAGTATGTCTGTCATTGTGAGAAGCTGGATTTTTGAAACCAGAGCCATCTGTTCAGCCCTTTTGTGAGTCTGTATACTATTTGATGTCTGTAGGTATGTAATACAGTGAAATACATAAAAGAAAAAATGAAATGGAGTTGCATATTTTATAACTATGGATAGAGCTTTAGTAGAATTGAATGGTTACTAGTTCTGTACCACCGATTTTCAAGTACATTGTGGCAGTTTATCAGATAACTGTGTATGGGTATTTAATTCATGGGGAAAGTTTGTTTTTTCCATTATAAAACAAAACATACGCTTCGTGAAACATTTGGCAGTTATATCTTTAAATTGAACCTTTTTTCCCCTTTTGTTTTGGTTCCTTTTAAGTTGGGACTCTAATTGGAGGGTATTTTAGTAACAGGAGATTTTGTAACATTCTAATGCAATGAAAATATTTGACTTTAGAAAATATCCTTGAGGGATTTTTAGGACTAATAGAGTCACTGTCTTTAAGGAGGTTATAGGTTGATAAGGGAGAAAAAACTTGGAAAAGGTGAAGTATTACATGCATATTAATTGTGATACAATTTTTTATTTTATTATTTTTGTATGCAATTAATAGAGTTTAAAACCTGGAGAGTCAGAGGATGGAAAGCTATACAGTTGAGAAGGGAGCAGCAGGACCATGAAATTGATCTGTACTATTTTGACAGTAAATTTGGGGGTCTCAAACCGCGCCCAAAATGGGTAAGGAGGTGGCAAGTGCAAGTTATCCTTGGCAAAATATTTTCAGTTTGGTCAGAAGGATGGGTAGTTTTGAGGAGTGATACAGATCAGAAAAAACATAGAGGTCCAGAGCTGTGGTGGAGCTGTAATGGGGCCTTGAGTCATAGCTTAAAGAGACTGTTAAAGACCCGAATATTTTGTTCATAATTCATGATTTAAATTCAGACAAAAGTATTGAGCCTATTATGTGTGAATTCCCTAAGCAGAAGCCCCTCATGAGTTATCTGGTGTTGATTGAGGATGGTTGCTACTGTAATACTTTTAATCTACTTACAATACAGTTAAAGTTAGAACTCTCAATGGAATGATCATACACAAAAAATATAGTGTGGTGTCCATGGTCTTTTGTGGACACTGAGTTCTCACAACCTTTCTTTTTCTTCCCTCCCCTATATTCGTTATGCTGTACCTTTTATTTCTCTGACATATTCCAGAACTGGAATCCTGTCTCTCTCACTCCACTTCATCCATTTTTCCCATTCCCCCACCCTGTTCCCCTCTGGCAACCATCAGTTTGTTCTCTGTATTTATGGGTCTGTTTTTGCTTTTTGTTTGTTGGTTTATTTGAATTCTCACTACTTCTAAATTTAAGATTTCCTGCCTTCACTGCCTGGCAATATAGTAGGCACTTAATTACTTGCCTTTTTTTCTTATTCTCATCCCCTAAAATAAACCCTGGAGTTCATTTCGGTGGACCTCCCTTAAGGATGGATTCACACAAGACGTCATTTGTTTCGTGTCTCTTCATATTGTTACTATTTTGATCACCTCTCTTTGGCTATGGTAAAGTTTTCTTAAAACCCATTTTATTTTGGGGACTACAAAATAAAACATAGCCCTTTTGTATGAGGCCTAGCGGTAAAGATTGCAGGCATTTTGTGGTTTAATTTCTTTTTTTTTTTAAAGATTTTATTTATTTATTTGACAGAGAGAGATCACAAGTAGACAGAGAGGCAAGCAGAGAGAGAGGGGAGGAAGCAGACTCCCTGCTGAGCAGAGAGCCGGATGTGGGACTCGATCCCAGGATCCCGAGATCATGACGTGAGCCGAAGGCAGCGGCTTAACCCACTGAGCCTCCCAGGCGCCCTTGTGGTTTAATTTCTATATGAAATACACAAGTTCTTAAATTTTTAATATTTATTTCATTTTTATTTTTTAAAAATATGGAATGTAATGTATTAAATTCCTATTGTGACATTTGTTTATATAGTGTTAGTTTTTCTCCATTTGTATTAGTTGATTGAGTGTATATTTCCTCTCTTGAATTTTTTTTTGTACTCCACTGTTACTTTTTTTTTTAGATGACGTTGACATATGTATAGATCTTAAGTGAATTTTGACAAGTGTATACAACTGTGTAATCATGACCCCACTCAAGATACAGATACACATTGATTTGTAGTTGGATTACACTTCTTTCCACCCCCGCCCTCCCCAACTATGTATAGGTAGATCTTGCCTTAAAATTTACTCTAGAAAGGAAATCTTAGGATATTCTTATGATTTATTACCAACTTATTGTTTCTATGGATTGATAATCTTGTCATCTTCAACATATTTTTCTTTTGCTGTAAACATATTTTCTTGGGATATATGATGATCCTGTGAAAACAATTTCAGATGGAGGTTCCCTTGTTAACTTCTTTAGGCATTTTGGTACTGGGATACAGAAGATCTTCTCTTCTTGGCTAAGTTTATTCCTGTCACTACAAATTCATGGACCTTTCTTTACCCTCTGGATACCGACTGTTGTTGCTTAGTTGTTTTCCGTGCTCTCCCTGGTCTAAACCTTGTACTTCCCTTAAAATCCCTACCCTGCTACTTCTGCCTTCTGTGGTCCCTCTTCTCTTGCAATAGTTCTACAGTGAAAGCCAACTTGTGCTTATCACTTTAGTGATTGAGCTCTTAAGTCCCTGCAGGCTGAGTCTGCCCTTTTCTTTGCTTCTGTGTCTTACTTGCCCTAAAGCACTCCCAAAGTTCATTTCTGTCTTAAGGCCTTTGCATCCAGTTCTCCCTGTGTAGCTACTATCTGGATTATGCTTCTCAGAGTGCTTCTCTGGATGCCCTCATGCCATCTTAGCCTAAATGTCACCCCTCCCTGAGAAGAAGCATCCTTCTCTAACATTTCACCCTGGGTTTTTTTAATTGCACTTAACACTATGAAATTTTCATGTGTGTCTTCTCCAGTAAAACATGACCTTCACATGTGCGTGCATCTTAATGGTTTTACCTCCGTTTCCCTTCATACCTGCTAGTGCATCAGTTATTATGGATGCTTGGCTGGCTCAGTTGATGGAGCATGTGGGTTATGAGTTCAAGCCCCAAATTGAGCATAGAGCTTATTTAAAAAATAGTAGGCACTCCATATTTGAGTGTTCTTCCTGAAGTAAATACATGAAAATGGAATTCTGCAAGTTTGTTTCTGTTTTTAGAGTTAACTCTAGTTTATAACACTGTTACCGTGGGAGGCATTTTGAGGGAAGCTGTTCCTTGTATAGCAGCCTGGTTAGCCCGAGGCAGCAACTTAAATAAACTGATTGAACAGGTTTAAAAAGACATTGTTCTGGTGTGGCCAGATCTTTTACAGAAGAAAAAATATGTTCATTTAAGATTCATAGATTTTATCCATCTTGGAAAAAATACCTTGCTCACATATTTAAAGTTCTTTTACACATTGACACCTTACCATATCTGTTGGACTTATTTGTACCTTATTTAAACAGTCTAATCACTGAAAAGTTAAGCACTGGATTGTGCCTTTTGGCATTCCACTGGAATGCCTGAGTCCTTGTTGTATGCCTGCTGATTGGGGAATGACTGAAACCAAAACCTGGCTGGCTCAGTCAGTAGAGAGCATGCGACTCTTGATCCCGGGATCCTGAATTGAACTTCCATGTTGGGAATAGAGTTACCCAAAAAATAAACAAATAAATAAATAAAATAAAAATAAAAAAAAATCCAGAATCAACAGATTTCTCAACATGGTGAATTTTTCTTTCATATTAATCTTCATACCTTTTCAAAAAGAAATTGTGGGGCACCTGGGTGGCCCAGTGGGTTAAAGCCTCTGCCTTCTGCTCAGGTCATGATCCCAGGATCCTGGGATCGAGCCCTGTGTCGTGTTCTCTGCTCCACAGGGAACCTGCTTCCCTCTCTCTGCCTGTCTCTCTACCTACTTGTGATCTCTGTCTGTCAAATAAGTAAATAAAATCTTTAAAAAAAGGGGGAGGGATTGTATTCTTGGTGGAGATTATTTTTTTGGAGCTTAATGTTGGTATTCATATTAACATGGTATGTCTAGGATCTCATGTTTATTATTTTGAACACTTATTTATTTATTTTTGAGAGAAAGAGAGAGAGAGAGAGAGAGAGGAGGGGTGGGGCAGAGGGAGAGTGAGAGAGAGAGAGAATCTTAAGTAGGCTCCACACCCAGTGCAGAGTGCAATGTGGGGCTCAGTCTCACAACCCTGAGATCATGACCTGAGCTGAAATCGAGTCAGATGCTTAACCTAATTGAGCCACCCAAGTGCTCCTATTTAAAAATCTTTTAAAGGCTTCCTGTGTTTGTTTGTTTATCTATTTTAAGATTGATTTATTAGAGAGTGAGCAGGGGGAGGAGCAGAGGGAGAGAGAATCCTGATGCCAGATTCTCCTCTGAGTGTGGAGCCCAATGCAGACTGGATCCTGGGACCCTGAGATCGTGACCTGACCCAAAAGCTCAACTGACTGAGCCACCCAGATGCCTCTAAGTCTTTTTTTTTTTTTTCTTAAGATTTTTTTTATTCATTTGACAGACAGAGATCACAAGTAGGCAGAGAGGCAGAGGAAGCAGGTTCCCTGCTGAGTAGAGAGCCCGAAGCCATCCCAGGACCCTGTGATAATGACCCAAGCCGAAGGCAGAGGCTTTATCCCACTGAGCCACCCAGGCACCCCATCCTCTAAAGTCCTTTTGCATTTATTTGAAAACTCTTACTTTTAGAGAGGTTTCTGGTATCAGAATAAATTTGTTTTGTTTTGGGGGTTTTTTTGGCATGGAACTTTGTAAGTTATGTTATTTTTTTGTTTACAAGAAGAGGCACTAATTTTTCCTTTTCTTTCTTTTTAGCATCATTTTTTTAAAAAAGATTTTTTTAAATTTATTCGTTTAGAAAGCACGTGCAGGCAGGAGGGGGGCAAAGAGAGAGACTCTAAAGTGGACTCAGCACTGAACCTGCAACCCAATGTGGGGCTCGATCTCATGACCCGGAGATTATGACCTGAGCTGAAATCAAGAGTCGGATGCTTGACCAACTGAGCCACCCAGGTTCCCCATTTTTAGCATCTGTCCTTTGTTTTTATTTATTTATTTTAAAAAATTTTATTTATTTGACAGAGAGAGACAGCAAGAGACATAATATAGGCAGGGGGATTGGAAGAGGGAGAAGCAGGCTTCCCGCTGAGCAGGGAGCAGAATTCAGGACTTGATTCCAGGACCCTGGGATCATGACCTGAGCCAAAACACTTAACGCTTAACGACTCAGCCACCCAGGTGCTCCTGCTTTTAGCATCTTAAAGGACCTCTACAGTGCTCTTATATTTCACAAAAAAATTATTAATGGCTCTGCAATGGCCTAAGGTAATTGTATATTCGTGTGCTTGTAGGTTTTTAGAAAATGTTTAACTTAGTGTTTATTAGATCTTTATTTTTGGTGTCATCCAAAATACTTAATAACTTTTCTGTTGAATGGGAAGAAGTCTCCACTAATAAGTATGTCTTGGACTAAATACTGACAAAATACTCATTTTTCCTCCATATATGACAGCATTGGCAACATTGTCTTTTTTACTAAAGCTCTTTGAATTTAATTTTTTCCCTTTTATTTAAACTTTTCATTGAAAATTTTCTATTTCCTCTTTAGCATTTTAAACTTCTGATTTTATTTTTGTTACTATTTTTTTTAAATTAAGTAGGCCCCATGCCCAACATAGGGCTTGAATTCATGCCCCTGAGATCAAGAGTTGCATGCTGTACTGACTGAGCCAGCCAGGTGCCCCAATCTGATTCTATTTATTTATTTATAAAAGATTACTTGTATTTATTTGAGGAGAGAGCATGAACGGGGGAGAAAAAGAGGGAGAAGCAGCCTCCCCACTGAGCAGGGAGCCCAACGCTGGGCTGGATCCCAGGACCCAGAGATCATAACCCGAGCCAAAGGCAGATACCCCAGACAAATGAGCCACCCATGTGATGCGTCTCCTCCTCCCCACCGCCCCCCCATCTGATTTTATTTATTTTCTTCCCCCCACCCAAGATTTATTTGTTTGTTTATTTATTTGACACAGAGAGAGAGAGAGAGATCACAGTAAGCAGAGGGGCAGCCAGAGAGAGGGGGGGAAGCAGGGTCCGTGCTGAGCAGAGAGCCCAATGTAGGGCTCCATCCAGGGCTCGATCCAGGATCGTGAGATCATGACTTGAGCTGAAGGCAGAGGCTTAATCCACTGACCAATCCAGGTGCCCCCCAAGTCTGATTTTAAAAGACAGATGTGTTTGTGTGTGTGTTTGAAATTTTAACTTTCATCTTGGAATATTTAGTACTTTGAAGCAACCCATCAGCAGTTCTTGGTGTTCAGCTTCTTGAGGGTCTCCCTATTTTATATTCTTGTTAATATGAATCCTGGAATTCTTTGTCTGAACTGCAACACTTTATTTCCAGACTCTTTGTTTTGATTCTAACTCCTGACATTCATATTCATTGCCCTAATGCCAGATTCTATGTTGGCCTCCTGAGATTTGCCAGAATTCAGACAAAAACTGTTAATTGAAGGAAAGGGTCAAATTTTTGTGCTCTATAGAATGGGACTCTGATTATGTTAGATTCTGATTTAAAAAATCCCAAAGATGGTCACCAGTATCACATCGTGTGGTGCAGTTAATTTAATATATAGTTAATTGAAAAGAAAACACATCATGGATTTTCTTTCCAAAAGAGACTGTTTTTTCTTTCCTGTCCTTACATTCCTTGGGTAAATGTGAAGAAAAATGGAAGTGGAGCAGGTTTTCCCAACAGCAGGACTGAAACTTGAGAGTCACTGTTTATTCTTCAGTCGGGTTTAAAGGAATCTACCTTGGGTCACCTGGCTAGGTCAGTTGTCGAGCATGTGACTCTTCATCTCAGCGTTGCATTTAAACCACATGTTGAGAATAGAGTTTACTTAAAAAAAAGGAGGGGATTGCCTGGGTGGCTCAGTGGGTCAAACCTCTGCCTTCAGCTCAGGTCATGGTCTCAGGGTCTTGGGATCGAGCCCCGCGTCCGGCTCTCTACTCATTGGGAAGCCTGCTTCCTCTTCTCTCTCTCTCTCTGCCTGATGCTCTGCCTACTTGTGATCTCTGTCTGTCAAATAAATAAATAAAACCTTTAAAAAAATTTAAAAATGGAGAATAGAGTTTAAAAATTAAAAAAAAAGAGAGAGGAATCCACCTTAAGACACTGTATTGTTTCTGAAGGACTTGAGTTAGAATTCTGACCATTTTAAGTGATTAATTCTGTCATAATTTGAAATATTGATACCATTTTACTTGTTTATTCGCTTATTTATTTATTTATTTATTTATTAAGATTTATTTATTTATTTGACAGACAGCAAGAGATGGAGCACAAGCAGAGCGAGAAGGAGAAGTAGACTCCTTACCGAGCACGGAGCTTGATGTTGAGGCTCAGGCTCAGGACCCTGAGATTGTGCCCTGAGCAGAAAGCAGATGCCTAATGACTGAGCCACCCAGGTGCCCCTGATAGCATTTCAGTGTGTGGTATCTTACTCCTTTTTTTTGAAAATACTGAAATGAAGGAGTGCCTCAGTCGGTTAAGCGTCCATCTCTTACTCGGCTCAGGTCATGATCTCAGGGTTGTGAGATCAAGCCCCCAGTCATGCTCTTTGCTTAGCAGAGTCGGCTTGTGATTCTCTCTGTCTCCCTCTGCCCCTCCCCCTGCACAGGTTTTTTTCTGTGTCTCTCTCTCAAAATCTTAAAAAAAACCACTGAAATTAAAATTGAAGTTAATAAAGGTTATATGTGTGGGGAATAACCAAATGACTGACTATAAAAGTTTTGTAAAAGAAGACTTTATGTAAGTGGCCTATCTTGTGTAGTTACTGGAAGGCTAATATTCCCTATGTTTTTATTGTTATTAGGATATAAAAATTAACACCAGTAGTGCTGTTCTCCCCACACTTAGTTCATTAAAAAATCTACTTGCTGTCTTAGTGTAATTGCATTGGAGAAGTTAAAAATGGAACGCTGGTGTGTTTTATGTTCCTCTCTTAGGTGTATTTATTTTTAAGAATATGTGCATTTTTCGTATTGATCCTTCACAAATATTTATCTTAGGGGAGGCTGGTGTCATGAAAAATAACAGTGGACTAAAAGTGGTTTGACAAAAGTCCTTTGTATTGGCACTACCCAGCTGTTCCTCTGAGGAGGTAATTCTTGCCTTCCCTAAGATGTAGTGTTATGACGGTTCAAGTTTGGAAAATTACTTTCAAAATTATTTAAATGCTACACAGATGCTTTTTATGTTGCCATATCTGAATCAAATTTGGACTTTTAAAGATTCTCCCTCTTTTATCTCTTCTTTTAGAATTTATTACACACATGCACACACACTCTAATCACATTTTTTTTTAACTAAGATTTTATTTTATTGGGATGCCTAGGGGGCTCAGTTAAGTGTCTGCCTTTGGCTCAGGTCATGATCCCAGGGTTCTGAGATTGAGTCCTGTATCGGGCTCTTTGCTGGTCTGGGAGCCTGCTTTTCCCACTGCTTACTGTTCTCTTGCTTGTACTCTCTCTCTCTGACAGGTAAATAAATAAAATCTTTAAAGAAAAAAATTTTTTTAAACTTTATTTACATTCAATTAATATATAGTGTATTATTAGTTGAAAAGGTAGAGTTCAGTGATTCATTGGTTCATTTTTTTTCTTCTAGTATGTGTGTGTCCGCACGCGTGTAAAAATTTCATGGAGAGTATGTCTCAGGATACACGAATGGGAGCACATACAAATGTTGAATTTCTATTGGGTGTGGCATATGTCATTTTTTATATTTATATGAAATATTGTGATAAATAATACTATTTATTTTAAAAAATGTGTGGATATGCAATTAATTGCTCTCCAGTATCATATTGGTTCTCTTTCTGTATTTTTTAGTGTGCCTGCATTATGTAAGTCTGCTTCAAATTGGCTAATGAATAATTTGGTTGTAAATCTTCATCATTCTATATTTTTTCTCTTTATCTTACTATTCACACTTACAGAACTTGATGCCACTTGAATTTGTGAGGGAAAAAAAATCTAATCTTTGTGACCACTTGTATATATTGGAGAACAGATGCCAATGGAATTAAGTAGAGAAGGTGTGGATTAAAAGGTAGTTTGTACCTCGGTTGGCTTTTGTACAGTTGGAATTTAAAGAACTAATTCTTTAAGAATTCTAGTTGAGGGACGCCTGGGTGGCTCAGTTGGTTGGACGACTGCCTTCGGCTCAGGTCATGATCCTGGAGTCCCGGGATCGAGTCCCACATCGGGCTCTCAGCTCCATGGGGAGTCTGCTTCTCTCTCTGACCTTCTCCTTGCTCATGCTCTGTCTCACTTTCTCTCTCTCAAATAAATAAATATTTAAAAAAAAAAAAAAAAAGAATTCTAGTTGATTGCTACATTGCTTCCTCCATTGTCTGGTATTGTTTTAAAGGGAGTGGAGGGGAGGCGCCAGGGTGGTTTAGTCGATTAAGGGCCTACCTTCGCCTCAGGCCATGATCTTGAGGTTCTGGGATCCTCACATTGGGATCCCTGTTCAGCGGGGAGTCTGCTTGTCCTTCTCCCCTTCACTCCCTCATTTTATTAAGAAATACAATTTTAATTAAAAAAAGAATCAGAATTCTTTAAAAACAAAAAAGGGAGTAGAGAGGATGGATCATGGGATCATAGAAAGGATATACTCTGCTAGTGTAATAGTTTGAAGTACTTAAAAAAGAAAACCACATGTATCTTCTGAACAAAGATAGGAGTTAGTGAAATTTTATGCCATTATGAGAATGTATACAGTATTAAGCTATCATGAGATTTTGGTACTAGTTTAAATTATGGCACTAAAATTTTACTCAAAATGGGTAAATGCTGTCTCCTAAGAAACTTCATATCTAGAAACATTGATTTTTCTCTTTTCGTGTAAAAGAGAATTATGAAAATTTCTATTTTTAAACCACTTAAATCAATCTGATTCAGGTGTGTTTAGTATAAAATCTGAGAATAAAAAGATACAGTTTGTAAAGACCTTGTGGGTTTAAAGTGGCTTAAGTGATGATTTTTTTTTTAAACATTTTTTTTTAAAGATTATATTTATTTATTTGACAGAGAGAGATCACAAGCAGGCAGAGAGGCAGGCAGAGAGAGAGGAGGAAGCAGGCTCCCCGCTGAGCAGAGAGCCCGATGCGGGCGCTCGATCCCAGGACCCCAACCCGAGCCGAAGGCAGCGGCCCAACCACGGAGCCACCCAGGCGCCCCTTAAGTGATGATTTTGTACTGCTTCATAGCTTTCTTAAACTTAAGATTAAATAGTTATTTTTATTTTGGTCTTAATTTTTTTTGAAGATTTTATCTATTTATTTGAGAGAGAATGAGAGTACAGGAGAGTGGGGAGAGTCAGAGGGAGAAGCAGACACCCCACTGAGCTGGGAGCTGGATGCCGGACTTGATCCTGGGGCTCCATCCTGGGACTCCAGGATCATGACCTGAGCCAAAGGCAGTTGTTGTCCAACCAACGGAGCCTCCTAGGCGCCCTTTAATTTTTTTTTTTTTTTTTTAAAGTAATCTCTACCCAGTGTGGGGCTGGAACCCACAACCCTGAAAGCAAGAGTTGCAGGTTCCACCAACTGAACCAGCCAGGTGCCCCAAGGCCAAATACTTTTAAATACCTCAGTATATTTCTTGTTACTGCTGAGCACAGTGGGGACACTGTTCCCCAGCACTTGATTGCTGCTTGCTAGTATGTTTCGGTAACCAAATCTGTCTTCCTTTAATGAATTTTCGTACAGTTTAAAGAATAGTGTGATTAATTTGAAAAGTTATCTTCCCAGCTAATTGATTTAGGAGGCAATATCTTTTGAGATTTACTTACAAGATCTTTCTGTTTATTTATATTTAAATAGTAGGAAGCTGTTATTTCAAGATCACCCCTGAAACAAAGGTCCCAGTGCTTAAGGAGGAGAGTTTACCATATGTATTTACCTCTGATTACAGGTAGTATGTTTCTTTACCATTGCACACCAGGATACCTAAGGAGCTGGGTCTTATAGGTATTACAGGGGGTGTTGAAAGGAATCAGAGTCCATTTAAAAGTCCACTAGTTGTCTCAGTACAATGTTGGTAAAGTTAGAAATAAAGTTTTTGTTTGTTTGTTTGGTTGGTTGGTTTTTTTTAGATTCTTCTTTAAGATAGATTTATTTTTAAAGAGGATTGGGGCAGAGGTCATGTGTATAATTTGAGAATGTCCTGAAGATATTTCTGTTAGTTTCTTCCTCATCTTAAGAATTACTAGTGTGGAGGGGGGTGCCGGGGTGTCTCAGTATGTTGTGTCTGCCTTCTGCTCAGGTCAGGGTGCTAGGATCATGCCTTGCGTCAGGCTCTTAGCTCAGTGGGGTCCCTGCTTCTCCCTCTCCCTCTGCCTGTGGCTCCCCTTGCTCGTGCCCATGTGTGCTCTCTTGGTCAAATGAGTAAGTAAAATCTTAAAAAAAAAATGGAATTTACTGGTGTGGAATATGAAATTCAGTAAGTGTCTTTTCCATAATTGCTATTGTATTTAAGATATGTTGCATGTCAAGGGCTGCATGGTAGAATATTGCTTTTTGATACCCTAAACTCTTGACTATGCCCAAGATTTGTAGGGTATATTCTACCATTGTGGCGGTTGTGCCTAACTTGATAATACTTTCCTTTAAAAGTATGTATGTCTGAATTGCATAATATTTGTTTTTTCTTAACGTATTACAAGTGATTCTTGGCAACCATGTCATTTTTCTTGATAGTGTCACCTCAAAAAATTGTAATGATGTTTACCTGTTACATAGTACCTTTGTACTTGAAAGAAACTACAGTGCCTTTTAGGATTATTTTTAAAGGGAAGATTTAATGTAATTTTTGGAGAATCTCACAAGCGTGTCAGTCCCTTGGGGATATGTTTGAGTCTATTAGAGGAACTTTATCTGAATAACTCTACAGTCACTATTTGCCTATTTTTAGGATTTTTTTAAAGATGGTTGCACACATTTTTATACTGCTAAAACACTCTGCCTTTCCTTGCTTACAGAGTCCCAGTTTTCAAGACTCTTCCTTTTGGGATTTCTGTAGTAAACTGTTAGTGGTCATTCATCTCTAACCTTCTCTGTCCTAAGGGGGACTGTGTTTGGCATTTAACTGGAGAACCTCAGGGGGTGTGGGTGAAGAGGTGGACAGGTTTCTTTGTAGATTTTCTGTCTTTTTGTCCTTTCTCTGCTAGGGAGGTCATGGAGTAAGAGATTTCCTTTCAATCTTGGCAATTTTCCAGGCTGAATGGGATGTTTCTAAAGTACTTCCAGGACTTGCTGACAAAAGAGGAAGATAAGCAATACAAATGGGAGCTCAAGCGGGTTTCTTTTTAAGGCACTCAGCTAGCGTAGGTTAAAAATAAAGGCCAGGAGAAAGTGAGTCAAATTAACATGGTGCCTTAGATTCATGAGCCTTTAGGTGAACTATTATTTAACATAAACAACATTATTTCTGTTAAATACTGAATCCTGAATTCACATTTGTATTGGAGATTGAAAACATACCAGTTTTTATAATTTCAAATATTCTTAATACCTGGTAAGGTAGGAATTTATGCTAGTTGAAGTACAGAACCTTGGTATACTTAAATTAGCAGTAGATTTCTCGTGTCTCTGTCTCAGCCAGTGATTTTCTGATTTTACCCACTTTAGTGGTTTGACTTTTTCTACAACAATGTTCTTGTGCTGTCTCCGTGGTCAGTTAATAGGAATTAATAAGAACAATTTTGAAAGCTATCAAAATGGGTAGGCAATAAAATATTAAGAATTTATAGTGCATTTTTTTGTGCATTTTAGAAAAATAAAGTGCTATAGGGACTATCTTACGCATTTCTCAGGCATGGGTAGAGTGAAATTGCTGTTTTGCGAGGAATTGAGAATTTTTTACTGTTAATGTTGGTAACAGTTCTCTTTTACTGATACAAGGGCTGTTTTGTTTCTTTCTATACCTTGGCTAGGTTAATCCTTTCTGAGCTTTAAGTTACAGTTCTTAGGCCTGATTAATTAATTCAAATGCTAACAGTCTTTGGTTTTATTGGAAAGCACAGTGACTTAAAGTTGGTGGCACGTTTTGCTTTACCATTTAGACTGGTTAAATATTATAGGCAATATAAGACCTGAAATACTCAATATTAAAAGTAAATAAACTGCCTTTCCCTGATCTTTTCTACTTTTACTGTAAAGATATGTTTCCTTTAAAGTCAAGATTTATTGGGGTGCCTGGGTGGCTCAGTCGGTGAAGCGTTTGCCTTCAGCTCAGGTCATGATTCCAAGGTCCTGGGATCCAGACTCTCATGGGGCTCCCTGCTCCACGGGGAGCCTGCTTCTCCCTCTGCCCCTCCCTCTCACTTGTGCGCACTCACTCTCTAAATAAATAAATAAATAAATAAATAAAATCTTTTCCAAAAGTTTTTTATTTTTTTATTTTTATTTTTTTAAGATTTTATTTATTTATTTGACAGAGAGAAATCACAAGTAGATGGAGAGGCAAGCAGAGAGAGAGAGAGGGAAGCAGGCTCCCTGCCGAGCAGAGATCCCGATGCGGGACTCGATCCCAGGACGCTGAGCTCATGACCTGAGCCGAAGGCAGCGGTTTAACCCACTGAGCCACCCAGGCGCCCCAAAAAAAGTTTTTTATTTTTAAATTTTAATTATTTTTTTAAAGATTTTATTTATTTATTTGACAGAGAGAGAGCACAAGTAGGCAGAGAGGAGGGAGAGGGGGAAGCAGCCTCCCTGCTGAGCAGAGAGCCCGATGTGGGGCTCAATTCGAGGACCCTGAGATCATGACCTGAGCCGAAGGCAGAGGCTTAACTCACTGAGCCACCCAGGGGCCCCTAAAATGTTTTTTAAAAGTCAGATTTATAGAGGTATTATTTACATGCTGTATAGTTCTTTTGAATTTTGACAGATGCATGTAATACAAACATGACCACTGCAGTGAAGCTGTAGAATAGTTCCATCCCAGAACATTTCCTGGTGTCCCTTTGTAGTCAGCTTCGACTCTCAGCCCTTGATAACTTCTGTTCCTTCCCCACCCCCCTTGTAATTTAATCTTTTCAAGAATGCCATATTTTTTTTTTAAGATTTTATTTATTTATTTGACAGAAAAATCACAAGTAGACAGAGAGAGAGAGGAAGGGAAGCAGGCTCCCTGCTGAGCAGAGAGCCCGATGTGGGGCTCAATCCCAGGACCCTGGGATCATGACCTGAGCTGAAGGCAGAGAATTGAACCCACTGAGCCACCCAGGCGTCCCTGCCATAAAATTTTTTAAAGGATTTATTTTGTTGTTGGGGGGGGGGTAACACCTGGTTCGCTTGGTCAGTTAAGTGTCTGCCTTTGGCTCAGGTCATGACCCCAGGGTCCTGGGATCCACTCCCTGCTCACTGGGGAGCCTGTTTCTCCCTCTGCCTGACTTTTCCCTGCTTGTGCTCTCTGTATATCAAATAAATAAAATCTCTAAAAAAGAAAAAAGATTTTTTAAAAAATTCTTGAGAAATTTCTATACCTACTTTGTGGTTTGAACTCATGACCCCAAAATCAAGAGTTGCATGCTCCACCAACTGAGTCACCCAGGTGCTTTAAGAATGTCCTAAATTTAAAAAAAAAATTGTAAAATGCACATAAAAGTTAACATTTTTACAATTGAGTGTACCAAGTACAGTTGATCCTTAAACAGTGTGGGGGTGGGGTGCTGACACCTCCCCCTGCCCCCTTTCAAAAACTTCGTATAACTTTTGACTTCCCTGAAACTTAACCATTAATAGCCAGCTGTTAATTGGAAGCCTTACAATAATACAAGTAGTCACTTAACAAATACCTTGTACGTTGTATGTATTATTTACTGTATTCTTACAATAAAATAGAGAAAAGAAAATGTTAAAGTCATAAGGAAGAGAAAATACATTTACAGTACTGTGCTGTATGTATTGTAAAAAAAAAAAAAAATCTGCATGTAAGTGACTGGTCCAGTTCAAATTCGTGTTGTTCAGGGGTCAGCTGTACATTCATGATATTGTGCAACTGTCACCACTCTCTAGTTCCAGAATTTTTCATCACCCAGACAGAAACTCCATACCCTTTAGGTCGTCACTTCCTACTCTCCACTCTTCTCAGCCCCTGGCTATCATAAATCGACTTTCTGTATGGATTTACCTATTCTGGATATTTTATGTAAATGGAATCATGTGCAGTGTAGTCTCTTGTTTCTGGCCTCTTTCACTTGGCATAATGTTTTCAAGGTTCATAACTGTCTCAACTTTGTGGCAGGTATCAGTACTTCATTCCTTTTTATGGAATCATATGGAATCCATTGTATGGATATACCACATTTTTGATGGACATTTGAGTTTCTGTCTTTAGTTTATTGTAAATAGTTTTGTGATGAACATTCACATACACATTTTCGTGAGAAGGCCTGTTTTCAGCTCTTTGGGGCATATACCTAAGAGCGGATTTGCAGGGTCAAATGGTAATTTTTTGCTTAACTTGAAGAAGTGCCAAGTTTTTTTGAATTGGTTGTACCATTTTATATTCCCATCAGTTATATTTGAAGATAACATTTTCTCAGTATATTTGCAGCACTGGTAAATTTTTTCTTTCTTTCTTTCTTTTTTTCTTTTTTTAAAAATTTATGACTGTCCTAGTGGGTGTGATTTCTCAGTATGGTTTTGATTTACATTTTGCTAATCACTAATGATGAGCAGTTTTTCATGTGCTTATTGGCTTTCTATCTTTGGAGAAATACAGCTGTTAAAATCTTTAGCCCATTTAAAAAATTGGATTGTCTTTTTATTGAGTTATAAGAGTTCTTTATATATTTTGGATATTAGACTCTTGGAAGATATATGATTTGCAAACATTTGCCGATTTTGTGAGTTGTCTTTTCACTCTGTTGAGAGTGCCCTTTGATGCGATAAAAATAAGGCTTTTAAAGTGCTTATTTTTATAAAAATTACTTTTATAAAATAAAAATTCAGAATTCATTTAAATATATTGCTGAGACCAGCCCTTTCTAATTTTGATGGCTTTTCTGTGTCTGTACAAGTTACTCTTTTTTTTTTTAAGATTTTATTTATTTAATTTGAGAGAGATACAAAAAGACCACGTGTGTGCATGATCCCACAGATAGGGGGAGGGAAAGGGGGAGGGGCAGACTCCCTGCTGAGTAGGGAGCCAATGCCAGGTGCCATCCCAGGACCGATCATGACTTGAGCCAAAGGCCGATGCTTAACCAACTGAGCCACACAGGCACCCCCATGAAAGTTACTCTCTTTTTTAAAAAAGATTGTATTTATTTATTTGACAGAGATCACAAGCAGGCAGAGCAGTAGGCAGAGAGAGAGAGAAGCAGGTTCCCTGCTGAGCAGAGAGCTCGATGTGGGACTTGATCCCAGCATCCTGGGATCATGACCTAAGCTGAATATAGAGGCTTAAACCCACTGAGCCACCCAGGCACCCCCATAAAAGTTACTCTTAAGATCATATGCACAGGAGTGCCTGGGTGGCTCAGTGGGTTAAGCGACTGCCTTCAATTCAGGTCATGATACTGAAGTCCCAGCATGAGTCCCGCATCAGGCTCCTTGCTCGGCAGGGAGTCTGTTTCTCCCTCTGCCTCCCCCCACTTTCATGCTCTCCCTTTCTTTCTCATTCTCTCTCTCTCAAAAAAGTAAATAAAATCTTAAAAAAAAAAAAAGATCATTTGCACAGATCACATTTTAGTAGGGAAGTTTAATGTAGAAGACTAATTTTTACTTAAAAAATTGTAATTTATTTAATTTAAATAATTGTAATTAGTTGAACCAAAATCATCATCTAGTCTGTCTGTACCCCTCCCTTCTCTGTGCTGCAACCACTATGCTTTTCTCTTTTCCCTATGAAAGTGTATGGTGTAAGGTAGTACCCTCTGCTAACATCTCCAACAAGTGAGCAAATTGAAGCTA
Source organism: Mustela nigripes (assembly GCF_022355385.1). NCBI lineage: Eukaryota > Metazoa > Chordata > Mammalia > Carnivora > Mustelidae > Mustela > Mustela nigripes. The sequence continues at coordinate 25,156,408 of NC_081567.1, forward strand.
GTATATAACTACTAAGTGCCAAGTGTGGTACATACTTTGAGAGTTGGAGGAAGGAGCTGGATAATGGGATTTTTTTTTTTTTTAATTCCAGAGCGTTTTACTCCTAATTGGGACTTCAGCTGACTTTACAGTTCTTTTCTTTCTAGATGATAAATTCTTACAGGGTTGGAGCCATCTTAGTTCACCTTTTGGAGTATTAGCTCTTAGTTGATGCTCTTGTAGCAAATGATGAAGAAAATACTGATTCTGATAGACTGCTTTGGAGAGGAAGTGTGGGTTGAAGAAAAGTAAGTGTTCATTTAGCTTAGGGAACTATATTCCACAGTTGAGAGAAAGACCTCAGTTATGGTGATGGGCGATCATTTAGTCAGCAGGTAATTTGTGTCATCTAGGCTCTTGGGGGTATGTGATACGCAACACTGAGAATCTCCTGCCGTTCTGCTATTTACAGTCTCCTGGCAGAACACATTTAAATAAGCTTCTCAATGGGGTCCCTGGGTGGTCCAGTCACTAAGCTTCTGCCTTCAGATCTGTGTCAGGCTCCGCTCAGCAGAAAGTCTGCTTCTCCCTCTCCCTCTCCCCCTGCTTGTGTTTCCTCTCCCACTGTCTCTCTGTCAAAAAAAAAAAAAAAAAAAAATCTTTAAATAAGCTTTTCATATCATCTAAGAGCTAAAGGAACTCAGGGTTTTCTGGGAGCACATCTATAGCAGGACTACTACTACCCCTACTCAGGGAAATCAGAAACTTTCCAAAGGAAAGCTGAAGCGTGGAGGATAAAGAGAAATAAGGTAGGGTCAGCAAAGAGGACAAAGCCATTCCAGACTGACTGGCTGAGCAAGGTGATTCTTTCCGTGGCAGTGAAAGATTAGGATGGATGTTGCATAGCGTGTAAAAGGGGTGGTTGGTAGAGATGTAGCTAAAAAGGGAAGTGAGGTACATACCTATGATAAGGTAGTGAGAGGATATCAGATTTGGGTTTTATGGAGCTAATCTTGGAATGTGGAGGAGAAATGGGACAGACAAGAGAATTGGAAGTGGGAAACATACTGTCTGATCAAATAGTGCCATTTCTTAGAAAGTAGTGGTTAGATGATGGCACCATTTATTAAAATGGGGATTCCAGGTAGAAAGGAGCAAGTTACGTTTGAGGAATCAGAACTTTTATTTATTTATTCATTTATTCATTTATTTATTTATTTATTTTAAGGATTTTATTTATTTATTTCACAGAGAGAGACCATGAGAGGGAACACAAGCTGGGGGAGTAGGAGAGGGAGAAGCAGGCTCCCTGCTGAGCATGGAGCCTAATGCAGGACCCTGGGATCATGTCATGACCTCAGCTGAAGGCAGACACTTAACCAACTGAGCCACCCAGGTGCCCCAAGCTGGTGGTTGTGGTTTTTTTTTTTTTTTTTTTAGATTTTATTTATTTATTTAAATATTTCTTTTTCTTTTTTCTTTTTTTTTTTTTATTTGACAGAGAGAGATCACAAGTAGGCAGAGAGGCAGGCAGAGAGAGAGGGGGAAGCAGGCTCCCTGCTGAGCAGAGAGCCCGATGCGGAGTTTGATCCCAGGACCCTGAGAGATCATGACCCGAGCTGAAGGCAGAGGACTAACCCACTGAGTCACTCAGGCACCCCAAGATTTTATTTATTTATTTGACAGAGTGAGAGAGCCCAAGCAGGCAGAGCAGCAGAGGGAGAGGGAGAAGCAGGCCCCCCACTGAGCAGGGAGCCCGATGCAGGGCTTGATCCCAGAACCCTGGGATCATGACCCAAGCTGAAGGCAGTCGCTGAACCAACAGCCACCCAGGCACATCCCCCCCCGCCCCCGAGTTGTTTTTTAAACAGTTGGGTACATAGATCTGGATCTCGGAGTGGACATCAATGATGGAGGCCTAGATCTAGGATTCGATGTCATACAGGTGGTAAATATTGCCATCGGCATGGATTGAGTGAGATAGAATAGAGAGCCTAGGGTCAGGCTTCAAGACATCTCAAGATTTTGGGGTTTGGTAGGGGAGGCTGAGCAAGCTCTCAGAAGTTCCTGAGAAAGTAGAACCAGGTAGGAAGAAATATAGAGTACTTCCTCCCATAAACCAAAGGGAGGGAACAATCTTTGATTACTTTGAATTCTCACGATCTCAGCACAGAGGGTTATTGTAAGAATTTTAAAAAGAGGTTTTCATTCAGGCCACCTCATTCCTCTGCAAGGCACCTTTGTGCAGGCCACAACCTGCTTAACCCTACTTAGCAGCCCTGTGAAAGCTGCTGAGAGGATGAGTAAGATAAAGCCTGAGGTATGAGTTTAGCAGCCTGGGCTCATAGTTGGTTTTGCTGAAAGTAGTGGGGCAGAAGTTGGATCAGTGGATTGAGGAGCCAGTAAAGGTGAAAAAACAGGGTGGGGAGTAGGGACAACTCTTTTAAGTTTGCAGAGTGATGGCAGATTGTTCGGTGGAGGGTCTTGTGGGATTGATGGAATTTTTCTGTTTGTTTTCTAATATTTAAAAAAATTTTTGTATTTTTAAATGGGAGACATCAGAAAATTTTACGTGTGTAAAGAGAGAATCAGTTCAATGGGAAAGGAGAAAAAGGTATTGGTAAAATTAAGAGAAGGTGGAAGTAGATGGAATCCCATTCAAGGCCTAGAATTGGGTCCAGATATGTGATGGTGTCTTTTTTTTTTTTTTTTTTTTCTTAGTGACGTAGAGAGAACGTGAGAGAATTCGTGTGTGTGTGTGTAGTGGGGTTAGGAGAGTAAGTCATTAAATAATACGTATATGTGGTCGTTTTAAAACTCAAGCAATCTGGTCTCCATCCCCCTCTCCCCCTCTCCCTGCCCCAAGGAGAAATAAAATAGCTGCTTTAGGAAAATTAAGTCTTTATCTAGTAATTTCCAAATTAATATAGATGAAGAGTAAGGTACTCATTAGACTGAATGGGAAGCTTTTTGTTATTCTGGATTTGCCTTCAAAATACTAACTTTTTAGTGATGCCTAAGATATGGTAGTTTCCTCTTTGGTGTGATGGTCCCTGACCTTCTCATGTGATGAAGGTGAAATCACTTGTCAATACAAACTGTATTAGAAATTGATGAAATTAAAGCTTTGAGTTTGAGAAATAAAGATATATTATCACCCCCCCACCCCCAAATGGGGCAGGTCTGGATAATGCATGTAGTGAATGGGAGATGACTGTTGGAGGACTTGGGGATGTGGTGCTTACTTAGGGATGATGGATAATTGATACTAGGGTTTATCCAGGGTTGGAGTTTTAACAGATTGGTGTGAGGAAAAATATTAAGGGAGGTTAAGGGGATTGGCAAGAGTGTTACTAAACTGATAGACCATGAACTGTAAGCTGAAAGAAGAAAGTGAGGAAGGAAGAAAGTACTTGACTGGGAAAAAGAGAGAGTCACTGGAATTCAAGTTACTTAAACAAACCAACCAACCAAAAGCAAGGTGGTATTGAGAGAGTGTGAGTAGATAGTTGTCAAAAATAAGTCATCGGGGGACATTGAGCAAGATGAACTAAAAAGGGGTTATGGAATTTTAGAGACAAGTAGGCCACAAATGGAAGCTCCTACTGTGGCAGGAACAGATTCATTGGAAGTGCTGATGGTGGAACCCAGGTTACAGTGGATTCAAAAGTGAGCAAAGATAAGTTTAAGGTAAGATTTCCCCAAGAGTTGTGGCTGTGAAGAGTCTAGACAATGAGAATTAGAAGGGAAAAGGGTATTAAAATTTTGCCTCCCCCCACCTTTTTAAAAGTAATCTCCATGTCCCAATTGTGGGGCTTGAACTCATGACCCCAAGATCTAGAGTTTCATTTCTTTTTTTTTTTTTTTTTGAAGATTTTATTTATTTATTTGACAGAGAAATCAAAAGTAGGCAGAGAGGCAGGCAGAGAGAGGGGGAAGCAGGCTCCCTGCTGAGCAGAGAGTCTGATGTAGGGCTCGATCCCAGGACCCTGAGATCATGACCTGAGTCGAAGGCAGAGGCTTAATCCACTGAGCACCCAGGCATTCTGATTTTGACTTTTTGTTGTTGAAAGACTCAAGGGTGCTCATGTGTGGCCAAGCGATGAGCAGTAGCAAAGTGGGAGATCCACAGGATACCTCAGAAAATAGGGGCAACATAGGGATTCAGAGCGTTGCTTTAGATAGAACATTTACTTTTTCCATGATGTGAAGTTGATGGGAAGAAGGTCTGTGTGTGAACATGTGGGTAAATTTCTGGGTTTACTGGAAGGAACTTGGCAGACTCTGGTGGAGTGCTCAAGAACTTGAAAGTTAAACAAATGAATCTGAGTTGTCTTGCTCTGTTTTTTTACTAGATGTGCAGCTTTTGGTCAGTTATGGAATCTTACTTATGTGTAAGATGGTAATTTATGGTCTTTAATGATCATAAGAGGATGATGTTAAAGATGAAGTACTAAATATATGTAAACTGCTTGGCTCATTAGCTTATCAGATATGGTAGGAGCTCAAAGCTGCTACCCCTTATTATTGAAAGTGCTATAGAAAAATGGCTTGCATTTTTTAGGAAGCAGGAATGTGGAAGGTCATGTACCATGAATGTGGAGGAGCTGGGGAAAGAAGAAGGTGCAAAAAGTTTGAAAACTGTTTTGGAAAGGAGAGAACACTGGCTAGGGAAGCATGGTCTAAGCAAGTATACATGGTCTAAGCAAGTATTGAAGACCCAGTTGTAGTCTGAGAACTACCTGGGGGTGGCACATTGACCAACCTTTACATTGAGGACAATTGTGCATGTGAAGCAAAGCTTAAAATCTAATACAGTACTCTCCTAGAGTTGCTTTGTTTGTCCCTTCCGGTTAATATGGTTAGAGGTCAATTAATAGAGGGTGTGGTTGAGATTCCTTGGAAGGGAAATTATACTGAAGTCAGATCTTTACTATGTTTGCTTAAGATGTTATTAAAAAAAACTTACAATCTTTAAAATTTTGGGTTAAAGCATAGTCAGTGATTTTAAATATAGATGCAGAGTTAGTGGGAACATAGTCCATAAGACCAGCTTTCCTTCTGATACTAGTTCCAAGTTTAGGGGTCCCCAAGGATACTCTTAGGTTGGATAAGTCACCAGAATGACTTGCTGAACTCATTGAAAACTGTTCTACTCATGGTTACAGTTTATTACAGCTAAAAGTCAGATTGAAATCAGCTACTGTTAAAAGCCCATGTATAGCAAGAGTCCAGGAAAGTTTCCAATGTGGAGCTTCCAATTGTCCTTTCCTTGTGAAGTTATGAACACAGTATTACTCTTCTGGTGTTGATGTGTGATACACAGTATGTATGGAGTATTATCAAGCATGGAAGCTTGCCCCAGCATTGGTGTTTAGGGTTTTTCATTGGGACTACATGACTGACTGTCTATATGCGTGAAGTTAGTTTCCAGCCCTTTTGGAGGTTGAGTTGGCCCTTGGGACTCAGAGCCCCTTCACCCTCATAAATCACATTGTTAATGTTCTGGTGTGGGCCAAAACCCCCAGATGAATAAGGACACTTTTTTTAGTGTCACGTTCTAGGACTTCAGAGATTACCTTCCAGAAGCCGAGGGTAAAGGCCAGACAGACCTCCTTTGGTGTTGGTGAAATTATTTACAGTTTTACAAACATAATTAAATGTATTTTAATATTTTGAGTCTACATTGCTGTTTAGTTGAGTTTGATTAGTGATTGAAAATTGGTAACAAAGAACCCATAAATCATTAAGATTTGATATTATATACACTTAAGTAGCTAAGGAAGTTTCATCAAGAAATTATGTTAACTTAATATTTCAGTGTTGCAAAACTGATAAAAACTCATAATTTTGGCATGGTGGTTCAGTTCTGTTTTAATAAATTTGAACTTAGATTTTCTCTTGTGGGAAGAGTTTTGAATAATGAAGTCCATGAGCCTCCTGAATGAATTTTTTAGCCATAGATTCATATTTTAGAGCATAGTTTCACCTTTTCTTCTATTCCTCATGAAAGTGTATATGAATCCAGGTGAGTAACAGGCATCATAGGGATGACCTTGAATTTATTTCTACAAGATAAATCCTTTTCAAGTGGTATTAACTGTTAGTAATGAAAAACTCACAGCATATTCTACAGCTACTTTATGACAGAGACATATTTTTGCGCACCATTGCTTTAGAGAATAAATGCATTCCCACCTCATTGGCTTAAGTGCAAATCTCATTTCCTGGTTGATATTCATTACCAATTAGATCTCACCGTCAGAGCAAAAATCCCTTAATAAGCCTAGTTAAAAGCAACTTGAAGCAATATGATGCTTATTCCAGTGGCACCACTAAGTGTGCTGTTTGCATCAAGTCATTTTGGGGTGCTTTATGGAAATGCTTCCCATAGGGAATTCCCTAACTTAATACTTGCAGAGTGGTGCTTTTTTTTGGGGGTGGGGTGCCTTTTAGTGCTTACATGAACTGGATGAGACCACATGTAGCCAGGAGATACTGCATCCCCTAGCACATGGTGGATTGTCGATGTGAGGTCTGAGGATTTGGGTCATTCAAAATAAATGGCCTCTCAGATTTATTACATTTTCAGTACAATGAGAATAGGTAACTAAATGAGCGGTGACTATATTTGCATGTGATTTGTATGTTACAGTTAACATTTAAATTCTCTTATGTACTAAAAAGTTTTTTGGTTGCCACCTTAAGCCTCTCTATCTTCAGAGGCACAGAGTGGCTTTCCATCTCAATTTTTGCTTCAACATTCGAACCCTAGAGGGCCATAGTACGACTAAAAGCACCTAACCCATGAATGATATTTGCTTCATGTTTGAACAACAAATGTTTTAACCCACTGTCTTCACTAATATTGTAACTACTGTCTTACAGATTGACTTGATGCAAAACATCACAAAGGCTCCATATTATACAGTATGCGATTTTTGAGGTATGAGCTTTAGAAACTTACCTCTCATGTGGCATGTACATCAGGCTTTAACTTCATTTTAATCATTTGGGGGAAATTTATGCATTTCTTTTTTTTCTCTCTCTCTCCATAATATTTTTAGAATATTAAAGGGGCTGTGGAGGTATTTTTGATCCTTGCTAGTATGATTCTTAGTTTTAACAGATACATTTTTTTCTTATCACTAAACAGACACTAATTCTGGCAGATGATAGCTTTTTCAGCCCTTATAACTGGCTTAACATTTATACCTGCCTCTTTGAATTCAAATCTGTTTTTTGTGCCTTTGATTGCCTCATTTTAAGTGCTCATTTCCGTTCATTAACAGTTTTCTATTTCTTGGACTGGGTGGTGGTGGTGGTGCTAACAGCCTGGTACTGACTTTTTTTGGGACCTTAGCAGTCTTGATATTTTTAAAAAAATCAAGATTTCATATAAATGCGGAACCATTTTGTGCTTTTGGGTTCAGACTACCTATAACTTGAATTCTGGTTGGAAATGTTTTGATTAGTTTGTTTTAAAAGAGTGTGGGCAACTGGTGAGTTTTAGACAGTTCTGAGACTAGTTTTAACCCTAGTGATTTTGTTGTTGTTATATTTCTGAAAACCCAAACTCTGAGTGGGGGGAAACACTTGGTTTTCATAACTCATGGGATTTAAAAACCTGTATTTCTAATAAATTGGGAAGTTGTTCCCATTCTTTTTTTCTTTTTTTCCAGTTTAGTTTGAAATCAAATGCTTTTGTAGATAGAAATGGATTTGTTGGTAGGACATTGCTTAATTTCTTCACTGAAGAACTTAAAACCATATTGGGTATGAAAACTTGTTTTGGTTGTATTCTTGTGCTCTTGAGCTGTATATATATTATTTGTCTGTTAGACTGGAATACTAAACTTCAGTTTAGTATTAACGGTATTAGTAACTTTTTTTTTTAAGATTTGTTTGTTTATTTGAGAGGAGGGGCAGAGGGAGAGGGAATCCTAAGAATACTGTCTGCTCAGTGTAGAGCCTGATATAGGACTTGATCTCAGAACTCTGAAAACGTGACCCGAGCTGAAACCAAATCAGGCACTTAATCGACTGCACCACCCGGGTGTGCCCCAGGGTCTTCGTAACTTTAAGCATACCCTGTAAGCTAAGTATTTCTTAAGAATTGAGTATCTGATTTAAGCCTCATAACAACTTTACAGGTGAGGTAGGTATTCTCCCCATTTTACGCAAGAAACAGCTGAGGTGTGGAGATTACCTTGTACAAAATCCCACTTAACTTTTCTGTGTGGGAGCTGGGATTTGAGCCAAATCTTTTTTTAACCCATATTCTCTGCTGCCTTATGTTTACAGCTATGTCACCAAAAAAATGATTCTTACACTTAACTCTTAGTAGTAAGAGTAGTATATGTGATAAATAAACATAATTTAAGCAGGAAATTCAGACATTTAGATACTGGTAGATTTTTGTTATCTTGTATGCATTCATTTGCTAGCAGCTTACTTAACCAGGTTCAGTTAGGTGTCATACAGATAGACAGACAAGTTCAGAATCTGTCAGAGAAGCTCTTAAGCCCCTCTTTATTTTTCATTTCCTGTCCAGAAATTTATGGTATGTTATGGTTTATTGTAGGTGCACATTTAATGTGCTATTTTTAGAAACATGGGAGGTGCTGTTACATTCATTTTTTTAAAAAGCTGTCATGCTCCATTTAGTGTTAATGGTACTTAAATGCTTATAGATTCAGTATGCTTAGAAAAAAGTTCTCATACCTTTTTTTTTTTTTTTTTGAAAATCCAAAAGTTATATTTTTTCACTTATTGGAAATACTGAGCTTTCTTGACAAGTGAACCCTAGATGTTTAAAGAAGAGGCTCCATTATGAAGCCTTCGTCATTTTCATATGCTAGGATCATGGAATTTTACCACGTTTGCAATTGAGAGCCTTTAGGAATAATTTAGATTTGTGCCACTTATCCAAGTTTAATTGGACCTCTTGTTTGCTTTCTGTATTAACAGTGGTTTCAGTAAGTATAGACCAGGTTGTCTGACCGAGCTTATGCTAAGTTTCATGGTTCAGAATTTTTGTGAGTGGAGGCAAAGAAAAAATGATAAATTGAAATATATAAACAAACATTGAAGTCATTTTTTTATAAGAGGAAGGAATCACAAGGATTGAGGAATAGGCTTGTTCTGCTTTTGCCAATGTCCTCAAGTTTCCCAAATAATTGTGAGTTCAGAACCTTTTGAACCTTCTTTTTAGTACATACCATAAAAGTGACTTTTTCCAGAAAGTTGTTCCTCTCAGTAGTAGTATCAACAGGAGAGAAGCTTTTCTCTTGGTATTTTTCATATGTTATTTTTCATATAGTGTTGTCTTATTTCTTGATGCTTTATGTTTGATGGTGGGAAAAATAAGGCTCATGAAAATTATGAAACTCAGCTCCTGGTTGGCCTAAGGAGGCATAGAACTGATCCTTAGATAAGGATAAGGACTCGTTTTACCCTGGGGCTGTACCACTCGTTTGTTAATGGCTTAGTATCAGGGATTATTCTTCACAGTACTTGACTTTTAAATAGATGATGGACTGCAACCTTCAAATTCAGCTTTATTGGATTCCTGATACTTTATTTTTCTCACTTTTTATAATTTTGATAGTCTCTGTAGGTAAGGAATCTTCAGTGAAGTCTCCAATACATTAAAATAATCTTACTTTCTAACTAATGTGTTTTTATATCCTATCAAGTTTGCTTTCAAATCATTCTATAATTTCCTTTCCCACCAGATAATCCCCCCCAAATTAGGAATTCAGGTGAGAGAGAGAGAATATGCCACATGGCCCCTCCCTTGTATGTTGCCAGTGCTTTTTACTTTTATGACTGGGAATACTGTAATTTTTCCACTGACCAACCTCTCCTGGGAGGAGAGCTGAGGAAGAGTGATTCCTTTTATCAAATCATGTATCCTGGACCAGGGTGATCAAATGTCTTGGTTTGCCTTGGACTGAAAGTCGGGGGCGGGGGGAGGTTCATGGACATAGAATTTCCATTGCTGAAATTATTAACTCTTGAACACAGAAGGATGAGTTGGTCACTCTAATCTGGGTAGTTATCCATATATCTTAATGGGTCTGTAGAATAGAAAGGGCTAAAAACCTGGCATTTCTGCATTCACTGACAGTCCCTTCCCTCTTGAAAGACTTCTGTTGGAGTGCTTATTTATTACTAGTAATGATTTAAAAATTAGAGTGGTAGGAGAGGCTTGAATAAAGATTTATGATTTGGGCTATGAAAATATTTGTTTAAAGTTAATCTTATATTCTTCTTTCTTTGCAGAACTGATAGTGCATCAGCCGACCCAGATACTTTAAAATATTCTTCATCCAGAGATCGGGGTGGGTCTTCTTCTTATGGACTGCAACCTTCAAATTCAGCTGTGGTGTCTCGGCAAAGGCACGATGATACCAGAGTCCACACTGACATACAGAATGACGAAAAGGGTATATATGCTTCCTTTATTGTTAGAGGCATGTTTTTTGGGTTGTTTTTTAACGTACCAGCTTTTCCCTTGCCTCCTCTTTCCCTCTCTTTTTCTCCCCTATTTCTCTTTTTTTTTTAATATGCTTAAAATAAAAATATTTAAGTACAGTGCTGTTTTTGAAACTTCTTAAGTTTACTCCCTTCATTAAAAACTTTTTAAAATTTTCGTACATTATAATATACATAGGCAGTTTCCTTGTCATCCAAAATATCACAAAGGCAAAGTAGTCTCCTGACTACTATTTCTCCTCTAGATTTCTAAAAGTTTTTAAAGTGCAATTATATTTCTCTTCTCTTCTGCGGATGAACAAAATGAAAACAAGATGATTTCAAAGCAGGTAGCACAATGGAAGTATAGAAGAAAGGCTGTATGTGGGTAGTATGGTCCTGAACTGTCAGAAATTGATTGAGTAATGCAAAGAGCCCTATTAAAGTAAGGTAAATGTTGCTGTTTTTAGGTGGCTACAGTGTCAATGGAGGATCTGGGGAAAATACTTATGGTCGGAAGTCGTTGGGGCAAGAGCTGAGGGTTAACAATGTGACCAGCCCTGAGTTCACCAGTATTCAGCATGGCAGTCGTGCGTTAGCCATCAAAGACATGAGGAAATCACAGGGTAAGATTGGGCCAACTGGGGGCCAGTCTGCCTCCACATTTGTATTGCCTTACAAACACCTGTATCCCCTTTTTCCTGGACACCGTATTTCTTACTAATGCTTTTGCACACATGAATTGGTTTGTTTACTTCGAGTTGAAAAACATGTACAGATTCACATTGAGTAACGCAAAGAGCCCTATTAAAGTAAGGTAAATGTTGCTGTTTTTAGGTGGCTACATGTTCACATTCTTTCTCCTGTAAACTGTTTCTTAGACTAAATTCTCACAGGAAAGGTTTTAATACTTTTTTAGAGTACACTTTCTAGAGAATTCTCTTAAAGTAAGATTTGAAGACTAGATAAGTTGAAAGAAACAGTTTTCCTGATCATAGTGGGTAATGAATGTCTAGTGTGTGGTGGGCTCTTCCTGCAGCAAAGTCCTTGGACTCCGGGGTCAGTTGGGGATTTCCGTATAAATGATGTAGATGTTTTTCTAAAGTTAAAGAGGCTAATAATCACCTTCTGCCTTATCACACAGCCTAACTGTATAGGTAAAGTGCCTTGAATGTCAGGGGATTAGAGGTAGTGATCATTAGTTTTCTAGAAGAAAAATTTATTTTGTGTAAAGCTAAGCATGAAATCAGGATTTCTGATTTATTTACTTTGTTGGATGTAGTCACTCTTTGGATATGTTTACTTATGACCATTTGCTTTCATGAGGGTGTGTATGTATATCTGTGTGTTGTGTATATCTTGGTGAATATTTTTGTGCATATAGGTGCTTTTTTTTTGCATAGGCTTTTAAAAAATGAATTTTTTTTTGGATAAATTCTCAGAAGTGGATCCACTAGTCAAAGGCTGTGTTTTTTGTTTTTTGTTTTTTTAAGATTTTATTTATTTATTTAATATATATAGAGAGAGAGACACAGCAAGAGAGGGGAGATAAGCAGGGCAAGTGAGAGAGGGAGAAGCAGGCCTCCTGTGTTGCTGGGAGCCCAACACACGGGTTTGATCTCAGGACGCTGGGATCATGCCCTGAGCTGAAGGCAGATGTTTAATGACTGAGCCACCCAGGTGCCCTGCTGTGCTGTTTCTTAAGAGTGTTTGAAGCCCTTGATTTTGGTACGATAGAAGCTAGAAAGTGAATCCAAAGATAATGTCCAGTTCTTTCTCCTCTGAGGCTCAGAATTAAGTAGTTTGCTAGTGGAAGAATTGTAAATATAGCATAGATTTCCTGGCTTGTAACCTAATGACATTTTCAGTATCCATCTTTTCTGAAATACTCAGTGGGCTAGGGATTAAAAAAAGAATCATTTTCCTTCTCTCAGATGTTGTAATTCCTTTTATTATTAAGCTTTTCCATGGCTTAGGGAGACATGAAACTATCAGACTCTAATGTGGTTTGTTTTTACTGTACATTGGTTAATCATTACATAGCACAGCTGAAAATATAAAAAGAAAAATTTAGTACTTAAATGTATTTTTATTGGCAATTGTTTCAGCATTGTTGCTTGTTCTTGTCATTAAAAAATAAAGGGCAGAACAGTCTGGTTTGCCACTTTTCTAGTGGCATCATGCCTTGCACATGGCTGATGGTAATTAGACATTTGTTGAACTGAATGTTCAACAAATTGAACTGATTTGAATTGAATTGAACTGATTTGCAGTTCATAGAAACTTTGTCTTGGGAAAGTAATGCTAATGTGAACAAGAGACTTCCCTCCATTGGATACCAAGTGAGAAATAGAAACATATAGCCTCTTTCTGCCTGGTTGAGACTTTATCCCTAACCTGTAGACTTCTCTTACCGGTACTTCTGGTCTTTACCTGAATGTTGAAAAGATTTTGGAACAAATCTGAAGAAAGTAATTTCTAAGCCTTTCTTTTTCCTCTCACCTGGTCCCCTGGAATGAGCATTTGCTTAGATTTATCTTTTTCAGGGTCTGCTTTCTGTGTAGCAGGAGTCTGCTGGAATTTGGTTTATAGTGACAAAAAAGTGTGATGGGACCTGCATTCAGTTGAAGTTTTACTGTTCAGTGGTCTGTGATTTTTGATGTACTTTTAAATATTTGGGCTATAAAGCTTCTGTGTTTATACATGTTTATTTTCAAAGAGCGATCGATGTCTTATTCTGATGAGTCTCGACTGTCGAATCTTCTTCGGAGGATCACCCGGGAAGATGACAGAGACCGAAGACTGGCTACTGTGAAGCAGTTGAAAGAATTTATTCAGCAACCAGAAAACAAGCTGGTAAGTACAGTATGGAAATGTTGATTACTTATGTTTTTTTCATAATAAAGTAGATAATGCTGTCTGGAGAGGTTTAAGAAGGGAAAAGCTTTGCTTCTCAGGAAATATGACAGGAATTCCTTATTCTAGGTTAATTTGGCCTATGTTACAATGATTGAGAACTTGATGACCATGAGTGTAGTTTACCTGCCATTGGTGAATCCACACTGGTGTCTTTTACAATTAAGTGCTTTTAACCTTTAATATATTTATTCTGTTGTCCTCAGAATTTTATTTTCTGTATGTCGGGACAGACTGTGTCTTTGTTTTTCATATGTGAAATTGGGGTTGCAGTGTGTGTATTTTGTTCATGAGTAGGTATGGTCTGGTGGCCAGGGCTAAATAAATAGAAAAATCCTTTAAAGAAAAAAGTTCAGGAGCAGTTACAAATTTCTCTCCACTCTGAGTAATTCTAACGTGAAATTAAGAACTTGATATAGAGCAGGAAAAAAATTAATGAGAATTGTATGACTCAAACAATATTTGGTTCAAGGCAGCTTTTCTGTCTCCCCCCTATTTTATTATGAAAAAGTTCAAATATATAGCAAATGAAATTTTTGAAAAAATTTTGAATCTATATTGATAATTGAATATATGTCTGCCATCTAAATTCTGTCGTTAACATTTTATCATGTCTTTTGTTACATATCTCTTCACCTCTTCATCTGTCAGTCCATCACGTAGTGTATTTCAGAGTAATAAATAAAACCGGCTTTTTGAGTTTATTTTTTTTTTCATTGATCATGGCAGTGCATAGGATGGAGAAACTTTTAGAATCTGAAAGGAAACTTGTAACACTGATACATGCTAATTGTGGACTGGGAATAATAAGAAAAAGAAGGTGTGCTGTTTGATTAGAATTTGGAGGGGAAGATGAGTAAGAAAGTGTACAGTATTATTGAAAGTATAGGAATTTGAAGTTTTTTATACTTTTTTTTAAGGTACTAGTTAAACAATTGGATAATATCTTGGCTGCTGTACATGATGTGCTTAATGAAAGGTAAGTAACCAATGGGCAATTTTAAGACTTTAAAATATATTTTTAGAAATTATTTAAAAATGCACAAGAAGATAAACCCATCAGTGGCTTCACTTATGAATATCTACTTAATATTTTGCTGGGTTCTGTGCCATCTTTATCTATGTTAAAGTATTCATATGTTAATTACCATTGAATGCAGATGGATTCCACTTGAAAGGAAATGCCTTTTTTTTCTTTCTTTCTTTTTTTTCTTTCTAATTTGTCAACATGACTGAGTAATTGAGCATTGTGGAATGCCATAAACTCTTAATGCAGGCATGAATGAATGCAATTAACTTTTGTAAACTAGAGAACTTTGAAACTGCTTAGAGAATAGAGGTGAAAGGGAGCTTCCTTCTTTGGGCAACAGTGGATTCACACCACCTGCTCTACGAGGCTACTGGGGTTCTCCACAAAGGTGTGCAGTCTGTTCTTCGTATGGGGATTCCCAAAGAATTGCTGTGTTGGAAAGCACCAAAAGTTCATCTCAGCAGGTCACGAAACTTACTGCTTTTTGATGGTCTCATTTTATATAGTTATTAATATACTTAAATCAGTACTGTTATCCTGTTAAGTTTGTTGTGCTTTAACTAGTACCATTTCTTGTTTTATAGTCCTTACCTACTGAACATTACATCGTATGTAGTATTAGTAGTGTGTTTTATCTGATCCTTGTTGCTGCCTTTTTCTGTGGATTATTTACTGTAGCTTGAGATGGAATGTGAAGCCTGATTTTTAGTATTTCTGGGCCTTTCTTTACTGTTTGTGAATAATTGATTCCGTAAAAGAATCTAATGTCTAACAAAGGTACTTTTGGGCACTGTGGGATAGAGAAAGTAGAGAGCATATTTAAAGATAAAATTTCAATCTTTTATGTATTTTGAATAGAAAACTTAAAATCGTTGAAGACATTCTTTTGTAAAATGTGTCATTCTTGTCACTTTGAAAGCTTAAATCTTTTGTATGTTTTGTTTTGTTTGCTTTGAAATAAACACAGTAGCAAATTGCTTCAGGAGTTGAGACAGGAGGGTGCTTGCTGTCTTGGCCTTCTTTGTGCTTCTTTGAGCTATGAGGCTGAGAAGATCTTCAAATGGATTTTTAGCAAATTTAGCTCATCTGCAAAAGATGAAGTTAAACTTCTCTACTTATGTGCCACCTACAAAGCATTGGAGACTGTAGGAGAGAAGAAAGCCTTTTCATCTGTAATGCAGGTAAGAATGAGGGGGAAAATTGATGCATTTGGGAAGAAAATTGTCAATTTTCTAGCAATGTTTTTTTTTTTTTTTTTTTTTTTTTTTTTTTTTTTTTTTTTTTTTTTTTTTTTTTTTTTAGAGAGAAATCACAAGTAGATGGAGAGGCAGGCAGAGAGAGAGAGAGAGAGAGAGGGAAGCAGGCTCTCTGCTGAGCAGAGAGCCCGATGCGGGACTCGATCCCAGGACTCTGAGATCATGACCTGAGCCGAAGGCAGCGGCTTAACCCACTGAGCCACCCAGGCGCCCCTCTAGCAATGTTTTTGAAGAGGAACTTGGAGAAACAAAACTTAGTATAGGACTTATCTACTATAAGTTAGATTTTTCTTGTCTTTTGGCTTTTTTGGAGCTGTCCTTTGAATTTGCTTAGTACTAAAATCATTTGCACATTTGGAAGTGGGGAGTTGGTGAGGACAGCTGGATATGAGGGGACTTGACTTTTCTGAGGGAGACAAAAACTGAACAATACCACTCATTCTAGGCCTTTTAAGGTTTAGTAATATGTCAAAAATTCTTATTCTAGGTGATAAAAAATAATTTTGTATAAATGGAAACCAGCCCTCCTTAGCTTTATTTCAGTTTTGTGTGTAAGTATATTAAAAGATCCTTCTCGATTTTTTAAAAAGATTTTATTTGTTTATTTTACAGAAAGAGACATAGCGAGAGAGGGAACACAAGCAGGGGGACTAGGAGAGGGAAAGTAGGCTTCCTGCCGAGCAGGGAGCCCGATGCGGGGCTCGATCCCAGGACTCTGGGATCATGACCTGAGCTAAAGTCAGATGCCTACCCGACTGAGCCATTCAGGTGCCCCAGATGTCTTTTATTTATATGTGCTCTTTACAATTCATCATATGCTTTATTTTGCTTAAGTCACTTTAAATAATAGTTATAGTCAGTTTGTTATGTTTTTTACAGTCAGGTTCTTAAAAATCCATTTTTCTTTGATTATAGAGGTTATATGAGAAATTTTGGGAAAGATTAAGAAAAATTGTAACTAAATATCATAACACCATATTGGGCTTATTCTGCACATAGTTTTTATATTTTGAACATTTCTTCAAATATTTATTTTGAAAATTTTCAAATCCAGAGGAAAATAGGTAGACCAGTGTAATAAATACCCATATTAGCTTTTTTTTTTTTTAAGATTTTATTTATTTATTTGACACAGTGAGATCACAAGTAGGCAGAGAGGCAGGCAGAGAGAGAGGAGGAAGCAGGCTCCCTGCTGAGCAGAGAGCCCAATGTGGGGCTCGATCCCAGGACCCTGAGATCATGACCCGAGCTGAAGGCAGTGGCTTAACCCGCTGAGCCACCCAGGCGCCCCCCCATATTAACTTTTATCTAGATTTATCACTTACTAACTTTTTTTAAGGGTTTTTTTTTTTTTTTTTTTAATGTATTTATTTGAGAGAGGTAATGAGTGAGAGAGCATAAGAGGGAGGAGGGTCAGAGGGAGAAACAGACTCCGACTGAGCAGGGAGCCAGATGCAGGGTTCAACCCCAGGACCCTTGGAACCATGACCTGAGCCAAAGGCAGAGGCTTAACCGACTGAGCCACCAGGCACCCCCATCCCTTAACATTTTCTACACTTGTTTTATTTCTGCACACATAGGCATGTGTACTTTTTTGTTGAACCATTTGAAAATAAATTACACGTCATGACAGTTCACCCTATAGTGCCTGAACACACATCCCCTGAAAATAAGGCTCTTATATAACAGTACAATTATTATCATACCTAAGAAAATTAATATTACTACATAATACAATCCATATTCAAACTTCTGGCCTTAAGATATCTTGTACAGCTTTTGTCTTACCTGACCCAGGGTTCCATCAAGACTTGTGTGTTGTTTAGTGCTCTGCCTCTTTAATCACCGTTAATTAGAACAATTCACATCTTTTTTGTCCCTCCTATTTGTGAAATGTTCTATTTTATGAGTTTGTCTGATTGCTCTTTCCTGATTTTAAACCTTTTGGTCACAAATACTTCCTGGGTTCTTTATTTTGTAGCATCACACAAGCAGGCACATAACTTGTTTGTCTTCCTATTCGGGATGAAGAGTTTGATCACCTGATTGAGGTGATGACCACCAGAATCTTTTCATTGTGGAGGCTTATTTTTCTCCTTTTGTAGTTAGTGATCTGGACATGATACCTGAGACCTTCTGAATACCCTATTTTTTAGTTATATTTCACTCAGTGATTTTGGCTCCCATTCGTATCCTGTACCTGTATAGATTTATCACATTGGCTATGCAAAATATTAGATGCTTTTCCAGTTCTGGCACTTTTTCTGTAGTTATAACGTTTGTAAAGAAGAACTTTACTTTTTAGGAAAAAATGGTTTCTAACAGCTGCAAAATATTCTATCAATGGCATGGCATGCCATGTAGTCGTTTAAAAAATAGATCTATATATAGTGGTAACATGAGCCTGCATGTCTGTTACTCACGCGGTCGGGCCATGCCTATCTTGTCATTCAGATTTGAAACAAATACTAATATCCTAAAGTATAAATTGTATAAAATTTGCTATAAATTTTGAATTGGAAAGTAATTGTCACACTTTTTAAAGGAAAGTTTTCCAAGCACATCTTAATTTCTGTTCTTGAAATTTAATCAAGTCTGTGGTATTAAAGAGAGCACTTAGGAATAATGTCAACAGACATTACTTAGGAATAATGTTAAGAGACTTTAAATAAGTGGACACAGTCTTTATTTTCAGCCTATTTATGGTGAAATGAAATGTTTTCAACTTATTTTTGAGCTGAAACTGTAAGACATTCTTTTCTTTAGTATCATAATCAATTTTAGATAAAGTCACTTTTCCAAAAAAAAAGATCTTATTTGAGAGAGCACGTGCTCTGCATGAAAGGGGTGAGGGGCAGAGGGTGAAGCAGACTCCCCGCAGAGCCAGGAGCCCAACATGGACTTGGGGTCATTACCTGTGCTGAAGATATGTCACTTTTTGATATGAACCCAACATGCTTGTTTTCTTCCTATTTTGTTGAATATTCATGGTTTATAACTTTTTTTGTTTTTCAGCTTGTAATGACCAGCCTACAGTCTATTCTTGAAAATGTGGATACACCAGAATTACTTTGCAAATGTGTTAAGTGCATTCTTTTGGTGGCTCGATGTTATCCTCATATTTTCAGCACTAATTTTAGGGTGAGTTCTCTGACTCCCTCTGTTCAGAAGGATTGGATTTGTGTCTAAGAACCTTTTTAAATCAGAAAGAAAACAGTTTCTGCTTCTTGGAGTATAATCAGTGATGCTTGAGGGTCCAAGATAGAATGGTGCATTAATATGTTTTTGTAAATACCATCTGTACTTTCTGACATTAATACCTTAAAATATTTAAAGAAAAAACATTTTCTCGAGGTCTTAAAGTTCCGTTCTCTTGCCCTGCCCTTACCCTTTCTAAGTTTGTCTAATGTCACATAGGTAGAACACAGATGCTTTTTCTAGGATTTCTTAATCCGAAGTGGTCACAGGAGAAGTAGCAGTTAGACCTTAAAACAATTCTCTTTCTCTCCAACCAGGATACAGTTGATATATTAGTTGGATGGCATATAGATCATACTCAGAAACCGTCGCTCACACAGCAGGTGTCTGGTAAGTTATTTAGCATATACCAGGCGTTTAAATGTGGTGGGAAGGAACTCTGGTTCTTCAAAGTCCAGCTGTTAATACCGTTTCTTTCATAATGCAAGAAAAATAATTTCTTCACAGAAATAATTTGGTTATTATGTATTTTTTCTTTTTTTAAAGATTTTATTTATTTTGTCAGAGAGAGAGTAAGCACAGCAGGCGGAGCAGTAGGTAGAGGGAAAAGCAGGCTTCCTGCCTAGCAAGGAGCCCAGTGTGGGACTTGATCCCAGGACCCTGATACCTGACCTGAGCTGATGTTAGACGCTTAATTGACTGAGCCACTCAGGCACCACAATAATTTGGTTATTATAAATGAACATTACTTGTTAGCAGAATTTATCCTTTCAGAGGAAGACTTTGTACTTTGAAGTAGGTAGGAGAGAGTAAGTACAGATTATAATGTTGCACCTGTGAGAAATTAAAAGGACTTATCCACGAGTCATTGTAGTGTGTTCTGGTGGCAGGAGACACTACATTGGCAATACTCAAGTATAGATTGAAAGATCCTGGATATTTGTGACTCGCTTTTCTGGTTATTAAAAAAACAAATGGATAAATTTGGGAAACTTCGTAATTGATAAATTTAAAAATATTTGTTTTTATTTATGTGAAGGACTACCCTGACTCATTTGGACATTTCAGCTTGTTTCAGGTGCTATAGTTTCTCTTAGCTTAATTGGTGCAATGGACTTCTGAAAATAGGATATTCCACTGAGAGTGGTTCCGACCCATTTCCATTGGGGAGATTAGTGGATGCCTTTGGTGGATAGTTGGGGTTCTGGAGTCGAAAGCCAGGCTAATGGTGGATTGTGTTATTTTAGTCTAAGCCTTGTGTATATTGACAATATGGATATTAAATATAATGAAAAATAAGGACTAAGAATCACATTTTAATTTCTGGAGACTGTTCATTTTTGCAGTATTAAAAGAGACATTGGTTAATCATGATCAGCATATTTACTAGTTGACAGTACTAATTTTATGAAATATGGCATTGTTTAAGGGTATACAACTTGAAAACCAAAAGACTTTGAAAACAAGGCTTTTAGATACATTTGTAATTTAGATTTTTTTGTTTCTTTTTACTTGAATTTTTTGTGATTCCTAGGGTGGTTGCAGAGTTTGGAGCCATTTTGGGTAGCTGATCTGGCATTTTCTACCACTCTTCTTGGTCAGTTTCTAGAGGACATGGAGGCATATGCTGAGGTGAGTATGTAGAAAGTTAAGTTATTTTCCTAAAATATAGTTGAGAACAAAACAATGTTAAAACAGTGGTAAATTAATTTTTTTTATTTAATTTTTTAAAAGATTTTATTTGAGAGAGTGTGCACACAAGGGTGGGGAGGAACAAAAGAAGAGGGAGAAAGAGCCTCCTCGCTGAGTAAGAGCCAGTTATAGGGCTAGATCCCAAGACCCTGAGATCAAGACCTGAGCTAAAGGCAGACACTTTTTTTTTTTTTTTTTTTTAAGATTTTATTTATTTATTTGACAGAGAGAGATCACAAGG
>NC_081567.1:25177298-25311524 GCF_022355385.1 Mustela nigripes
ACAAGTAGGCAGAGAGGCAGGCAGAGAGAGAGAGAGGAGGAAGCAGGCTCCCTGCTGAGTGGAGAGCCTGATGCGGGACTCGATCCCAGGACCCTGAGATCATGACCTGAGCCGAAGGCAGCGGCTTAACCCACTGAGCCACCCAGGCGCCCTAAAGGCAGACACTTAACCGAATGAGTCACCCAGGCGCTCCATCAGTGCTGGATTTATTTTAAAATAATTCAGACCGCTTGACATTAAATAGAAATTACAAAACCATTGCAACATTTAAGAAGTTTTTTTAGATACTTTTTTTTTTTTTTAAAGATTTTATTTATTTATTTGACAGAGGTCACAAATAGGCAGAGAGGCAGGCAGAGAGAGAGGAGGAAGCAGGCTCCCCGCTGAGCAGAGAGCCCGATGCGGGACTCGATCCCAGGACCCTGAGATCATGACCTGAGCCGAAGGCAGCGGCTTAACCCACTGAGCCACCCAGGCGCCTTAGATACTGTTTTTAAGCTGCCAGCTGAATTACCAGAAAGACTGAAAGAAAAGTAGTAGGTCTCATTTTGCAAAGCTTGAAATATTTCTGGTAGCCAGTAGTCGTCGTCTTTTTCATTTTCTTTTCTTTTTTTAAAAAGATTTTATTTATCCACTTGAGAGAGAGAGCATGAGAGGGGATAAGGTCAGAGGGAGAAGCAGACTCCCTGTGGAGCTGGGAGCCAGATGTGGGACTCGATCCTGGGACTCCAGGATCACGACCCCAACGAAGGCAGTCGCCCAACCAACTGAGCCACCCACGCACCCACCAGTAGTCTTCTGAAGACATTTTCTATAGTTCATTTTTATTTTTTGATAAAGAAGAGTATTGACCAGAAGAGTATTTGACCATTTTTATTTTTTGATAACAAAGAGTATTTGACCAGAAGAGTATTAAAAGTAAGGTGAATTGATATTGTATAAAAGCTTCTAAAGACTTCTGTTACATATATTGGGGATCTTGGACCATGCTACCCTATCTTTATAGCTGATCTACCTTGCTGAAGCTCCCCAAGGGGGAGAGTCTTCACAGACCAGAGTGGGCAGCTTCAGCATAGTAGATCAGCTATAAAGATGGGCTGTGAAAATATATATTCTAGGTGTGGAGGCAAAGAAACACGTGAAAGACAAAATCTTCCTCCCACTTCTCACTGAAAGGCTCGAAATAGCATGGATGAAGTTAAATTGTTATAGGAGCCTCAAACACCAGTCAAGAATCATGGTAGGTCTGAATAGAGAAGAACCACAAAGAGGTTCTCACAGGACATGGCCGATTAAGTCATGACCAATGGGATAAGAAAGCTAAGACCCGATATCAGAGACTTAAGCAGCACCCATGAAGTCACTGTACTATACTTGTACAGCCACAAAAGTTTGCTAGAGCCAAGTCTTTTCCTCCAAAGCATGATCTAAGATCCCCAATATATGTAAGAGAAAAATCTTTAGAGGCTTTCATACAATGTCAATTCACCTTATTTTCAATACTTTTCTGGGGAAGGCAAGTGTTAAAAAAAATTAGAAAATCTGGTTTACAAATCTAGTTAAGGAAATAAGATATACTCAAAACACTAGCAAAAAATGGGATACTAGAACCAACATATTCCTACATATAACTAATTCTCTATTATTTTGGTGCTTAGTTGTATGTAGGTGTATGTTGGTTCTAGTATCCCATTTTTTTGCTAGTGTTTTGAGTATATCTTGCCTCCCCCATTTGCCCTTTGTGTGCATAATGTTGGTGTGGGAGGATTATTGAATTGAGTGGCTCAGAGAATACCTGGAATAAGATTTTAGCAGAAACCAGTTTAGGAATGGCAAAAGTTTCTGGCTTCATTTATATCTCTCTGTATCAGAGCATATGTACTAGAATTTATTACCCCCCCATTACCTTTCTGAGTTGGTATGAGAAGTTATTTTCTTTAAAGATTTTATGTATTTATTTGTCAGAGAGAGAGAGAGAATGAGAATGCACATGCACAAGCAGGGGGAGTGGCAGGCGGAGGGAGGAGCAGGTTTCCCGCTGAGCAAGGAGCCTGATGTGGGACCCAGTCTCAGGACCCTGGATAGTGACTTGAACCAAAGGTAGACGCTTAACGACTGAGCCACCTAGGCATCCCCTGAGATTACTTTTGGTTTATTTAAATTCAGATTTGTTAATTAGTGAAGTATAATTTACTTTTACATTTAGATTCATGTTTCTTTCTTTAACATTATTATTTTTTTCTTTTATTTTGTGGTGATGGGGGCAGAGGTAGAGGGAGAGAAAGAATCTTAGGTAGGCTCCATGCCCAGCACAGAGCTCAATGCGGGACTCCGTCTCACAACCTCATATGACTTGAGCCAAAACTGAGTTGGACGCTTAAACAGTTGAGCCACCCAGGCACCCTTCATGTTTCTTTTTCTTATAGACTAAAATGCCTTTATTTGTAAAGATAAAGTTAATTCACTTAAAAATTGGGAGTTTTTTTGTTTGTTTGTTTTGAACATTGTCCTCCTTAAGTAAGAGTGCTGTGATTACACATCTAGGACCTCAGCCATGTGGCCTCTGGGGAGTCAGTGGATGAAGATGTTCCTCCCCCATCAGTGTCGCTACCAAAGCTGGCCGCGCTTCTCCGGGTGTTCAGTACTGTAGTGAGGAGCATTGGGGAACGCTTCAGCCCAATTCGGGGTCCTCCAATTACTGAGGCATATGTAACAGATGTAAGTGTCTTAAGGAGTTTTAAGTATCATTCAAAAATAAAGTTGTTGTCTATTGTAAATACTTCTTTTCTTTATTGAGTGAACTATGTGACTAACCCTCGTTTGTTCAGTACGTATGTACATATGTGGTTACTTTCTTAAATTGCCAGAAAAGTAGGAAAGCCTATTACATCCTGGCCCTTTTCTGTCCCCTCCCCTATGTGAGAAAAAGGCTACGCTCCATTTTAAAATATGCATAAACTTTTTTCTCATGAGATCCTTTATAGATTCATTATTCTTTATTTATATTCTTTTAAAATCTTTCTTTAAAGATCTTATAATATTTGTTTTTAATTATTGAAGTTAGTTTTTCAGCATACTGAGAATAACACACTGTAGAGAAAGCCTGGAAGAGTAATTTTTTCTGAGCATGACAGGATGAAACAACTTGATAGTGTGACATCCAAGATTATAAAGATACAAGAACTTAAATATATAGTAGTCTAAGATCAGTCACAAGAGGCAGCATGATTACCACACTTCAGCAGCTGCAAACATTAGCTGTACTCTGTTAAAACAGTGAGTGGTTCCGTGCAATAGACATGAGAAATGAACCTGTCACACTGTATGGTGCTTGAATAAGAAGGGAGAGACGTGCGTGATACAGACATAAAATATTAAAAGATTAAAATTTTACTCTTAGGATACGAGTGTAGCTTTTACTTATTTCTGTTGAAAATGTTGCAAAATAAAATAGGATATTAATTTTATATATAATTTTTGGTAGGTTAATTGTGTATTTGAACAGAAATGTCAGATCTTGACGATAATTAAAACCAGCAGTTTGATATTTTAAACCTGAAGGAGATGATATAATATCTTCATTTTATTTATTCCTTTTTAAAAGTTGGTGGTTTGGTGACTGTGTCAGTGTTGAAATAAAGGCAGCAAACGCAGATGTAAAACAAAAGGAAAGAAAATAATCATTTCCCAGGATAGTTATATATTTAATGTATTCTTGTATGAAGGTCTTTTAGGCCTTTTTTAATCTATAAATTTAATGTCTACATATAGTGATTATTGAATATTACAGAAAAATATACTATATCCCTTTGTTTTTTCTTAACTAATTTTGACTAGAAATTTAGTGCATTAATATTGACTACTATAGTTTGGTAGGGTTTTTGGTTGGATATTACATGATTTTCATAATCCTCTAATAGGTACATGTTATGAATGAGACTTAACTTTTCCAAAGAGACCATCAGTACATGAACTTTCATAAGCTAAGGTGACTTGGATATTTAGTTTTAAAAGATTGATTACCATAAGCCCAAGTGCAGGAAGATGATTCTCATGGCAGGTTATTCCTGTGTTTAATGTTACTGTTCCAGGTACTTGTGTATTTCATGCATATAAAAATTCTGAGCGTTATCCGTTTGGTCACGTTGCTGGGGGAGGGAGGGTGATAGGAATTGGGTGTAAGGGATGTAGAGGACGGCACGGTCCATTTCCTGTCACGAGAGTACTTCAGAATGTTTTAAGCAAGATCATTTGTGCATGTTTTACTAAAGATCCCCTTATTATTCAGCCACTGAGAGGTAGAATATTAAGAGACTACTGACAAGGCAGGCAGTTAGTTTTTAGTTGAAACTGCATTAAATAAAAACTATTTTCTTGCTCTGTGGAAGCTTGTGAATTTTTTTAAAAAGCTGCTTGTTCTCCCCATTTGCAGGTTCTATACAGAGTAATGAGATGTGTGACGGCTGCAAACCAAGTGTTTTTTTCTGAGGCTGTGTTGACAGCTGCTAATGAGTGTGTTGGTGTTTTGCTCGGCAGCTTGGATCCTAGCATGACTATACATTGTGACATGGTCATTACATATGGATTAGATCAGCTGGAGAACTGCCAGACTTGCGGTACAGATTATATCATCTCAGTCTTGAATTTACTCACATTGGTATGTGAATTCTTTCTTGTGGCTTATAAATATGTTGTTTTTTCAAGACCTTAAATTTAAATTAGTGTGGAAGAAATGAAGGCCTTGGTTGTTGTTTTTTTTTTTTAAGAGTGCATTAGTCTTATTTTTATAATCTAGTTTGCTTTTGCCCTGTTATCTGTTTATTTTTAGTGTTTGATCTCAGTGTAGCTTTTATTCCTTTTTTTTCTTTTTTTAATGAAACATTGTCTTTCATATAAGACTACTTAGTATTCCTGGTAAATATTATATGGATACTTGGTAACTATTTTGAAAGACCTTGTTGTGTTTTATTTTCCATATGAAACTTGTTTTATAGTTTTTATTCTTAACCATAAGTATTCTTCCTTTCCACCATTTATTATGAACATTTTGAAGTATATAAAAGAGTAGTATAATAAATCTCTGTATACTTAATACTGTTTCTCTAATTAGAAACATACGGTCCATCTGGTTTCATCTAGACCTCTCTGACGCGCTAGCTCTTCCTTGCTCTGCCTCTATCCCCAACTGGATTGTTTTAAAGCAAATTCTACGTGCTGTTCTACTGAACATTTCTGCTGAAGTTATACCTTTTTTTGCCAATATTAAAAAAAAAATGCACATGTTTAAGTATAGATACATGAATCCTATTTAGGGATCTAGACATTTTAATGTCATGTTAAGGCCTTAAGATGCAGTTTAGATATATTACTTTTTAATTAATAGATATTTTTCAGAGCAGTTTTTAGGTTTACACAAATACTGAGCTTTAAGTATGGAGTTCCCATACCTTGTCCCACAATAGTGTCCCTCATTATTATTTTTTTTTAAAGATTTTATTTATTTATTTGTCAGGGAGAGAGAGAGAGAGCATGAGCACAAGGAGGGGAGCAGCAGGTAGAGGGAGAAGCAGAAGCAGGCTCCCCACTGAGCAGGGACCCCGATGTGGGGACTCGATCCCAGGACCCTGGGATCATGAGCTGAACTGAAGGCAGACGTTTAACTGACTCAGCCACCCATGTGTCCCCGTTTCCCTCATTAACATCTTGCTTCGTTGTGGTACATTTATTACAACTGATGAGCCATATTGACATGTTATTAACTGAGGTCCATAGTTCACCTTAGGGTTCATTCTCTGGATTGTACGTTCTGTGGGTTTTGACAAATGAATAATGCCACATATTCATTATTGAGGTATCGAACAGAGTAGTTTTGCTGCCCTAAAAATCCCTTGTGCTCCACCTGTTTGTCCCTCCTTGTTCTTTGGTAACTATAGATATTTTTACTGTCTCCATAGTTTTGCCTTTTCCAGAAGGTCATATTGGTGGAATCATAGTATGTAGCCACGTCAGATGGGCTTCTTCACTTAAAGTTCTCCCATGTCCTGTTGTGTCTTGGTAGCTCACTTCTTTTTATTTTATTCTTTTTAGATCGTTGAACAGATAAATACAAAACTACCATCATCATTTGTAGAAAAACTGTTCATACCATCATCTAAACTACTGTTTTTGCGTTATCATAAAGAAAAGGAGGTAAGTGTTGCATTGAGAAGGACTTTTGGTAACTTCAGTCATTGAAGAGTTTACTCAAGTTGCTTCCTAGGCTACATAAGTAAAGTGGGAATGAAATGGTAAATGTTTTAAAATACTGTGATTAAATGATTTATTAGTATTTGTTGATTGTCATACCACTGTGCCATATACTCTTCTTAATTACTGTAATTTGTTTTATTAATATTTTATAAAACAAGTTATATTTAAAAAGTTATAAATTCAGAAGTATAGTATATCACAAATTTCATTATTAGCTTCTCATCTGACTCCCAGTCAGAACCACTATAGACTTTCCAAGTGTACAGAAGAAAACGAATTGTAATATTCTTTCTTTTCTTTTCTTCAAGATTTTATTGATTTATTTGACACACAGAGTGAGAGAGGGAAGGGAGAGAGCAAGGGGAGAGGGAGAGGGAGAAGCAGGCTCCCTGCTGAGCATGGAGCCCGATGTGGGGCTCAATCCTGGGACTCGATCCTAGGACTGTAGGATCATGACCTGAGCCGAAGGCAGATGCTTGACAACTGTGCCCCTTAGGTGTTCCATAAATTGCTTTTTTTATGTGTGTTTTGATACCAGTCATTTTTTAAAAATGGCCTTCTGGGGCTCCTGGGTGGCTCAGTGGCTTAAGCCTCTGCCTTCGGCTTAGGTCATGAACTCAGGGTCCTGGGATCAAGCCCCACATTGGGGCTCTCTGCTCAGCAGGGAGTCTGCTTCCCCCCTCTCTCTCTTGTGATCTCTCTCTCTGTCAAAATAAATTTTAAAAAATCTTTAAAAAAAACGATCTTTTAAGAACTTCTAATTTAGAGGACTCTGTAATAAAGTTTTGAAGATTTTTATAAATTTATTTACACATGTAGGTTTCCTAAGGTTGATTTTTAAAAAAAATTTAGGTCTTTGGTGTTGTGGACAGTGAATTTATTTTTCTTTTTCCCCAATTTTTAAAGATTATTCATTTATTTGACAGACAGAGATCACAAGTAGGCAGAGAGGCAGACAGAGAGAGGAGGAAGCAGGCTCCTTGACGAGCAGAGAGCCCGAGGTGGGGCTTGATCCCA
This sequence comes from Mustela nigripes, assembly GCF_022355385.1. Classification (NCBI taxonomy): domain Eukaryota; kingdom Metazoa; phylum Chordata; class Mammalia; order Carnivora; family Mustelidae; genus Mustela; species Mustela nigripes. The sequence goes on from NC_081567.1 coordinate 25,184,565, forward strand.
GGACCCTGGGATCATTACCCGAGCCGAAGACAGAGGCTTTAACCCACTCAGCCACCCAGGCGCCCCATGAATTTATTTTTCTTAAAATTGATTTGTACTATCACATTTGCAGTTAGTAATATTATTTTCCATTTAATTATCATTTTCTTGAATTCTCTCTTAAAGGTTGTTGCTGTAGCCCATGCTGTTTATCAAGCAGTGCTCAGCCTGAAGAATATTCCTGTTTTGGAGACTGCCTATAAATTAATTTTGGGGGAAATGACTTGTGCCCTAAACAACCTGCTACATAGTCTACAACTTCCTGATGCCTGCTCTGAAATAAAACATGAATCTTTTAAAAATCACGTATTCAATGTAGACAATGCAAAATTTGTAGTTATATTTGATCTCAGTGCCCTGACTACAATTGGAAATGCCAAAAACTCACTAATTGGGGTGAGTCTTTACTTGCTGTGCTTTGTTTTATTCTTACTTAAGCCTCTCTTCATTGCATGTTTACCTATGTTATTTACTGCCATTATCATGTCAGTATCTCCAGAGTCACTATAGACCACACTGCCGTATGTATGTAGGACATGCCTGGATCATTAAAATTGACAGTAATGTTTCTTGCTGTTGTATTTCCCTTATCCCTTCCTTTCCTTGACAACAATTATAAAATTTTCTTATATTTGTTTTATTCTTAAAAAACGGTCTTTTATGAATTTATACGTATTCTAGCATGCTTATAAAAAAATGTGAGTGTTTTGCACAGTTCAGATTTGTGTAGTTCTTCTAATATGCAGGTTCTTCTTCCCCGCTTTTCTCCTCTTCACTAATGTTAGTGCTTACATGTGGTCTTCTTTTTGAGTTCCTACTTTTCTCTAGGAATATTCATATATTCTTTCTTTTGGGAAAAGAATAAAGATTTCTTCCCTTTAAGAAGTTTGATGTGACCTTCCTTTTGACTGATAATTATTGCTTTGTTTATTTTTTCCCTTGTGTTAGACCTTTCATGATTGGAAGACATTACTTCTAATAAAAAAAATAGTGTATAATTAAAGGATTAGGTTTTCTAAAAGAGAAGGGAGGGAAAAGTCAAATTTTGATGTTTAGATTTGCGTGCTCTCCTGATCAGATTGCCTTGTATCACTCCATGAGTAGCAGTTCCTTCCCCCACTGCTAGTCATGGCTGATGGTGTACAGTAAACTCTACTCAGACCCTAAAATTTCGTTTTTGAGGAATTCACATTGTGTATAGATTTGAGGAGGTTTTTTTGTCTTGTAGTCTGGAAACAGAGTGGGTCAGGAAGGGGCAGGCAGATGGAATAGAGTACGTTAGCAGCAGAAGGAAAAGGGAAGGATGGGAACGGCTTAAGAAAGTGGTAAGATGTGCTGCTTTCTTATTCGGACAGGGCACCGTCCTGTTTAGTATACGGAAAATTGAGGAGATGCTGTTTGCTACATTGTGAGGTACAGAGGACTTTGTTTAGATCAGGAATCCATAGACGACAACCCGTGGGCCAAATATAGCTCAGTACCCTTTTCTCTCTCTTTTAAAAAATTACTTTCCTTATGTGGGAGAGTGAGTGCAGGAGAGCGCAAGCAGGGGGAGGGGCAGAGGTAAAGGGTGAAGCTCCCCACTGATCAAAGAACCTGGCATGCTCAATCCCAGGGCCCTGAGATCATGACCTGAGCTGAAGGCAGACACTTAACTGACTGAGCCACCCAGGCACTCCTGTTTTTTCCTCTTTTTCAAAAAGTATCTTTATTGATCTGTAATTCAAATACCATATAATTCCCACTTAAAGTGTACATTTCAGGAGCACCTGGGTGACTCAGTTGGTGATATGTCCAGCTCTTGATTTCGGCTGAGGTCGTGATCTGAGCCACCTGATCTGAGGTCGTGATCTGAGCCCCTGTCATTTTAACTTTCAAAAATGTGTACATGTATTTTGAGGAATAAGCTTATATGTGTCTTGGAGGAGCCAAATATTTGTTTTCTTTTGTACATCATCAGATGTGGGCGCTGTCTCCAACCGTCTTTGCCCTGCTGAGTAAGAATCTGATGATTGTACATGGTGACTTGGCTGTTCACTTCCCTGCCATTCAGTATGCCGTGCTCTACACGCTGTATTCTCATTGTACCAGGTACTGTACTGTACAGATACTTCTTACAAACAAGGGTTTGTTTTTTCTCTTGAGCTTTTGTGGGCTCTCATAAGAGTAGATTTTTAAAAATAGGTGTTGACTTTGGAATTGCTTTCTTTTTTTCAATTAGAGATGAAAAGGTGATTTTTTCCCTTTGTCTTCCAGGCATGATCACTTTATATCTAGTAGTCTTAGTTCTTCGTCCCCATCTTTGTTTGATGGAGCTGTGATTAGTACTGTAACTACAGCTACAAAAAAGCATTTCTCAATTATACTGAATCTTCTGGGAATATTGCTTAAGAAAGATAATCTTAACCAGGATACAAGGTAACTAAATAGTATTTCCTAATTTTAAGTGTTCTTCTGAACTTTTATTAATTTAGTTATGTAATTGGAGGGTAGGAAATCCAGATTATCAGGGTGGTAGGGTGGAGCAGCTTCATAAACTCTTCAAAATACAGCTTTATTATTTAGTTTAGGATTTCTGGTTCTTTCCCAAAAGAATTAAATGAAACCTCATTTAATTTATTAAATGAAACCTCATTTAATTTATTAAATGAAACCTGCAGTGTTTAGTTGAAGAATGTTATCTGTAGAGGTCTTTATAATCTTTGCTACAACTTATGCTAGTTTGGGGACATTTTCTTAAAAGGCATGCAACTTTTTGACAAAGGAATTTCTATAGTTTGCGTTTTTGTTTCCTGTTGCTTGACATATTTAAAGAAACCAAAACCAAAGTAATGTAAGAAGAATAGACCTTTTTCTTTCTTTCTTTCCTTCTTAAGAAATCAACTGGTTATTTTGGGTTTCAGGAAACTGTTAATGACCTGGGCTTTGGAAGTGGCTGTGTTAATGAAGAAGTCTGAAACATATGCACCTTTATTCTCTCTTCCATCTTTCCATAAATTTTGCAAAGGCCTTTTAGCTAACAGTAAGTGATTTTTAAAAATTTTGTTATTCTGCACTTAAAAGGGATCTTTGGTAATGAACGATAGTCACTTAAACATTTTCATAACATGAAATGTATAATTCCCATCTCAAGGGCAGATGCCTAATCTGTCTTAATTTTTTCTTATTCTTAATATGTACGTTGTTTTTAAGTGATCGTTTATGTGAATGCTTATGCATTCTGTATACTTTTAAAATTCCCTTCAGAGAATGGTTGGGGTAAAACTCATGACTTTAAGTGGCTTTTGTTGAATGTGTCATTTTCCTAAATGTTACTACCAGCAAGGGTTCTGGGCAGGAGCAGGGCCTAGTCCATCCATGGTAGGCATTTACTGTTTATTGAATGAGTGAATGGGATCGGGAAGTTAGGACATGCTGGCATGTAATTTCTTTTGGCAAACTGAAAGTGTCTTTTAATTTCTAATAGCTCTCGTTGAAGATGTGAATATCTGTCTGCAAGCATGCAGCAGTCTTCATGCTTTGTCTTCTTCTTTGCCAGACGATCTTTTACAGAGGTATGCACTAAAGATCCTATCTTTGATCCTAGTCCTAATAACTTGAGGCTGTTGCTACACTCGTATTATCTGTTCCATTTTTTTGTAGGTGTGTTGATGTTTGCCGTGTTCAACTTGTCCATAGTGGAACTCGTATTCGACAAGCATTTGGAAAGCTGTTGAAGTCAATTCCTCTAGATGTTGTTTTGAGGTATAACGGTTGCATTAGAACAAAAACATCCCATGGTTGTGAGTGCCTGGTAGTCCTTTAGGAAGAGACAAATTGCTTATTAGTGAATCTTGTACGGCACCTCTCAGTGACTGAAGGGATGTCAGAGGGTCAAGTTGTGCAGGTCTAGAAGAAAGTAACAAGATTTTATATTTTTTATAAACTTAGAAGCTCATGATAATAAGTACTGAATAATTTATATACCACAGTGCCAAAATATGTTTCTTAGTAGTTCAGTTATTTGAAAAACTCAAGTGTAATCTTTATTGTTTTGATTAAGTTAATTTTCTTTTCTTTATTTTTTTTGTTTTTTGTTTTTAAAGATTTTATTTATTTGACAGCAAGAGAGATCACAGTAGGCAGAGAGGCAGGCAGAGAGAGGGGGAAGCAGGCTCCCTGCTGAACAGAGAGGCCGATGTGGGGCTCGATCCCAGGACCCTGAGATCATGACCTGAGCCGAAGGCAGAGGCTTAACCCACTGAGCCACTCAGGCACCCCTGATTAAGTTAATTTTCAAGTTGTAACAACATTTCTGTTTTGAAGGCTCAGTTTTAATTTTTTATTTCTACATTCAGTTAACAAGAAAATAGCTCATTTACAATACAAAGTAACCTTTTGACTGAAACATTTTGTACAACTGTGACTTTATTTTCTTTCTACAGCAATAACAATCACACAGAAATTCAAGAAATTTCTTTAGCATTAAGAAGTCACATGAGCAAAGCACCAAGTAACACATTCCACCCACAAGATTTCTCTGATGTTATTAGTTTTATTTTGTATGGGAATTCTCACAGAACGGGGTAAGATTTTCTTTGACTCCTTCATGTGTGAAAGTTAATTAAATATTCTTGAATATCTTGACTCCATGCCCATTTTGCAGAGAAGATATGTCCGGAGTGGCAGAGTAGGAAGTGATATCTTCTCCAATGGATCATTTTTGTTTTCAGCAGTAAGAATTGCTTTGATGATAGTATCCGAAGAAACAAAAATGGGCTTTGAGATTGAGTGATGAAATGTGTTTGACAGTTAACTGCTCTGCCTAGTCATGAGTGTTTTGGGGAGAGGCCTAAGGACATAGACATTCCGCAGATGCTTAGTTGCAGTGAATGTTTTACCCCGATAGCCAGTGTCATAAGTCATTTACCCTAATAACCCATCCACACTGTACCCTATGCTGTTTTAACTATAAAAGACCTCACAATGAAAGGGATATAATGCTTCTCACTATTAAAGGTTTTGCCTTTTTGAGGTAGGAAAATTGTAGTCCTACTCCCATTCCCTTGGCAATTTTTAAAAAATTTTTAAATGAAGTTGTCATTGTCTGTTAAATATGAAACTGCTTTTCCCAGGAAGGACAATTGGTTAGAAAGATTGTTCTATAGCTGCCAGAGACTGGATAAGCGTGACCAATCAACAATTCCCCGAAATCTTCTAAAGACAGATGCTGTCCTTTGGCAGTGGGCTATTTGGGAAGCAGCACAGTTCACTGTCCTTTCTAAATTGAGAACCCCATTGGGCAGAGCTCAGGATACCTTCCAGACCATTGAAGGTAATCAGCTCTTTGTGCTTTTTCAAACTTCGTGATATAAATACTTTGAAACCCTTTTTATATTAAGAAGCAATGGATTTCTTAATCTTTGTTAAAACAAAAATTTGAGAGTGTATGCTTTGTTTTTCTTTAATACTCTTTCAGTCTTTCAGGTACTGTTTGTGAGAATAAACTTTCATAGAATAATGGTGTTGACAACAACATGATTGTCTACTTTTGTTCAAAAACTAGGGGATTTGTACAGAGAAAACATTTTTTCCCATAAAAATAAGAAATCTTTCATGTTGGGAGTTTTGTTTTTAAATGATGGCTGTACAGGGAGATACTTGATATATGTGATTTTGTAAAATTATCTCCAACTTTTAGAATCTTTAAAGATTTCTTTTAAATTTGGAATGTTGTCTCTGCTTTAAGGTATCATTAGAAGTCTTGCAGCTCACACGTTAAACCCTGATCAAGATGTTAGTCAGTGGACAACTGCAGACAATGATGAAGGCCACAGTAGCAACCAGCTTAGACTTGTTCTTCTTCTGCAGTATCTGGAAAATCTGGAGAAGTTAATGTATAATGCATATGAGGGTTGTGCTAATGCATTAACATCACCTCCCAAGGTTGGTTTCAGTGGGCTAAGGGTTGGTTTGTAGCGATTTCATGGGCAAGCCTGGCAATGCTTGTAGAGCTGAAATCACAATACTCTTGTGTATTTGATACATCTATACTAGAATCTTAACCAATCCTGAGCTCTTCTTTTTCTTTATTCTAAAGGTCATTAGGACTTTCTTTTATACCAATCGCCAAACTTGCCAAGACTGGCTGACGCGGATCCGACTCTCCATTATGAGGGTTGGGTTGTTGGCAGGCCAGCCCGCTGTGACAGTGAGACATGGCTTTGACTTGCTTACAGAAATGAAGACAAATCTCTCTCAGGTAAAGTGTATTTGAAGATCTTTAAATCTCTTAATTAGAAATTTTGAGTTTAATTCCTTTACTGTGATTTAATCTATGGATGAAATAAGTTAAAATTTCTGTTCATTCAAACTTCTGTTTCAATGGTTTTGATTCAATTGTTTGTAAAAGCAGTAACTTCCAAAGTCACCTACTCATATTTTGTACTTAGAACCTGTCAAAGTACATATTACTTATGTTTAAGGGGTTGGAACTTTAAAGGTAATTCTTAGAAATTTGTGGAAGAAATAATTCTCATCATGATTTTAAAGAATTATATAACGTGTAGGAAAGTACATATAATTTATAGTATATGCATAGGTATATATGATGTTATAAGGGGAAAGTACTGGTTTATAAATGGGTTCAGTAAGTGGAATCCAAGAATAGCTAATGTTTATTAATTAGACATATTATCAATAAGTAGTATTCAGACAAAATTATCATTTTTTAATTCGTGGTTATTTATAGTTGATTTTTGCTCTATATTTAATTCATATGTTACTCCTACAGATACTGCAGTTTAAATGTCTGGGTAATTTTTTAGTTTGTAAAGATGGACACCCATATGTTAAGGTTGTGCTAGTTACCTTTTGTAGAAACATATATAAATTTTTAGGAATTATATTCTAGGAATATATTGCCATTGTTGTAAAAATAATTGTTAAATACATTTGCCTTTAAATGGGCTTAGATTATGATCAGTAGTTGTAAATTTAGTAGATACTTGAATTTTAATGGTACTGAGATCTGTGATTTATTTTTCTGAATGAACTTTAAGGGGAATGAGTTGGAAGTAACCATCATGATGGTGGTAGAAGCACTGTGTGAGCTTCATTGTCCTGAAGCTATACAGGGAATTGCTGTCTGGTCGTCTTCCATTGTTGGAAAGAATCTTCTCTGGATTAATTCAGTGGCCCAGCAGGCTGAAGGGAGGTAAGCTGGTAGGAAGGAAATAGGTGATAGGAAATCTTGACATTTTAAATCCTCCGTATTCCTGGCTAACTTTGTAGTTAAATGTTAAAGCAACTTTGTTCAGTTTTGGGGCGCCTGGATGGCTCACTGGATTAAAGCTTCTGCCTTCAGTTCAGGTCATGATTCCCAGGGTCCTGGAATCGAGCCCCACATCGGGCTCTCTGCTCCACAAGGAGCCTGCTTCCTCCCTCTCTCTGCCTGCCTCTCTGCCTACTTGTGATCTCTCTCTGTCAAAAAAAATTAATAAAATCTTAAAAAAAAAAAACAAAACTTTGTTCAGTTTTAGCAATTGGAACTTGGTGCAAGTCACTTGACTAAGGAGCTGTCTTTAGTCTGTTCTTTAAGTAGCAGCAAAACTTAGATGCCTTTCTTATTTATGGATTAGTAAGAAATCTTCCTCAAAATATGATCTGCCAATTATTTGTCTTCTAAACCAGTCTGCCTGCCTGCCTTCCTTTTTCTTTCCCTTTTTTTTCCCCCCTCTTGAGAGGGAGCAGGGAAGAGGGACAGAGGGATAGAAAGAATCCCAAGCAAGCTCCATGCCCAGCACAGAGCCTGATGTGGGGCTTGATCGCACGACTCTAACATTATGATTTGAGCCTAAATCAAGAGTCAGACGCTTAACCAACTGAGTCATGCAGGCACCCCATACTTGTTTCATAAATATTTTTGCAGTCAAATGCTCTACCCCTGAGCTATACCCCCAGGTTCATAAATATTTTTGAACTTGATTCTTAATTGATAACCTTTCATATCAGAGTTTGGTACAAACCAGAATACTTGCTCATTAGCCCTGTGCATTCAACATTTAAACTTACTGATTTCACTAGGTAAAGGAACATGAATCATAATCTGTATATATTTATGTTAGTTTTACCAAATCTGGAAAATGTAGCAAATAAAGAACTCATAATTCCATCTGCCAGTGATAACTGTTAGTTTTGGTGCACATGCCTTTTTCGTTCTTACTTCTTTCATATTTAGTCTTTTCTCCACTTTTTCCAGAAATAGCTGTGTTTTTGCTGGTTACCTCATTTTCCTTTTGCCACTCAGCAATATTTTTAAAAATATTTTGCCATGTTAAATAATCTACAGTGTTATTTTTAATGACATAGTTGTATTTTTTGTGAGTGCACCATACTTTTTAGTATTCCTTACTTTTGGACAGTAAGGTTATTTTTGATGTTTATTACTAATCTTTTTTTTTTTTTTTTTTTTTAAAGATTTTATTTATTTACTTGAGTGAGAGAAAGGGCATGAGAGGGGAGAGGGTCAGAGGGAACCTGATGCGGGACTCTATCCTGCGACTCCAGGATCATGACCTGAGCCAAAGGCAGTTGCTTCACCAATCGAGCCACCCAAGCGCCCCTCTTTTTTACTAATCTTAATGCACTGTGGCCCTTAATTCTGTAAACTATAGTTTATAGTTGTTTTTATTTTCTTTGAATTCTCCTACAAGTTGATTTACTAGAAGAAAGGCTATAGACAATAAGGCTTATGGTATGTTCTTTTGCTAAGTACTGTACGGAAAACTGTTTCTGGTTTAATCTGTAACAATAGAATAATAAACCCTTCCCTTCATCTTTGTGAATACTGAGGGTCACTAAAAAATAACAGCTCTGCCACCATCGTCAGTGAAGATAGTTTTAATTTACATTTGCTTATTAATGATTAACACTGACTTTACCCATATGTTCTGTTGAACATTTGTGATTCTTAAAAACATAGATGATGTCTTAATGGCCTCTCATTTTTTCCTGTATCAATCTATGAGATTTTATTATACAGCAAGATTGTTGATGATGTGGTTTCTTGCTTTCTTAAGATTTTATTTACTTATTCGACAGAGAGAGACACAATGAGAGAGGGAACACAAGCAGAGGGAGTGGGAGAGGGGGAAGCAGACTTCCGCCAAGCAGGGAGCCTGATGCAGGGCTCCATCCCAGGACCCTGGGATCGTGACCTGAGCTGAAGGCTGATGCTTAACTACTGAGCCACCCAGGCACACCTTTGCTGTGCAGTTTCTTAATTTGTAATTTGATTTTAATATTTATGGTGTTTTTGGTACTTAGAAATTTTAAGTTATATCATTAGTATCTGTTACTTTATGAATTCTTTTTAAAAATATGTTCTACATAGCCTTTGTGTACGTTGAGATCAGATACTTAACAATATTTTCTGTTACTTTTTTTTTTTAAGTGAAGGAATACCTTTGTGTGTGTGGTGTTTTAAAGATTCTGTTAATTTGAAAGAGGGAGAGAGAGAGATCAGGCAGTAGGAAGGGGCAGAGGGAGAGAGAGAGAAGCAGACTACCTGCTGAGCAGGGAGCCCAATGCAGGGCTTGATCCCAGGACCCTGAGATGGTGACCCAAACCAAACGCAGATGCTTAACCAACTGAACCACCCACGCACCCCTTCTGATATTTTACACTGCCTTTTTAAAAGATTTTATTTATTTATTTGAGAGAGAGAGAGATGCATATACTAGGGAGGGACAGAGGGCAAAAGTGAAAGTCTCAAGAGACTCTGCACGAGTGCAATGCCTGGGCTCAATGTCAGAACTTCCAGATCCTGACCTGAGCCAAACCCAGGAGTCAGACGCCCAACCAACTATGTTACACAGGCCCCCCTACCTTTTTTTAAAATTTATTTTTCGGGACTCCTGGGTGGCTCAGTTGGTTAAGCAGCTGCCTTCGGCTCAGGTCATGATCCCAGTATCCTGGGATCGAGTCCCACATCGGGCTCCTTGCTCCGCAGGGAGCCTGCTTCTCCATCTGACTCTGCCTTCCACTCTGTCTGCCTGTGCTCGCTCTCACTCTCTCTCTCTTACAAATAAATAAATAAAATCTTTTAAAAAAAATTATTTTTCATTTGTGTGAGGGAAAAAAAATCTAATTTTATGTACCCTAACTCCACACAAAATAATTAACTCATTGTCTCCACTCAGTTTATTTCCCCGCTCAATTTGTTGAGTGATTATTTTTTTTGTTTCTTTGGAAGTGATGTCTGTGGATAATTTAAAATAAAGACTGTTTGAATTTGCACTAAAGGTTTGAAAAGGCCTCTGTGGAGTATCAGGAGCACTTGTGCGCCATGACGGGTGTTGATTGCTGCATCTCCAGCTTCGACAAATCTGTTCTCACATTGGCCAACACTGGGCGTAACAGTGCCAGCCCCAAACATTCTTTGAACGGTGAGCATCTGGAATTTAAATAAAAAATTGTAGTCCGATATTTTGTACTGACGATGTTACAGTGTACTTTTAGATTTCTTTGCTCTTTAAAATATTTATAATTGCTCTGGATCTCTGTTTTATAAAATATGTTCACTTAGGTGAATCCAGAAAAACTGTGCTGTCTAAGCCAACTGACTCTTCCCCTGAGGTGATAAATTACTTGGGAAATAAAGCATGCGAGTGCTACATTTCCATTGCTGATTGGGCTGCCGTACAGGAGTGGCAGAATGCTATCCACGACTTGAAGAAGAGTACCAGCAGTACTTCTCTCAACCTGAAAGCCGATTTTAACTACATAAAGTAAGGACTTTTTTTATTTAAATAAATTTTGATTAGCTTTCAAGTCTTTCTCTATGCCAGAAAAAATATTAAAATTGGTAACATCTACTGTTGTAAGGTATTTGAAATTCTGATAATATTGCTGTTTGAAAATTACTACAGTGAGAAACTAACATTAGAGGTGAGGAAGGTGTTCATGCAGTAGGAAGACCGTCTTGTCACTGTTCATAATCTTTTGGTATTGATTCTTACAGCTTACGAAATGAATATAAAGAGAAATTTGTTACTGCTTTAGAAAGGGTCACACTTAATGACTGTTTCTAAATTAGGTTTTGATTGATTGAAAATAATCTGAAGAGGGCAGTTAATGAACATTTGTAAATTCCCTTGCCTTTTTATTTTCTTCTTGTTCCTCTGTGCATTTATTAATCCCTTAATTCATAATGTTATGTACCGGGGGCGCCTGGCTGTCTCAGTCAGTAGAGCATGCGACTCTTGATCTTGGGTTCATGCGTTCAAGTGCCACATTGAGGGTAGAGATTACTTAAATATATAAATATTAAATTTTTAAAAAACACAGAAAGTATGTATTGAATTAATTCCTTAATTCAGAATTTGTGTACCCATAAGTGGCTGGGGTATAGTGGTCATTAGTGTCCTTCCCATTGAGAAGCTCAGTTTCTAGAGCGTAAACGTGTTAATGGGTAATTTCTCCACTGAGCTTGTACTGTGTGCCAGTCAGTGGGGTTTAACATTTCATGAAACATGAATTCTAATCCTTGAGGAGCTCCTTCTAGAGGAGACAGACAGACAAGGTTGGGAATGCCATCAGCACGACAATTTGAGCAAAGACTTGAGGAAACATCTGATGGAAGAGTGATGTGTTTTTAGTGTTCTGGAAATGCCCTGGAGGCCATTCTTGTTGAAGCAGGTGAATAATAAGAAATAAGGGTAGAGAGTAGGTGGGAACTCTGAGGACTTTGATTCTTAATAAGACAGAAAATCTTAGGTGAGATTTGAACAGGAGAGGCATGTTCTGACCTGACCTCACTCTGCTGTGTTGTCAAGAGACTGGAGGTGGATGGCAAGGGTGGCCGTATGTATACCACTGGTCTGTGGGACAGTGGTAGAGGGAGAACAGACACTAGTAATTGAAGGAGGGGCACACAGGACAATGAGGTGTGTTTAAGGTGCTTATGAAACATGCAGAGGAGACTGCTCAATAAGCAGTAAAGAATTGGATTTAGAGCACAGGAGTGGTATCTAAGCTAGAGAATGATTTGGGGATCATTAGTATGTAGGTGACAGTAAAAGACCCTCTTTTCCCTGGCTCTGTTCCAGAGCCTTTTGTAAGCTACCAAGTAACAGATAAAGCTCTGGGGATGGGTGAGTGAAAAGTAAAGAGGGCCAAGGTTAGAATCCTTTTTTACAGGAGGGGAGAGGAAGCCATTGATAAAAACAAAGACACTGAGAAAGGAAGAGTCTGAGTTGTAGGAGAACCAGACTGGGGTCGTCCACCTTGTCAGGAGTTCCAGAGATGGCATGCAGGAAGAGCTTTGCAGAGAAAGAGAAGGAGAAGCAGCCAGGCTGAATACTGTCGAGTGGTGAAGAAACTTGGAAATCAAAAGCTCTAAAGGTTACTTGGGTAGTGAGTTTTTCATGAAATCAAGGAGAGGAAGCTGTGGCTAGAGGAGAATTTTGTGTATTTACTTGAAGTATTGGAGAGATTTAGTGTTCCTTTAAGCTTAGGGGAAGGAGTGATTGGAAAGCAGAGGCTGAAGAAACGGGATAAAGAACATTGATTTAAGGATTAACTGGGCCCTGCCTTTTTTTGAACCCAAGGAAAGTAGCTGCATATGAACAAGTAGACGGTGAATTAAGGGTAAGAGTAGAGGAAACGAAAGCCTGTGTGGCTGTGTGTGTGTGTGTGTGTTTTGAGGAGTTAGTCATTAGCAGAGAGAATGGGGCATTGTAGAGTCTAGCGGGGATGCATGGAACCTGCCACTGGAGAGGGCTCAGACTCTCTAGTGGCAGGAATGATAAAGGTGTTGTCACCAAACCTTGACAGTTCATCATTTGCGGCTCACATGAGAAGCACTTGGTTGCCTTGGTCCTGGCTTTGAGCTTATAAGGTGGAGGTAGGTACAGTCCTTGATGTTACATTGCTAGTGCTGAATTCAGGCTGCATTGTAAAACAGGGATACAGTGAGAGGGACAGGAAAAGATGAGTGATTAATGGGAAAGAGAGAGAGGGATGAAGAAGTTGAGTCATCTTCTTGGTTGGAAAGTAGCTATAGTAAGAATGGGAACAGAGTGAGTGCTCTGAAAGTGGCAGCAGTAGGTGGGGAGCTAGAAGGCTTCTCGTCCTAGCATTGTTGCCACGGGACTAAAGGAGTTTCAGAGGCACCGCCATCTTCAGATGACATAAGGAGATGGAAAGGAAGAATTCTTTGAAAGAAGAGAAACAGCTTCCATGAAACACACTGGAGAAGGGAGAGAGGGAGGGAGGCCAGCAGTGAAAGGTAGGATAGGTTGGAAGGATGAGATAATAGAACAGGAACCCTCCAGGGGCCTGGGTTTTAGGTGGGGGATGGGGCCATGTAGCAAATTTAGAGATAGTTTGGGGAGAATCAGATGTTGGCATTGCCGTTCAGAGATCTGATCTGTCAGTTTGTTGGATGGGCCCCTGAGGATAACAGGCTCAAAAAGAGGAAGGAAACATGGAGGGGTGGTTAGGCTAGACTGTGTATGACTACAGCTGTGGCTTTCTGGTTCACTGCTCCAGTTCTAGTGCTAATTAAGTCGGTAGTCCCATCTTCAAAATAGAAATAAAAAATGAAGGCCTATTCTCATCAAGAGAATGCTATGTAACTGTGCTGTGTTTTTCTAGAATTCGTTCTACTTTTTTTGAATGGTCCCACGGGCTGGATAGGTGTAATACAAGCTAACTGGTATTTTAATTACAGGTCACTAAGCAGTTTTGAATCTGGAGAATTTGTTGAATGTACTGAGCAATTAGAATTGTTACCAGGAGAAAATATCAATCTACTTGCTGGAGGATCAAAAGAGAAAATAGGTATTTGAAATAATAATCTTAGAATTAAGTATTTTATAGACAAGTTGCTCAAGATATTTGTTTTAGTATTTCCTGGAAAATCTGGACGTTTTTGTACATTTATTTTGGGGCCAAATTCTATGTAAAGGAACATCTTTAGGTCTGTTTTACTTCTATTTGATTTGGGAAATGAAAACAGTTTAAATAAAATTAAACTAAAAAAAAGGCTATTATAAGACTTGGAGATTTATCTAGCCACATTTGAAAAAGTTTAAGTATTTAGTCTTTAAGCTAAATATTTTTCTTGACCTCTTAATGTGGTTCATTAACTTCCTTACCACAACTGGGAATATTCTGTAAAATATTATCCTAAAGTTAGTATTGTGAGTAGTTTGTGTGTTAGCTTTGAGTTGCTAGATTCAGTAAGGTTTGCAAAGTAGGGCTAGATCTGTCCCTTTAAATGTAGTGGTTGATTTACTGATTTTTGAACTATGGAACTCAGTTGTTTTGAGGCAGGTCTGAGATATAATTTGAATGTAGACTATAATTTTTATATAGCTATTAGAAATGCTTAATCGTAATGTTCAGCTGCCTGAATTTAAATATGAAAGAATGTATTCATTGGTGATAACTTTTTAATACTGTCAAAATATTTTATCACATATTAAAAGCATATTAACTTAATGGATTTTATTTAACTTCTGTAGATATGAAAAAACTGCTTCCTAACATGTTAAGTCCAGATCCAAGGGAACTTCAGAAATCTATTGAAGTTCAGTTGTTGAGAAGTTCTGTTTGTTTGGCAACTGCTTTAAACCATATAGAACAAGATCAGAAGTGGCAGTCCATAACTGAGTAAGTTCGATCCAAAGGGGGTTAATGTGCACTATGTCTTGCTATATGGTAAACGTATATACTTTGGGGGCGGAGTCAGTTACATGATCACTTCAGTGTTAGTCATGATAGCTTCATTTTAGTTGTAGAAGTCATACGATACATGAATGCCACTTGGCAACATACGTAGAGGTTGAAACTAAATAAACTGTAGAAATCCCCAGAAGCCTGTCTTGACTTATGTCATTTTACTAGAGGGAAGGCATTTCCTCTTCCTTCCTCCTCTTTGGATGCCACTGTAGTACCATCTTACCAAACGGTCTTATCCTTTCAGTGATTATGCAGATTGGAAAATCTCATTTATTGATTGACAGTGAATATTTTGTTTCAGGAATGTGGTAAAGTACTTGAAGCAGACGTCCCGCATAGCTATTGGACCACTGAGACTTTCTACTTTAACAGTTTCACAGTCTCTTCCAGTTCTAAGTACCTTACAGCTGTATTGCTCTTCTGCTTTGGAGAACACAGTTTCGAACAGACTTTCCACAGAGGTGTGTATATGTGTATCCTTATCAGGGTATTCTGAACATTAACAGGCATTCGTGTAGAATTTTTTTTTATTTTTTTAAGATTTATTTATTTGAGAGAAAGAGAGAGCTTGGAAAAGGGGCAGAGGGAAGAGATGATCTCAAGCAGACTCCCTGTTCAGCATGGAACCTGGCGTAGGGCTCAGTCCTGTGACCTATGAGATAAAACCAAGAATCACACCCAAGTGATTGAGCCATCCAGGCGCCCCAAGATTTTTTTTTATTTTTAAAGTAGCATTTATAGCATTTGTTGGACAAGCTAATAAATCAAGAAATCTAAAAGGTCATTTTCAGGCACATTTTCATTTCAGGACAGTGTGACGCAAATGGAGGAACCTAAGATACATCATTTCAAGGATGGCTAATTGGTTATTTTTTCTTTTCTTTCTTTCTTTCTTTTTTCTTTTTTCTTTTTGTTTTGAAAGAAGGGTTGGTGTATGTAAATACACTTTCCATTGAAAGATGTTATAAATTTTAGATTTGATTAAAACAAAGACTCTCAGGGGGACCTGGCAGGCTCAGTTGGTAGAGCATGCAGCTCGTGATCTCAGAGTTGTGAGTTCAAGCCCTGTGTTGGGCTAAGAACTTACTTTAAAAAAAAGAACTAAATAATAATGAAGACACTTCATCCTCTTCCCAGATAAGGTAAAGTTTAACCAAAATGGGCCCTTCCCAAGGGAATTGTAGTCTTTGAGAATCTGCTTACAAAGCAATAGTTTAATGTTTCTCTGTAATTCAACTTCTGCTTTATATTAAATATGCTATGTTTAATTTTTTAAAAAGTGCTTTATTGATAAGTATACTGATAAATTGGACTTTTTTTCCCCCCAAAGCAAAGATTTTGCCCTTAGAGTGTCTTAGAGTGTCTTTCCTCTTGTGATTAGGAGATATTGAAGATATCAATAGATGAGTTTAATAGATGAGCCTGGAGCAGCTGGCTTATGAGGGACCCAGCTTACCTCAACCTACAAACACATAAAGAGGCTGTTTACATTAAGTAGTTTTGGTTTTTCTCTGGCAGGATTGTCTTATTCCACTCTTCAGTGAAGCTCTGCGTTCATGTAAACAGCATGATGTGAGACCGTGGATGCAGGCATTAAGATACACCATGTACCAGAGTCAGTTGTTGGAGAAGATAAAAGGTAATTAGGTTGGTTTTTTTTTTACTAGCTTTGATTGAGATGTAGTTTACACATTTTAAACGTACAGTTCCAGTTTTGACACATCTTCATCAGTATAACCCTCAATACGACCAAGGTAGAAAACATTTGTCTTACCCCAAAAGGTTTCCTAATGCCTCAGTCACCTCTGCCATCTCTCCTGTTCCTGGACAACCACTGATTTGTTCTCTGTCACTTTAGATTAGATGTGTCTTTACTAACGTTTTATATAAATGGAATCATGGAACTCTCTTGTGTCTGGCTTCTCTGGTTCAGCATTTTATTTTTAAGGTTCCCCTATGTTTTGTATAGCAGTACTATGATCCTTCCTGTCGTCGTTGAGTACTGTGCATTTTGTGGATATACCATAATTTATCTCTGGGTCTTTTGGTGGATATTGGAGTTGTTAATTTTAAAATTTGGACTACTGTATAAAGCTGCTATGAAGTTCATGTACAGGTCTCTGGGTGGACTATATTTGTGTTTCTCTTGAGTAAATGCCTCTGAGTAGAATTGTTGGGTTATATAGTTTAATGTTAAAAATAGTTTGGCATTGGGGCGCCTGGGTGGCTCAGTGGGTTAAGCGTCTGCCTTCGGCTCAGGTCATGATCTCAGGGTCCTGGGATCGAGCCCCGTATTGGGCTCTCTGCTCAGCAGGGAGCCTGCTTCTCCCTCTCTCTCTGCCTCTCTGCCTACTTGTGATCTCTGTCTGTCAAATAAATAAATAAAATATTTAAAAAAATAGTTTGGCATTTTCTTAGAAAGTGTTTGGACATTTCTTCTGGCATCTACATCCTTGTAGTGCTGGTCTTTAATTTTAGTCACTGGCACCAGTGTAATAGTAGTACCTCATTGTGTTTTTATTTGCATTTCCCTGGTGATTAATGAGATTAAGCATTTTTTGCATGGTGACGATTGTATGTCTTACTTTGTTAAGTGTTTCCATCTTGCCCATTTTTAATCAAGTCATAGACTTGTTTGTTTGTTTGTTCTGGATACAGATTCTTTGTCAGATACAATGTATTGTGGATGTTAAGTTTTTAAACACTCCAAATGAATACTTAGAGAAGTAGTACTTGTATAAATATTAGTAGGTCTCTCTCTTTTGTAAGTAGGATTGATTGATTGATTTTGTAGGTCTCATTTTTAAGAAAGAAATGTCTGTCATGTTTTTTTTTTTTTAAAGATTTTATTTATTTATTTGTCAGAGAGAGAGCAAGAGCGAGCACAGGCAGACAGAGTGGAAGGCAGAGTCAGAGAGGGAGAAGCAGACTCCCTGCGGAGCAAGGAGCCCGATGTGGGACTCGATCCCAGGACGCTGGGATCATGACCTGAGCCGAAGGCAGCTGCTTAACCAACTGAGCCACTCAGGCGTCCCGAAATGTCTGTCATGTTAAAGAGATGCTAGCAATTTACTTTATTGCTTAAAAATGGAAAAATTGACAGAATTCTATAGAATGTTAGTTGAAAAATAGCTAAGCTTAATATATTTGTGTATTAAATTTCAAGTAAGGTTTTGTTGGCGTATGGATTTGGGATTGCCCAGTGATTACTGGGAACTGTGACTCACCTGGACCCTCCTTGCCATATACCCTTGGTTGGATTGTTAGCCCAGCATTTGCAAATGGAAGGACCTTAGGGCAAGTCATTAAATTTCAGAGGCACTTTCCTCTTCAGTTGAGGATATTGCCTTGCTCAGGAGATTCTTTTAAGGATTATAGGAAATGCGGCAAGGCATATAAAAGCCCCAGCACAGAGGATGGTGTATAACAGGACTACAGATATCTTTTTTCCTCATCCTTCCCTTATTGAACAAGTTTTAAAATTGGGAATACCAAGTCAGTAACCCAGTGGTTTTATTTGGAGACACAATTCCACTCCTCACTTTTTTCCCCCTTCTTCAGCAAGTGCTTATGAAGTATGTGCTCGAAGTTGTGATGTAACAGTGAACAAGACAAGCCTGTTTTCTGCATTCCAGGGACCACAGTGATTCTAGCGTCTAGCAGGGAAAACTGAACTCAAACAAGGGACAGCATTATGGTGTGCTGAGTGGAAGTGCATGTACATGGTGAACGTACAATGAGGATATTAATTTAGTCCTAGGGATCAGTCAGAACAGGATTTGAGGAGGAAGTAACATTTAAGCTGGTTCCTGAGGGAGGTAAGGATGAGATGGAAGGCAGTAGACTGGTTGGAAAATAATATGTAAAGGCCAGCAGGCAATAATGAAGGATTCCTAAGTGACAGTTTGCCTAAGGGAGAGTGGGAAGAGAGGAAGTAGAAGGAGATTGAGACTGGAATGAAATGGAAGGCATCAGTGCCTTTCAAGGCAAATCCGGGAGTTGGGGTTTTGTCAGAGGTGCAGTGGGAAGCCATCAAAGGGAAGTTAAGTGTTAAAGATTTAGCTTTGTGTAAGATGATTTTAGTTGAAAGTTGGAGAATGAACTAGAAGAGGATAACACTTAGGGGTCAGAGGGACCGGCTAGGCTTAAATTCCTGCTAAAGTACCCAAGGTAGTGGCAGTAAGGATAGAAAAAAATAGATATGATATGATATGAGGGCTGCGGGTAGAGTCTTAAGATAACTGGCAGGCACCTGCTTAGGTAGCCAGGTGGATCATGTGCCTTTCCTTGAGAAAGGAATAACAGAAGGAAGTATAAGGTTTGGAGGGTGGTAGAAAATGGATTCCACTTGACACAGGTAAAAAGTGTCCTTGAAATACCTGAGTGTAAGTGACCGGTAGGCAGATGGGGCTCAGATGTCAGGTCTGGCTAGAGATAAAGATTCAGGAGTCATCAGCATTCATATGGTAATTGAAGCTACAGGAACAGATGATACTGTCTAGGGAGAACATGCCAAGTGGGAAGAGTAGAGAGTCTAGGACTGACCCTGAGGACTAGGAGTTTTAGCGGATGGGTAGTGGATGAGAAGGGGACGAAGGATTCTTCAGAAATTCTCCCAAGAGAATGGTATGAGAGGGGGGCAGAGGGTACTTCCACAACAAGAGCGAGATGGTCTAGCTTTTTCACCACACTTTGGCTTATTCTCTTTAGTTAGAAGATCTAGGAACTGAAAAACAAATTTCTTACAGTGAATGATTTTTACTTTGTCCGCTTCATCATTTGCTTACATTTATTTCAACAAACGTACTGTTTATTATATGCCAAGCTGTGTGCTAGCTGCTAGGGATTTAAAGATAATGAAAAATGGGTTATCTTTATTTAGGCCTTCCCTAATTACTTAGGGAAGGGAAAATGGCTGGGGAAGAACTTTTGGTCATGTTTCCATGCAGTCTGGGTTAGAGCAGTCAAGGACTAATGCAACTTTTTTTTTCCCCCCCTCCAGAACAAACCGTTCCAATTAGAAGCCATCTCATGGAATTAGGTCTAACAGCAGCAAAATTTGCTAGAAAACGAGGCAATGTGTCACTTGCAACAAGACTGCTGGCACAGTGTAGTGAGGTTCAGCCCGGAAAGACTACTACTGCACAGGATTTAGTCCAGCATTTTAAAAAACTATCAACTCAAGGTCAAGTGGATGAAAAATGGGGGCCTGAACTTGATATCGAAAAAACCAAATTGCTATATACAGCAGGTTAGTAAAATGAACTGTGCTTAATGTATGACTAAAATGAAGATCCTATGTATGAAATATGTATGATGTAAGGCAATAAAAGATTATATTTTTCAGCTGTGGCAGAATATTTGGATCTTGAATAGTAAATTACTTGTAATTAATTTATAACCTTTGTAATTTGGTGCTTTAGAAAAAGGTGATTTTGTTATAGTATATCAAAGTAATGCTCCTAGAGATCATTGATTACCACTGAATTTACAATGTTACTTTACCCTGAAATACTGTTAATAATTTGCAGATAAGGCTTCTAAGGGCTGGTTTTTGGTTTTCTGTAGGTCAGTCAACACATGCAATGGAAATGTTGAGTTCTTGCGCCATATCTTTCTGCAAATCTGCCAAAGCTGAATATGCAGTTGCCAAGTCAATCCTCACACTGGCTAAATGGATCCAGGCAGAATGGAAAGAAATTTCAGGGCAGCTGAAACAGGTTTACAGAGCTCAGCAACAGCAGAACTTCACAGGCCTTTCTACTCTGTCTAAAAACATACTTGCCTTAATAGAACTGCCATCTGTTAATACCATGGAAGAAGAGTATCCTCGGATTGAGAGCGAATCTACAGGTAGGAGTTCTTTATTTTATTAGCTTTAACATACCAGCTTTAGAAGTTACTTCTCCATTATTTTAAAGTTTATAATATTATGCTGGCCGTAATTTCCCACAAAAATTGTTTGCATGGAAATTTAATGTATTATACTGTCTGGAAGTAACTAAAACACATTTGTTTAGTGTCTAATGCCACTGTGGAAGTCACCTAACTACTCCACAGGCTTTTCCCAAGCCACAGTGCTTTTATGGACTTAGATGTTTTTGCCGGCAAAAAAGTCTGACTGCAGATACTTGAGTTCCTCCTCACACTTGAAAGAGCCGGAAAGGTACCACAGTAGTTGCCTGGGGTCTCCTTGGCTGGTAGAGCACAGAAACTCAAGCAAAGATGAAAGTTTCACATTCCGACGCTGGTGGCAGTAATAGAAAAGTACTTGACAAATAGGGTAATTCATTCAGTGTGAGTGTCTGTTCTGTTCAGGTTTTACAGAGTGGGACATAGGTAACCTCTTTGCTGATGAGAATGTACTTTGATTTTGGTTTTTATGAAGCCTAGGATTCTAATTACTTAGGTTGGTCTTATAATATTTTATAAAATTATAATTATAATTATTTTATAATTATAATCTATGTAATTCAAAGTCTTGATATTCATAAGGGGTGTGTCCTGTGATTATTATAAATCTTATATTGGCAAATGGCATTATAGCAGGTGGTTTCTTCACTCCTAAACTGTGAATAAAGATATTTACTTCATGAATTTCTGACTGAGTGAGATTGTATAGTGATCACCTATGTATTATTTTTGCCAGAATGTTCAGGCTTAACCTAATCACAAGGAACGAGCCAGTCATAACTAGAATTTAAGACGTTGTACAACACATGTGATGCCTGAACTGTTTTATATAAGGTTCAGTGTCATGAAAGATATTTATGTGGTTTACATGGTGATAATTTAAGCTGCCTTGCGAAGCTGAGTGATGATTTCAATATATTAGCCTTTGAGGAAAGCATAATAAAGATGTGTTCTTGGATCAAATTTTGTACTGTAATATTCTGGGACTTAGAGATAGCTTACAGACAATAAAATTCTAAAATGTTCGTAGGAATGCCGTTTGAAATTTATGAATGTAACATTGCTGAGTCCTTTCGTTTTTCTTTCTTTCTTTCTTTCTTTCTTTTTTCCCCCCATTATGGCAGTGCATATTGGAGTTGGAGAACCTGACTTCATTTTGGGACAGTTGTATCACCTCTCTTCAGTACAGGCACCTGAAGTAGCCAAATCCTGGGCAGCACTGGCTAGTTGGGCATATAGGTGGGGCAGAAAGGTGGTTGATAATGCTAGGTATGTATGTTGAAATGTGTAATTTATTTAATACATTGCAAGATAGAGATTTGAAATGTCTGCTGACATGTTTTGGTAGCTTCACATGACAAGTGTTGGTAGCTGGAACCAGTGACTTGTTTATTTTTATAGTCAGGGAGAAGGTGTTCGTCTGCTGCCTAGAGAAAAATCTGAAGTTCAGAATCTGCTTCCAGACACTATAACTGAAGAAGAAAAAGAGAGAATATTTGGTATTCTTGGACAGGCTGTGTGTCGTCCAGCGGGGATTCAGGCAAGGAAAACATCATATAGTGTTTGGGAGAATTGGTGTCAAGATCACTTTTTTAATTCATTGATTTTGGGGACACCTGGGTGGCTTAGTCAGTTGGGCATCTGCCTTATGCTCAGGTCATGATCCTTGGTTCCTGGAATCGAGTCGCACATCAGGCTCCTTGTTCAGCAGGGAGCCCACTTCTCCCTGTGCCTGCCACTCCCCCTGCTTGTTCTCTCTCTCTCTGACAAATAAATCAACTCTTTCAAAAAAAATTACTGATTTTGAAGAGGCTGATCACATATACTTGATTACATGTTGAATGGAGGTTAGGCAGGTACTGTTACAAATCAAAACTTTGAGTTTTAAGATGAAAGTGAGTTATGATACTTTTCTAAGGAGAATGTATACCTTGAGAAATCTTTTCCTTAAGGTCCTGTTAAAATAGGTGAAATTTATTTTATGTGAATTAAATTTCTCTTTTAATTATTGTTTTGATCAGAAATTAGGTTCTTAACACTAGCTTGGGACCTTTTAAAGCACATTTGTGCCTGAATACCACCCCAAGTACTCTGAGTGTGGACGTGGGTGTATGTATTTAAGCTTACTAGCTGATTCTAATTGATAGCCAGAGTTGAAAACTGGTAGACTAAATGAGCTGTAGGATTTATTCTCTCTCAGGTCTAAGTTCTGTTAATTCTAGAATGTTAGAGCTATTGAGATTTTAAGTAGACTTTAAAAGCTTGGATTTTATTTCGTAGGCTAAACTGTACTGACTCCTCTTGCTCTAGACCAGCATGTATCAGTGTCCTCCAGAGCTGGCGTTGTGTATGTGCCCCTTACTGTAAAGAGAGTAAAGGCTGTTGGGAGTGAATTTGGTATACATTCAAGTCTCAAGCTTTTGAACAGATTACATTTAATGTTCTGCAGGCAGAATACTGTATTGTAACTTAGAAGCGTTTAAAGTACCAAAAAGCAAAGTCTGAAATCCTTCATTAGCTACTTTAGTAAATATATCTTACAGAGGAGCATAATGACATTAATTTAGGGTGTGTGAAACTAAATGAAATAATTTAATTTTTCATAAGCAAGAAAAATGCTTTCATAGGATAGGAAAGTCACGTACACCCTCCCCCCCTTTCTGTTTGCTTTTAAAAAGGTAGCATTTTATGCCCAAATTTTCTTCAGGATGAAGATATAACGCTTCAGATAACAGAAAGTGAAGATAATGAGGAAGATGACATGGTTGATGTTATCTGGCGTCAGTTAATTTCAAGCTGCCCGTGGCTTTCAGAACTTGATGAAAGTGCAACAGAAGGAGTTATCAAAGTATGGAGAAAGGTTGTAGATAGAATCTTCAGCCTATACAAGCTGTCTTGCAGCGCCTATTTTACTTTCCTTAAACTTAATGCTGGTCAGGTAGGTAGCATGACATTGGGGTCTAAGAGGATGTATTTGACATTTCCTTCCTAGCAGACGAAAACAGTATTCTTATTTCTGCCTTTCACTTTCCCCCCCTTAGATTCCTTTAGATGAAGATGACCCCAGGCTACATTTGAATCACAGAGCAGAGCAGAGCACTGATGATGTGATTGTGATGGCCACACTGCGCTTGCTCAGGTTGCTCGTGAAGCATGCCGGCGAGCTCAGGCAGTATCTGGAACATGGCTTGGAAACAACACCTACTGCTCCGTGGAGAGGTAATGGTCTGAATAAAAGGTTTCAGGAACAATTATTTCTGGGTAGGATACATAAGACAATTTTTTAAAAATTGCAGTTTCTTTATGTATATTATTTTAATGTGTTACAGAGCACCTACATTAGTTGATAGGACACCAGGAACTGCACATTACATTCTCTCCTCTCCTACCTTTCAGAGAACTAGAAGGTTGACAGGAGTGTTAATGGATACAAAATGAATTTTGGAGACAGTGGTGAAAATAAGTTTCAAAAATTGTAGTATGCCCTTTGTTAAAAATTATCTCTGTCTTTATAGGCATTCATAGAAAATACAGTTTGCCAGAACATTGTTGAATTGCTCTGCATTTTGATTATAGCTCTGTACCCTAACCAGACTTGCAAATCAAGAACTATTGTTAGGGTTCTTTGTTATCACAGGGAGAAATTTGAGGCTCTTAGAACTGATTCTGACACACATCAGGTTTTATGCTTTTGCATCTACTGTGTTGACAGTTTTTAATAACTTTATCCTTCTTTCTTATCCTGAAGGAATTATCCCACAGCTCTTCTCACGCTTAAACCATCCCGAAGTCTATGTGCGCCAGAGTATTTGTAACCTTCTCTGCCGAGTGGCTCAAGATTCCCCACATCTCATATTGTACCCTGCAATAGTGGGTACCATATCACTTAGTACTGAGTCACAGGCTTCAGGTATGGAATATTAAAATACTGCTACGTTAAGTATAAACTATTCTGCAGATAATGTCTGTTAGGTAAAAATTTTTTTCAGCTTTCTGTTACAGAGTTGATGGAGTTTTTGGTTTTTTCAGTAATAATAATTGTCATTTATTGAGGTAGTTACTGCTGTGTCCAGGACTAGGGCATGTGCTTTACACATGCTCTTCATGTTCACAGTAACCCATTTGGGCTTAGAGAAACTGTGCCAGTGTGCTCAGGTTCACCGAGGAGCTGAGTAAATGGTAGATAAGGATGAAACCAAGCGTTAGGTTCGGACTGCGAGAAGACGCTTTCTTAATTTGTTGAGAATTGTTATTTATTTATTTTTCATTATCGTCCATTTGCTTATAATAGAAATATAAAAGCTTACCTGTGGCAAGGGAAATGTCCATGAGATTTGGTTAATTCAGTGCATGAAAAGCAAATTAGTTAAGTGAGTGCTCTGGAGTTGAATAGATAACCAATGTTTTCCTTAACTCAACATACGCACACAGGGGAAACATCCAAAGCCTACCTAATTCTTCCATTTTCTTATAGGAAATAAGTTTTCCTCTGCAATTCCAACTTTGCTTGGCAATATTCAAGGAGAAGAGTTGCTGGTTTCTGAATGTGAGGGAGGGAGCCCTCCTGCTTCTCAGGATAGCAATAAGGATGAACCTAAAAGTGGATTAAATGAAGACCAAGCCATGATGCAGGATTGCTACAGCAAAATTGTGGATAAGCTGTCCTCTGCAAACCCCACTATGGTGTTACAGGTATAAAGCACAATTTATAAGCTTTTAAGCAATTTTTATTACATTTCTCCCTCCCCTAAAAAACAACCTAAACAAAACATGGAAATGATACCTGAAGAACAAAAAAGGCTTTTAGAATAATTGAAATTGGCTTTACAATGCAGGATTGGTTTTATAAATGTGTATTTATAGAATCACTAGTCAAGGTTCTCTGATCGTATAATGAACAAAAGTTGCACACATGGAACATGTAATTTCTAGTGTTGGCAAGACTGCTGGATATGAACTTGTAGATGAGCATATCTGGATGTGCTGTTTGTGCAGGTTCAGATGCTTGTGGCAGAGCTGCGCAGGGTCACTGTCCTCTGGGATGAGCTCTGGCTGGGAGTTCTGTTACAGCAACACATGTATGTCCTGAGACGGATCCAGCAGCTGGAAGATGAGGTGAAGAGAGTCCAGAACAACAATACCTTACGCAAGTATGTCTTCGTACACTTCTATTCTGAAGATGAAGCTGCCCCCAAACCCCTTTATAATGTAAAATATACAAAACACAAAATTTCTTATTTTAACCAATTTTAAGTTCAGTCGCAATTTGACTACTCTGAGTACCCCATGTAAGTGGAGTCAAAGGTTATTTGTCCCTTTGTGTCTGGCCTGTTTCACTTAGCATGTTTTGAAGGTTCGTGCATGTTGTAACACATATGACAATTTCCTCCCTTTTAGCACTGAGTGATACTCCATTGTATGCATATTCCACCTTCTGTTTAGCAGTTGTCTGTCGATGGACATTGGGTTCCTCTTACCTTTTGGCTATTGAGAACGGTGTTTCTGTGAACATGAGTGTACAAGTGTCTGTTTGACCCCCTGTTTTCAATTATTTTGTATATGATCCAGTGGATTTGCCTGGATCATATTGTTACTCTGTTGTTAACTTGGAGGAACAACCAAACAGTTTCCTGCACCAGTTTACGTTCCCACCAAAAATGCATGAGTGTTCCAGTTTCTCCATATCCTTGCCAATATTTACTTATTTATTTTTTAATATAGTAGCCATCCTAATGGATGCAAAGTGGTATCTCATTGTGGTTTTGACTTGCATTTCTCTAATGACATGTTGAGCTGCTTCTTTTGTGCCTTTTGATCATGGGAATATTTTCTTATATGAAATGTCTATTCAAGTCTTTTCCCCATATTTGAATTGGGTTGTTTGGAGGTTTCGTTGTTGTTGATTTAGGAGTTTGCTCTGTATTCTGGATATTAACCCCTTTTTCAGATAAATGATTTGCAAATATTTTTTCCCATTTTGTGCATTCTTTTAACTCTCTTAATAATGTCTTTTTTTTTTTTTTTTAAGATTTTATTTACTTATTTGACAGAGAGAGAGATATCACAAGTAGGCAGAGAGGCAGGCAGAGAGAGAGGATGAAGCAGGCTCCCTGCTGAGCAGAGAGCCCAACATCGAGCTTGATCCTAGGACCCTAGGATCATGACCTTAGCTAAAGGCAGAGGCTTAACCCACTGATCCACCCAGGCCCCTAATAGTGTTTTCTGTTGCATGGAAGTTGAGTTTGATATATTAACCCCATTTTTCTGTACTTTTTCTTTTATTGCCCATGCTTTGTGCCATATCCAAGAAGTCCTTGCCAAATCCAGTGTCCAGAAGCATTTCCCATACTTTTTTTCCGAGAGTCTTAGGTCTTAAGGTCTTTGATCCATTTGGGGTTACTGTTTTTTTACATAATAGTGTAAAGAAGGTAAGGGTCTGACTTCATTCTTTTGTGAGTGGATATCCAGTTTTCCCAGTGCCACGTGTTTAAAAGCTGCCTTTTTGTGGGCTGGACATTTTACAATGCTGTGTTTATTTTATTATTATTTTTTTAAAGATTTTATTTATTTATTTGACAGAGAGATCACAATTAGGCAGAGAGGCAGGCAGAGAGAGAGGAGGAAGCAGGCTCCCCACTGAGCAGAGAGCCTGACGTGGGGCTCCATCCCAGGACCCTGAGACCATGACCTGAGCCAAAGGCAGAGGCTCAACCCACTGAGCCACTCAAGCGCCCCTATAATGCTGTGTTTATAAGTTATTGTGCTAATATTTTATTTATTTTAGCTTATTCTTTTATACTGTTTATTTAACAGTAGATGCATTTAAACTGTTCCATGTTTGTAAAACTCTTTATGTCTTCCTGGTCAGGGAAGAGAAAATTGCAATCATGCGGGAAAAGCACACAGCTTTGATGAAGCCCATTGTGTTTGCTTTGGAGCATGTAAGGAGCATCACTGCAGCCCCTGCAGAAACTCCTCATGAAAAGTGGTTTCAGGATAACTATGGGGAAGCAATTGAAAATGCTCTTGAAAAGCTGAAGACACCGTCAAATCCTGCAAAGCCTGGAAGCAGCTGGATTCCATTTAAAGAGGTACAGAAAAATCTCAAGAATGCCACTAAAATGGGAAATTCCGTTTGAAATACAAAATTCAAATATGGGGACTCTCCTTACTTGCAATGTGAGAGATTTTGTAGGTCCATGGAAGGCAGCTTATGACCAATTTCTAAGGAATGTGGGGAAAGGTATTTTCTTCATTTTGAGAATTTGGGAGCAAATGGGCCTGGGGGAGCAAACTTTTATGTATAGAGGGTTCACACTAGGGAAGGATATACTGTAAGAAAGTCGTTAATGAAGGGGTCTGGCCTTGACCTAAATATTGATGAATTGCTTTATTACCTTTATAAAAGATTATAAAATTTGATCTTGTACCTATGTAGCCTTTCTTAGGGATTCTGACAGGCCAAATAGTCACATATAACAACATCAATATTTATAAGTAACTGAAAAATCAGTTCCCCATAGGCTGATTGGCATGATTAGTCAGTGGGATGATTAGCATATTCTAATATTTGAGAATCCTTGTCTTTTTTTTTTTCCTTGAGATTTGTTTTATTAGAGAGAGATACACAGCACTAGAAAGAGCAAGCAAGTAGGAGTAGGGGGCAGAGGGAGTAGGAGAAGCAGGCTCCTGATGGAGCAGAGAGCACAATGTATGGACTTGATCCTAGGATCCTAAGATTCTGACCTGCGAAGGCTGACACTTAGCCCACTGAGCCACCCAGGCACCTGAGAATCCTTACCTTTTATGTTTTGGGCCCCTTAGTCTGTATTTACTTTGGTTTTTATCTGGTATAGCAACAGCACCATTATTTTTAGGGAGCCTATTTATTACCTTGTAGCTTTTTCTTATTTTATCCTTTCTTTCTCTATCCCTTAACTTTGTTGCTCCTGATTTCCTTACTTTAGCAATGAGAAAACTATTAAAAGGTATGGTGTAGAAACAAAGAGGACATCTGACTTTAGTAAATGCAATCTAGGGAAACTAGAATACTAAATTCATAGTAAATAGCTAGAAGCACAAGACTAGAACCCTAATGTGAAGGATGAAGTTTATTATAGGAGACCTAGCCAAAACTTGTTTGCTTGCATTCCAAGAGCAGTTTCTTGCTTGTTTGTCTCCTTTTCAATAAACTAAGAAAACCAGAAGAAGAGGTAAGAAAAAGAAGTACTTAAAAAAAAAAGTTATTTATTGATGTGTTTTTAAGGGATGTATTGTTTAGTTTCTGCCTGTTTTTAAACTTCATATAAATGAGATCATATATATACACATAGGTCTATATGTGTATTTATATGTGTGTGTATATATATATATCTTTATTACATAATGGGTGGGTCAGCATTTGGTTTTTATGATTCATCCATATTTTGTATACAGCTGAACATGGAAAGATGCTACAGTTTGTCCATTGTGTCCTATCCGTGAATACTTGGAGTGTGTCCAGTTGTCTTTTTCCTTTTATGGAGCAAAGCTCACTGAGGATTGATAAAACATTTTTCACATGAGAGTGGAGCTCAGAATTAATTCTGGTGCACATTATTAAGTTAGCTGCAAGTGGGGATACAAACTATACATGTGATTTACTCCCTATTTGTAATTAGAAGGGGTTCTAGTGTTAATTCTGCATACTTCAAATGGTCAGAACTCTAAATTGTTACCAGCTTTTCAAGTGGCTACTAAGGGTGTGTCTACTTGACACCCAGAAGCTGTCAGTTTTATCTTTTGCTCTATTTTAAGAACTTAATTGATTTGTTTTGGCATTGATAAAACGTAGCTTAACGTGGGAAATTAGCTTGCTACCAGCCCTGAATTTCGTGATCACAGCAGTGCTTTCCTTCCATCTGTTATGATTGCATCGGTTGTTTAGACAGAGAAAAAGAGCTAAGTCTGAACAAAGTAGGAATCACCTAGATCATATTAGCACACCAGTTATTTCCTCTCTCGGGATGGCCCACGTATGTAGCATGAAATTAAATGTAGGAACTACAATATGCGGTATCTGTATTGGTATTTTAAGTTTATTTTTATGCCAAATTGAATGTGGAAGAATGTAAGTGTTGTGGTGATAATGTAAACCTGTTTTCCCCCATCTTATAAATATAGATAATGCTGAGTTTGCAACAGAGAGCACAGAAACGTGCAAGTTATATCTTGCGTCTGGAAGAAATCAGCCCATGGCTGGCTGCCATGACAAACACTGAAATTGCTCTTCCTGGAGAAGTGTCAGCCAGAGACACTGTCACAATCCACAGTGTGGGCGGAACCATCACCATCTTACCTACCAAAACCAAGCCAAAGAAACTTCTCTTTCTAGGGTCAGATGGCAAGAGCTATCCTTATCTTTTCAAAGGTAGGATTTAAAAGAAGAGCCTTAATTTGATTATGAATGTTTTGTGTATGAGAGGTTGGTTCCAGGTGAATAGCCTGGATTATCTTGTATCTTTCCTGATTTTTGAATGGAAGTGGTTAGAGGCTATGTAATAAGATTTTCTATTCCTTATCTTCTCTTTGCTTAAGAGCCTATATAAGCAAAACTGACGTACAGCTAATAATGCTGGCGTCTAATACCTTGTGACTGAATGGAATGTTCTCTCATGCTCCCGTTATGCTTCCTTGGCTCTCAGTTCTTGACTGCTGCTGTTATTGAGAGGAAACAACAAGGGTGATATATTTGTAACCCCATTCCCACACCATTTGGTCACCACTCTAACTACTTTAAATTTTGTTTGCATAGGATTAGAAGATTTACATCTGGATGAGAGAATAATGCAATTCCTGTCTATTGTGAATACCATGTTTGCTACAATTAATCGCCAGGAAACACCCCGTTTCCATGCCCGACACTATTCTGTAACGCCACTAGGAACACGATCAGGACTAATCCAGTGGGTGGATGGAGCCACACCCTTATTTGGTCTTTACAAACGATGGCAACAACGGGAAGCTGCTCTACAAGCACAGAAGGTTGATAAATTCAGATATACGTGTACTTTTATTTGAATTTCCAGAAAAACATATATTAACCTCTTTCTTGTTCTATGAA
The DNA here is from genome assembly GCF_022355385.1 of Mustela nigripes. Taxonomy (NCBI): domain Eukaryota; kingdom Metazoa; phylum Chordata; class Mammalia; order Carnivora; family Mustelidae; genus Mustela; species Mustela nigripes. The sequence continues at coordinate 25,215,346 of NC_081567.1, forward strand.
ATACTCATATGTATTCTGTACTTGAGCATTTTGGTAAATTTATAAATGTTCTAAGAACAGACTTTTGAAATACCTAGGAAAGTGTTTCCGAGGCATATTTAAATAACGTTTTAAGAGGCGGAAATGGTAAAAAAAAAAAAAAAAAGAGGCGGAAATGGTGACATTTGGTTAATCTTATTCTAGACAAATACAGGAGGAGCAGGTAGGGTGGTATTGTGGTGGTTAATCAGCAAGCTGATATTTCGCATCTTAGTGATTTTTTTATTGGGCTTACTAGGGGTCTTTTTATTTTTTAAAGATTGTATTTATTTGAGAGAGAACAAATGGGAGAGAATGAATGGGGGGGGAGACATAGAGGGAGGAGAGGCAGAAGGGAGGCCATGTGGGGCTCCATCATAGAACCACAGCACCACAGGATCTCGGGATCAGGAGCCAAGAAGAAGGCAGACACTTAATTGAGCCACCCAATGCCCCAGGGTCTTCTAAATTAAATTTACAGATAAGAGAGCTTTGACAACCAGTTTCTTTTAAGTTTGTAAAAAAGAGACAACCTTATATTATAATTGCTGTGATGTCATATTTGGTGCCTGTGAAATTTATGATTTTGATTTTAGACTAGAGATTTAATTTAGAATTCATTCTAGCTAAACATCTGGGTGCTTAGTATATATGCCAGGAATAGTACTAAGTGCTATGGAAATAAAGATAAGTTTTAATACAGTCTCAACCTCAGAAGTCCATAGCTAGCCAAAATAATTAATGAGGATAGGTATGGGAAGGAACAGGAGTTTGAAAGGAGTCAAATTTATTTTTTTTTTTTTTAAAGATTTTTTTTTTATTTATTTGACAGAGAGAAATCACAAGCAGATGGAGAGGCAGGCAGAGAGAGAGAGAGAAGGAAGCAGGCTCCCTGCTGAGCAGAGAGCCCGATGCGGGACTCGATCCAAGGACCCTGAGATCATGACCTGAGCCGAAGGCAGCGGCTTAACCCACTGAGCCACCCAGGCGCCCCATGAAAGGAGTCAAATTTAAAAAATAAGCACAGGAGACTGCAGAACAGTTACTGAGCATTAAATGAGAGATGGGAATTAGAGAGGAGCTATATAAATTTTTCTCTGAAAACTGTTAATTTTATGTTGATGATTGAGTCATACCAGTGAAGAATGAAATTTGTGCATAAATGATAAATTTTTAGTAGAATTATGTGTTATAAAGAAGAACGTAAATGTCGAGTTTGAATTGAAGCTCAAGAAAATAGAACAGTAGACCACATTTTCAATAAAGTGGTAGTACTTAATTAAGAGAAAGGTTGTAAGAAAGATGCATAGTCCAGAAGAATTATCTATTTGGTCTGTGCAGTTTGCCTGGGAAGGTGGAGAATACCATTCAAAAACCAGTTTTTAAAGGCGCCTCGGCTGTTCAGTCTTTAATGTCTGCCTTTTGCTCAGGTCATGGTCCCAGGATCCTGAGATCCAGTGCCACATTGGACTCCCTGCTTGGTGGGGAGTCTTATTTCTCCCTCTGCCTCCCCTTCCCCCCCAAACTCATGCTCTCTCTCTCACTCTGTCTCTCAAAAATAAATAAATAAAATCTTAAAAAAAGAAAACCACACACACAGTTTTTTAAATATTACTTTATAGTCAGAGTAATCTTTTTATATTTATATTTAAATAAAGTTGATGTTTTTCTTAAAAAAATTCTTTTTAAGGCCCAAGATTCTTACCAGACTCCTCAGAATCCTGGAATTGTACCTCGTCCTAGTGAACTTTATTATAGTAAAATTGGCCCCGCTTTAAAAGCAGTTGGACTTAGTCTGGATGTGTCCCGACGGGATTGGCCTCTTCATGTAATGAAGGCGGTATTAGAAGAGTTAATGGAGGCCACTCCCCCAAATCTCCTTGCTAAAGAACTTTGGTCATCTTGCACCACACCTGATGAATGGTGGAGAGTCACACAGGTATGTGTTTTGTTCTGGGCTATGATGAGTATTCCTGTTCCTTTTCTCTGCTTCTTTTCTAATCTCTGTTGTTCACCTTCCTCCTCTTCCCCTTCGTCTCACTGCAGACTTGGTAGTTCTTACTTCAAGTCTTAAATTATGTTTATTTTCTAAGTCATGGCCATGACTGTGTGAGGACAGAACAGAGGGGATTATGGATGAAATGAAGAGTAAAAGCTTGAGAAAGGAAAAACTAGGGTGGCTGAAAATAGTTGGTGTTGTTTTTTATTAAATCCAGTATTCAAATACTAAGTAGAACCAACAGGTACCACAGTGTTGTTGCTGCTCAGTACAAAGCCTCTGGGACCAATTGCAGCATGCCTGAGGAGTGCTATTTAGAAACAAGTGGGATTATGGAATTTTGTAAATTTTAGAGCATCAAGTCCAAGTTGGAAGGAAATTTGCTGATGGTGTTACAACTTGCTCTCCTCACCCCCTCTCCCCTCTTGTTTAGTCTTATGCCAGATCTACTGCAGTCATGTCTATGGTCGGATACATAATTGGCCTGGGAGATAGACATCTGGATAATGTTCTCATTGATATGACGACTGGAGAGGTGGTTCACATAGATTACAATGTTTGCTTTGAAAAAGGTAAAATTAAATTGGACTTTTACATTTATGTGAGGGTCACATATTTTTGATGAAAGGACAAAAATATAACAGTTTCTCTTTTCAAGGTAAAAGCCTTAGAGTTCCTGAGAAAGTACCTTTTCGAATGACACAGAATATTGAAACTGCCCTGGGTGTAACTGGAGTAGAAGGTGTTTTTAGGCTTTCATGCGAGCAGGTATGCTCTTTCTCTTAGACCTCTTAATGTACCTGTTAAATTAACAAATCCCGTGGAATGAAAAATGACATTTGAGCAAGGAAACTTGTGGCAAAACCTGATTTAAAACACCTCTGAAAACAGGTTCTACACATCATGCGGCGTGGCAGAGAGACTCTGCTGACATTGCTGGAGGCCTTCGTGTATGACCCCCTGGTGGACTGGACAGCTGGGGGCGAGGCGGGGTTTGCCGGCGCTGTCTACGGTGGAGGGGGCCAGCAGGCTGAGAGCAAGCAGAGCAAGAGAGAGATGGAGCGAGAGATCACCCGCAGCCTCTTTTCTTCCAGAGTAGCTGAAATTAAGGTGAAGGCAATGATAAGTGGTCACCATCTTTTTACTAGTGTTAACATGTCCATCAAAAAGCTGGGTAAAGCTATCTTTTAAAAAATATTTTTGGAAGACTGTCATGAATATACTGAAAGGCCAGTGAAATAGGACAATTTGATGTCTTGTTAGTAGGAAATGCTTCCATACAAAGACAGATAATCACACTCTAACTCGTTGGAGGTGGGTCCATGATTTAAAAAAAAAATTACACCTTTTTTAATATATTGAAATGTGTTTACCAATGAGTATTATAGGTGTTTTTACTTGGGTAGTCTCCCCTCAGTCTTAATTTTAATATCACGTTAGCCAGTGATGCTAACACTTAATGTTGTGTGGCATGGTGTTAACCACATGGTGTTGTGAGATTTGAGTCTTAGTTTATGGCTGTGTGAACTTGCAGTGGTTATCGTTATTTGTAAAATATATGTGGCGCCACCACCCTCAGTGTTTAAGAGATTTAAATAGAAAAATATATATAGGGGTGCCTGGTTGGCTTAGTGGGTTAAGGCCTCTGCCTTTGGCTGGGTCATGATCCTGGGGACCTGGGATTGAGCCCCACATCGGGCTTTCTGCTCAGCAGCAAGTCTGCTTCCCCTTCTCTCTCTCTCTCTGCCTACTTGTGATCTCTGTCAAATAAATAAAATCTTAAAAACAAAAAAGAAAAATATGTATAAGATGTCCATCTAATGTGATCCTTGTGGCAGATGTCATCATGTCTCACAGTTCACCCTGTAAGAATTTCCCTAATCATAATTATTTTTTCATAGGTGAACTGGTTTAAGAATAGAGATGAGATGCTGGTTGTGCTTCCCAAGCTGGACAGCAGCTTAGATGAATACCTAAGCTTGCAAGAGCAATTGACAGATGTGGAAAAACTGCAAGGCAAACTACTAGAAGAAATAGAGTTTCTAGAAGGAGCTGAAGGAGTGGACCATCCTTCTCACACTCTCCAGCACAGGTTTAAAAGTGTTGAACACTTGTTTCTAAATATATGCCATTAAGGAGAATTTTCGTATTTGTGTAAACATTGTCAATTTGAATTAGCATTATTACAGCAGTTTACATAAATAATAAAACCTCTCCCGGGGCGCCTGGGTGGCTCAGTGGGTTAAGCCACTGCCTTCGGCTCAGGTCATGATCTCAGGGTTCTGGGATTGAGTCCCGCGTCAGGCTCTCTGCTCAGCAGGGAGCCTGCTTCCTCCTCTCTCTCTCTGCCTGCCTCTCTGCCTACTTGTGATCCCTCTCTCTGTCGGATAAATAAAATCTTTTAAAAAAAAAAAAAAAAAACCTCTCCCAAGGACTGCAGTTCTAAATTATTAATACATAGAAATTCACTTAAATTTTCTGCTTTATTATATTTTATTGAAATGTTTGAGTAATTATGGGAGATAAGTGGATATAGTGGGTTAGAGTATGAACTTGGTTTCAGAAAACCTGAGGTTTGGGTTTCTCTCTACAGTTTGTGTCTGGGTTCTTACTCATTAGTAAAGTGGCAGTTATTTTGCCTACTTTGCTGTATTAAGCATTAAACTAAAGAATGATCTAAGTGAATGAACCTTGTACAGTGCAGGTGCTTGGTAAAGGGTAAATATGCAAATGCCACACACTGCATGAGTCTGTGAAGTATCCATCGTTTACACTAAAGATAACTTAACACCTGGCAGGTGTGGTGGGTTTTGAAAATGTTTTATTTAAAATGTGAGTATAACTGAGAGAATTATAGGAAAAACCAGAGAAGTAAGGGGCATTTGAGCAGTGCCCTCAAGATTGAAAAGGAGCTTACCAGGCAGTCCCAAGTATGAACAAAATCAAGGTTATGAAAATATATAGGAGGTAGAAGCAATTAAAAAGATTTTTCCCTCTTATTAGGTATTCTGAACACACTCAACTACAGACTCAGCAAAGGGCTGTTCAGGAAGCAATCCAGGTGAAGCTGAATGAATTTGAACAGTGGATAACACATTATCAGGCTGCGTTCAATAATTTAGAAGCAACACAGCTTGCAAGTTTGCTTCAGGAGATCAGCTCACAAATGGACCTTGGTATGGGTTGATTTATCTTAGATACACATGTTGAGCATGTGAGTTTTGTATTTGTTTATGTGTGGGGTTCTGGTTTGTGCTTCTTTCAATGACTGCTGGTTTGGAATCGTTTCACCGTAATTAATAATCGTCTTTTACCAAAAGGTCCTCCAAGCTATGTGCCAGCGACAGCCTTTCTACAGAATGCTGGCCAGGCGCACTTGATTAGCCAGTGTGAGCAGCTGGAGGGGGAAGTGGGCGCTCTTCTCCAGCAGAGGCGCTCGGTGCTCCGAGGCTGTCTGGAACAGCTGCATCACTATGCAACCGTAGCTCTGCAGTATCCAAAGGCCATATTTCAGAAACATCGAATTGAGCAGTGGAAGACCTGGATGGAAGAACTCATCTGTAACACCACAGTAGAGCGCTGTCAAGAACTCTACAGGAAGTACGTTGGTCACACTTAATTTTCTTGACTTCTTACGGGATTAGATGCAAAGTTGTGTTCACATTATTATTATCGTGTGTGTAATATTTCATTTTTCTGAAAGAAGTGGTTGATGGATGGAAGCTGAATGGGGTCAGGTTTTTTCTTGGTTTTAAGAGGATTTGAGGTCATGTCTTCCCTTATAAGATGGTGTGGTTTTCCTAATTAATTACAATGTATCCCAGTTGTCAGAGTGATGGGATTGGGGTAAAGAGGGCTAACCTCAGTTGTGCTGTCCCTCACTAACAAGTCGTCTTGGAAAGTTACTTGAGCTCTTGAGACTTTTTCTTATCTGTAAGAATGGAAATCATGGTTTCTACTGTTTAGGGTTTGAGAATCAAAGGCAATATTCTCTAGTGTAAAATGGGAACTTTCTTTACAAGCAGGACGTGGTTACATTGTAAACAAGCACCTCTCTTTCTGCGCAGATACGAAATGCAGTATGCTCCCCAGCCTCCCCCGACGGTGTGCCAATTCATCACCGCCACAGAAATGACTCTGCAGCGGTATGCAGCCGACATCAACAGCAGGCTTATCAGACAGGTGGAACGCTTGAAACAGGAAGCCGTCACTGTGCCTGTCTGTGAGGATCAGTTGAAAGAAATTGAACGTTGCATTAAAGTTTTCCTTCATGAGAATGGAGAAGAAGGATCTTTGAGTCTAGCAAGTGTTATTATTTCTGCTCTTTGTACTCTTACAAGGTGAGTTAGCCAACTTCGTACTGAGACCATTTTGTTGTCCTGAAAACACTCAGACTTACTGAGATAGCCTGTGCCTCTTGTTTAATACCAGACTTAAGCATTCTCTTACTTTTGTTAATACCAGACTTGAGACATCCCCTTACTTTTATTAGTCTTGCCCACCATTACAGGCGCTTTATTTCCTTTCTGAGTTTGAGGTTTCTGCTTTCCTGTGTAAGGATAGCTTAGGAGGTTTCACTGTACAAACCTTGTTGCATTTAGGCGTAACCTGATGATGGAAGGTGCTGCTTCAAGTGCTGGGGAGCAGCTGGTGGATCTGACCTCTAGGGATGGAGCCTGGTTCTTGGAAGAGCTCTGCAGTATGAGTGGGAACGTCACTTGCCTGGTGCAGTTACTGAAGCAGTGCCACCTGGTGCCACAGGACTTAGACATTCCGAACCCCATGGAAGCTTCTGAGGCAGTCCACTTAGCGAATGGAGTATATACCTCACTTCAGGTGAGTGCTTTTAAATGAGCTTACAGTTGGTAAGTTTGTTTTAGATACTGAACATTGTACTTCTTACTGCTGGTTCAGAAAAGCAAAATTTTTACTTTTCTCCTTTTAATTTTGCTGCACCAGTCACGTAAAGATCAGTGTGAGGTTTGTAGCCAGAAGTTGGTTACCATTGTGTAGGTTTGTTCTTAGTACATGGCATTAAACCTCTAGGAGAATATTAAAATACATTTCTCACATATTTATAGGAATTAAATTCAAATTTCCGGCAAATCATATTTCCAGAAGCACTGAGATGTTTAATGAAAGGAGAATACACATTAGAAAGTATGCTTCATGAGCTGGACAGTCTTATTGAGCAGACAACTGACGGCGTTCCCCTACAGACTCTAGTGGAATCTCTTCAGGCCTATTTAAGAAATGCGGCTATGGGACTGGAGGAGGAAACGCACGCTCATTACATCGATGTCGCCAGGCAAGTGAATGGTAGCTGTGACGGAGCCGGAGAAACCAGATGACAGGTTCTGGGCTACGTGCTACAAGCTTAGTTTTAATTTTACAGCAGATAGAATTCCTTACAAATGCTTCTACACCGATCTTTTTTAGAAGTTTATTTATTTGGGGGCACCTGAGTGACTCTGCCTTCGGCTCAGGTCGTGATCTCTGGGTCCTGGGATCGAGCCCCGCATCCAGCTCCCTGATCAGCGGGGAGTCCACTTCCCTCTCTCCCTGCGTCCCTTCCCACCACTTGTCCTCTCACTCACTCTCTCTCTCAGATAACAGGGTGTATTTATTTGGAAATAATCAGATTCACAGGAAGCTGCGCAGTACATGTGTGCAGGGATATCTTGTGCAGGCTCCGTCCTCCTGTGGTGCCAGCATCTTGCACACGTACAGTACTGTGGCACCACCACAAAGTTGATGTTGGTGTGGCCGGCAGAGCTTACTGAGGTTTCCGCAGATGCACCCAGCATGTGCTGAGTGTGGAGCTCCGTGCACTTCTATCCCATGCACGCTGTACTTTAGTGTTGCTCTTTCACCATATGTGTGCTGCACACACACAAAGTGGAGTGTGGTAGTTTTTAAGCCAGCCCTTGGGACTCCATGGAAGCATCTGAACCAGTTTAGTTAGTTCATGGAATGTACGCCGTACTTCAGGTGAATGCTTCTAAGTGTGTTTAGATACTGAACATGGTGTTTTTCATCTCTGAAGTCTACAAAAACAGTTTGATTCTGGAACCTGCAAAGGTTGGGTGTTTCCTCCAGCCATGCACTGTGTCGCTGGCTAAGCTGTAAGCCCATTTATCTCTGGTGACTTAAGACTTCCTTTTTTGGGGGCGCCTGGGTGGCTCAGTGGGTTAAGCCGCTGCCTTCGGCTCGGGTCATGATCTCAGGGTCCTGGGATCGAGTCCCGCGTCGGGCTCTCTGCTTGGCAGGGAGCGTGCTTCCCTCTCTCTCTCTCTGCCTGCCTCTCCGACTACTTGTGATTTCTCTCTGTCAAATAAATAAATAAAAATCTTTAAAAAAAAAAAAAAAAAGACTTCCTTTTTTGGCATTCTGGTATCAGGTTTACTCCAGAAAGTGTAGTTGGGAGAGTAGAAATGGGTTCACCTACCATGCTTCCTCCCGTGAGAAAATTCAAAGAAAAGAAAGTAGAATAGTATAATGGACCTTCATTTTCCCATCTTAAGCAGGTAATTATCTGCACCTGCTTGAATTATTTAAATTATTTATCTTGTTTAAATTGTACCACCCTGGTTATTTTGAAGCAGGTATCTTTTCATTTTTAAATGCTACAGGAAGTAGATATGTCTAAAGTATAAACTTAGTTTTCTTAGTCATGGTACTGTTATTTCACCCCAAAAGTTAACAATAATTCTTTTTTTTTTTAAGATTTTATTTATTTATTTGACAGAGATTACAAGTAGGCAGAGAGGCAGGCAGAGAGGAGGAATCAGACTCCCTGCTGAGCAGAGAGCCCGATGCGGGGCTCGATCCCAGGACACTGGTATCATGACCTGAGCCGAAGGCAGAGGCTTTAACCCACTGAGCCACCCAGGCGCCCCAACAATAATTCTTGAATGTTTTCTGTTATCTGCATTTAAAATTTTCCTATTTATGTTTCTTTGTAGTTGTTTCTCCATACAGTTAAAAAAAAGTATAATTATAGCATAAACTGAATGTTAGCTAGATGGTGATTTAGATTATTTGCACAACATCATTATCATTTAAATTGCTAGCATTATTTAAGACGTTACTCAATCTATACACCTTTCTTTCTCACTCAATTTCTGCCCTCATTTACTCCCTTCAATATCTAATTCAGATTCCTCTTAGCCTCAAACGGACGATTACTTACTTTTCATGGATGATTTGGGTGACAAACTCCATGCTTTGTTCTGTTACATTTTGTTTGTACCTCGCTTTGGAGAAACTTGATCATCTTAAGAAAAAATTGTATACCATCTTGTAGCTCTTTTTTCCATTAGAAATTGCTCTGGTTAGTCTTTTTAAATTCTCTTATTAGTTTTATAGTTATTTCTGTATGTGTGATAAAGTTGAAAATCTAGTTAACGTTAGTAACATGAACTGATACTAGTTGTAGGAATGCTGTTATTGATTTTTTATATGATACACTTAAAATAGTGTCCAGACACATAAGCCACTGACTAAGCTTTTAGTTAATGATGATGTACAGGCTGAACTTCTGAAGACTTACACTCAAACTGTGCATTATTCAAAACCAGGCGTGCTACACATGGCAGGCATCTGAGCTTATGGTCTGTAGTTGGCTCTGTCATGTATGTATGTGACAGTGTGAACATACTTGACAGTTTTTGCTAAGTCTTCCAGCTTTAGAATTTTATGATTCTTGACATTTATTGGGGGTTTATATTATTTTATGTAAAGTGAGACTGTAATATCTTAAATAATTTTTTTAAAAAATTGTCCTAATTCAAGTTTAATCACATGAACAGTTACTAATACCGAATTGGAACCATTAACTTCACATTGTGATGGTATTACATGTCATTTTATCCTAACACCATTTTCTGCATGCAAAAAGATTTCTAGGGGTGCTTGGGTGGATCAGTCAGTTAAGTGTCTGGTTATTGATAGTGGCTCAGGTAGTGATCTCTAGCGGTCCTGGGATCGAGCCCCATGTGGGGCCCTGCACTCAGCGGGGAGTTCTCTTGAGAATTCTCTCCCTCTCCCTCTGTTCCTCATCCCACTCTTGTGTTCTTTCTCTCTCTCAAATAAATAAAATAAACCTTTTAAAAAAAGATTTATTTTCTGGATTGCATGCTAGCTGTGATTCTTGTTGACCTTTTGTATTCTCCCCCAAATTTATTACTCTTCAGTTAGGATTTTAATTCGTTTTTCTTTATCTCTAGAATACTTCATGCTCAATATGGTGAATTAATCCAACCAAGAAATGGTTCACTTGATGAAACACCAAAAATGTCAGCTGGCCAGATGCTTTTGGTAGCATTTGATGGCATGTTTGCCCAGGTTGAAACTGCTTTTGGCTTATTAGTTGAAAAGGTAAATACTGATTTTATGATTAAATAATGCATGTGTGGAAGTAGTTATTCACTGTGTGAAATGGGGAGAAATGAACTTTTTTTTTTTTTTTTTTTTTAAACATAGTTAAACAAGATGGAAATTCCCATAGCTTGGCGAAAGATTGACATTATAAGGGAAGCCAGGAGTACCCAAGTCAATTTTTTTGATGACGATAATCACCGGCAGGTGCTAGAGGAGATTTTCTTTCTAAAAAGACTACAGACAATTAAGGAGTTCTTCAGGCTCTGTGGTACCTTTTCTAAAACTTTATCAGGTAATCTTTCACATTTAAACATGCTGGATTTACTTGGGTAGAACTTTGGAAGGGACAGGATGCAGTGGGCTTAAGTTAATTGTGTATTCGTAAGGTCTGGTTTTTAAATAAGCATCATTATTACCTTATTTTACTTTGCATGAACTACTTCAAGAAAATTTTCCTTTTTTAGGATCGAGTTCACTTGAAGATCAGAATACTGTAAATGGACCTGTACAGATAGTCAATGTGAAAACCCTTTTTAGAAATTCTTGTTTCAGTGAAGACCAGATGGCCAAACCTATAAAGGCATTTACAGCTGACTTCGTGAGGCAGCTCTTGATTGGACTACCGAACCAAGCCCTGGGACTCACCCTCTGCAGTTTTATCAGTGCTCTGGGGGTAGACATTATTGCTCAAGTGGATGCAAAGGATTTTGGCGCTGAGAGCAAAGTTTCTGTTGATGATCTTTGTAAGAAAGCGGTGGAGCACAACATTCAGATTGGGAAGTTTTCTCAGTTGGTCATGAACAGGGCAACTGTGTTAGCAAGTTCCTATGATACTGCCTGGAAGAAGCATGACTTGGTGCGCAGGCTAGAAACCAGTATTTCTTCTTGTAAGACAAGCCTGCAGCGTGTTCAGCTGCATATTGCCATGTTTCAAGTAAGTATTTTTCTAATGTATTTTTCTCCACTAAAGGAATTTGAAAACTGGGGGGGAATTAATATTAAACAATATAAAGAAAAAATACTTAAACATTCTGAATTGTGCCAGCTCGCAGCAAAGCCAGCTTTTTGGCATTTTGGTATTTCTTTATAGTTTTTCCTTGTTTCTGTTCTATGTAGTTGAGTATATATATATATATTTGAGAAATATTTGAAGATAAATATAATTGAGAATAAACAAATTTGAGAATAAAATATTCTCAAAAAATACATATATATGTGTGTGTGTGTATTTTTGAGATTATTTTGTGTTTATACTCTGCAACCTCTAACTTTGTTTCTATCAGTGTTGTATGGTAGGTATTATCTGTATCATTAAGTATTACTTGTAAATATAATTTCTCATGTTTGAATTTATTCATTATGTGAGTATACCTCCTATATTATTTAACATATAATTAAGATTGTTTCTAAAATGACTTCTGTTTCTCCAGTGCCTTAATGATGTGATAACAGCTTTGTGCATGAGTCTGTCATCGTTTGGAATTTGTTTTTAGAGGCCTGTTTTGTCCTTGATTATATAGGGGGCAGTATGACAACATGGGCTTTGAGGGTGAGATGGATTTGGATTCAGTTATAGGAACTTGAGTTTACTCCTCCCTAGGTGGGGACCATGTCTCCTACAAAGGTAGAGGATAATGAGGGTTAAAAATAATTTTATATAAGACACTAGGCACAGTATAAATTATAGCTCTTTTTATTCTTTCTCTTCTTTCTTTCATTATAGGCTTCAATATTGTTTGTAGCTTCAGACAGGTTGTGTAACTCATGGAGTAATATTTGGGGCTGTGTTTTCCTAGGATCTCTTTTGGCACAACAATGGTTACTTTGTATTATTTATGTTGAAGCTGCTTCCTAAAGGTGGAGTTGGTGGCTTCAGCTTGGTGCATGGAATCAGCATATTTCCTTCTCTTCGCAGTTTTATCATGAGCTGTTTTTTGAAATTGTATTTATTATATAATGTCTTTCTAGTACATTGGAATCTTTTTGTATTTTTTCTTCTAAAAAATGTAATGTTGAACATTTTACTTACACATTCTGGAGTTTATTTCCTTAAAAAATTGACAAATGTATAGAAAATATTGTTAAAAATTCTTAAAATTTTGTTTATCTGAAGAAATACTCATCATTTTAAGCCCTAAATACAATGTATTACTTTTAAATTATAGACCAAAGGTCTCTTGGGCCTTCTGGGGCCTCCCTTAAAAGATACAAGATGGCTCGATCCTCTGTGAGCAGTTGCCTGCTTTCTGCAACTTCAAGGTTTTCTGGGGAATTCTTTGTTCTGTGACTGCTGCCATCATTTCTTTTAATCACTTGTTTAGCCACATGCTGGACAGTTTTCACCACCCACTATCCCCTCATGCCTTTTCCAGCCTCTTAACTAGAGATATTTCTTGGGGGAGGGGATTGTATACTAGACTTTTATATAGACTTGGAGACATAGATTTGGAAACATTTTCAGAATTACTACTTAGATGTTGCTTTTCACTGATTCAAGACATTTATCAGCCATTCTCTACATTAGGAAATTTTTCACCTGGTTGTGATTCTTTTGAAATGTTTCTCCAATTACAGTTCTTTGCCTACCTCCCTTTGTAGCAGCTGGGCTTTTTTTTCTTTTCCCTCAGTCCTAATTTGCACCTCCCCTCCCTTTATCTAAGGTGTTTTTTTTGTTTGTTTTTTGTTTTTTGTTTTTTGTTTTTACACCCCTGCTGATTCTACTACATTGACTTTTCTTTGAACAGTGGCAGCATGAAGACCTCCTTATCAATAGACCACAAGCCATGTCAGTCACACCTCCCCCTCGGTCTGCCATCCTAACCAGCATGAAAAAGAAACTTCATACTCTGAGCCAAATTGAAACTTCAATTGCAACAGTTCAGGTGTGTTTTGCCAGACCTTACTTGCAGCAGATTCACTTTCAGAAATAACCTATGCTGTGGTGTGGTGTTCACTGTCTATGTGTCTGTCCTTGGATGCTAAGCCACAGGGGCATTTTCTTTTTAACCTTTATTTGTAATTTGTATCTTTTTTTCTTACTCTCCAAAGTAACCAAATCTTATGGTAGCAGTGTATTAGAGACATACTAAATATTTAGTATGGAATAGAGACATACTAAATATTTCAGGTTTTTAATGGATTTGATGATCGTTCTGCCTTTATATGTTCTGGGAACCTTGGTAATTAGAAAAACTTGAATATTTAATTTGTTTTCTGAAGGCATATAGCAGTTATATCTGGCTTACTATTCATATCTTAAAAGCTTAGGCTTTTTTTTTTTTTTTTTTTTTTGGATGAGTGTGTGCAAGTGTGTCCCCATGAGTAGGAGAGAATCTTACGCAGGCTTTACTCTCAGCATGGACCCTGACGCAGGCTCTATCTCACAACTTTGAGATGATGACCTGAGCTGAAATCAAGTATTGGACGCCAAACTGACTGAGCCACCAAGGCACCCAGCTTAGGCATTTCTTATATGTAGTTAATGATATTTTATGATGTCAAAGGCAATAGAATGTTTTCCTGACTGTTATTATTGAGTTACCATTTCTGCCTAATATTTAATCTCACCTCCCTCTTTAAAATAAGAAACAGGTCTTGATAATGGTCTTGATAATATATATCTATATCTATATTGTGTCTCCTTATATTTTATGTACTCAATAGTAACTGACATTTTTCTGTTCCTTTTACAAATTAATTTTTATAAAATTGTTTCTGTAGGTTTTTTTATCTTTTTTTTTTTTAAAGGATTTTATTTATCTGGCAGAGAGAGCGCATAGCAGGGGCAGCAGCAGGCTCATCAAGTAGAGTTGTTTGTTTTTTTCTTTTAAGCTCATAAAACTAAAAAATCGAGTCTTGATGTGGGGCTCCATCTCAGGACCCTGGGATCATGACATGAGCTGAAGGCAAATGTTTAACAACTGAGCCACCCAGGAACCCCAATTTTTTTTAACATTTTTAATGAAGCTTTTCTGGAGCTTGCTTCTTTGAAGATTGTATAATACCTTTTTCCTATGTATATTAGACCTAGTTTTCAATTTTGGTGAATGAATACCTGTCCTTTCTGATTTTAGAGGTATGTTTCTGTGAGAGGAGGAGGGAGAGAAGCAGCACAGGAAAGAGAGGATGTGAATTCTCCCACCTGAAGTGTTGAATAAATAATGAAATAACTTTGTCATATAAAACCTTCCTTATCATGGTAATATGGATAGATTTTTACTGTTACTTAACAAACTTTTGAATTTGAGAGAATATGATTTTTGTCTTTCATAATTAAAAACATAAATGAATTTTTACAGTAAGTTTTTTATTTTCTTTAAAAGAATTATTTGTTTATTTATTAAAGATTTTTATTTGTTTGACAGACAGCTAGAAGGGAAACACAAGGGGTGGGGGAGAGGACGAAGTGAGCTGGACGTGGGGCTCGATCCCGGGGCCTTGGGATCATGACCTGAGCCAAAGGCAGATGCTTAACGACTGAGCCACCCAGGCGCCCCAAGTTTTTTATTTAATCCAGCATAGTATTTAATATAGCATATATTAATATTTAATACAGCATAGTGATTCAGTAGTGCTGGGTATGCCTCGGTGCACTTTGCAGTAAGTGTGCTCGTTAATCCCCGTGTCTCTTTCACCCTTCCCCTACCCACCTCCCCTCTGGTAACCAGCAGTTCATAGTTAAGAGTCTGTTTCTTGGTTTGTCTCTCTCTCTCTCTTTTTTCCCCTTGGATCATTTGTTTTGTTTCTCAAATTCCATATATGAGTGAAATCAATTTGTCTTTCTCTGAGTGACTTATTTCACTTAGAATTATACTCTCTAGCTCCATCCATGTTGTTGCAAATGGTAAATGGGTTTTCTTATAGATAGCACATAAG
This sequence comes from Mustela nigripes, assembly GCF_022355385.1. NCBI lineage: Eukaryota > Metazoa > Chordata > Mammalia > Carnivora > Mustelidae > Mustela > Mustela nigripes. The sequence continues at coordinate 25,230,620 of NC_081567.1, forward strand.
GGCATTAAGGAATTTGTAGCAAGTGTTTCTTTTTTCTTTTTTTTTTTTCTTTTTTTAGATTTTATTTATTTATTTGACAGGGAGAGGCACAGTGAGAGAGGGAACACAAGCAGGGGGAGTGGGAGAGAGAGAAGCAAGCTTCCTGCTGAGCAAGAACCCGATGTGGGGCTCATGACCTGAGCCAAAGGCAGTTGCCTAACGACTGAGCCACCCAGGCGCCCCCTAAAGACTGCTTTATTTAAAAAAAATCTTGGGGCACTCAGATGGCTCATTTGGTTGAGCGTCCAGCTCTTGGCTTGGGCTCAGGTTATGATCTCATGGGTCATGGGGTTGGGCCCTATATCCGGGGTCTGTGCTCAGTCGGGAGTCTGCTTGAAAGATTCTTGCCTCAGCCCCTCCCTCCACTCTCTCACTCTTTCTCAGAAGTAAATACGTGGATCCTTAAAAAAATTTTAAATCTTGAAAGCCAGTTCATACCTCCCCAGACATATTGAGCCTTAAATATTCTAAATGAAATAAAGGTTAATTCCAGTAGATGTATGTTAAAAATGATTTCTGAATTATGATGTTCCGGGATGCCTGGATCGCTCAGTCCTTAAGCATCTGCCTTCGGCTCAGGTCACGATTCTGGGATCCTGGGATGGAGCCCCTCATTGGGCTCTCTGCTCAGTTGGAAGGCCTGCTTCTCTCTTTCCTACTCCTCCTGCTTGTGCCCATCCCCCCGCCCCCCGTCAAATAAATAAATAAAGTCTTAAAAAAAATAAATTATGTATATCCCATCCTGCTTCTTTTGAATTTCTCTTGTATTTGTATAAAATGCTCACCAGGAATTGGAGAGTGTCAAATATTCACTGAGATTCTGCTGGCTTTTATAGGAGAAACTAGCAGCCCTTGAAGCAAGTATTGAACAGCGACTCAAGTGGGCAGGTGGTGCCAACCCTGCACTGGCACCTGTACTGCAGGATTTTGAAGCAACAATAGCTGAAAGAAGAAATCTTGTCCTTAAAGAGAGCCAAAGAGCAAGCCAGGTATTGCAGCCCATGAGCACCATCCTTGTTACGAGAGTTACAGGATTCTGTAACCATTTGGAGGTTACATGTGGAATAACTAGGAGTTATTCGAGAGTCTACCATCTAGTTCACAATACTGGGAAGAGGGACTGATAGGCCTTGGTGGGAAGGGCATCCCTTCAGCTGAGCTCACAGCCAATTATTTCCCTAGACCTTTACTTCCTCCTAGCAAAATACAAAGTGGATTTAGCCTCTTTTGGAAAATAGGGAGTTTAATTCCATATCTGCCTGCGGTTCTCTTTATGCAACTGTGGTGATTCTGTGGCAATAAAATGCGTTTATGACCTTGTTTTCTGCCAGAGATTGTGGATTAACATCTTTATGATTGGGGGAAGGGGACAGAAGTTTAAAAAAATTTTTTTAAGGTAATTTTCAGTGAGGTATAAAATTAGACTAATACAGTGATTCCCATATCTTCATAGCCAATTAAAATCTAGTGATTATCAACTTAAGTCCCACTTGATTTCCTCTATACTTCCTATCCCTCCTGTCCGTCCCATTTTTAATGAAACCCCAAATATTTTTTATCTATAAATATTTCAGTGTGTATGAAAGTGAGAACTATTTACATAATCACAGTAGTATTGTCATACCCTGAAAGATGTGCATTACATTGTCAAATGTCCAGTTAGTATTTTCTGATCTTTATTGTAAAATTAGGCAAGAGTAGAAGCAGAAGGGCAACATTCCAAATTGAAATTTGTACATAGCACAAATAAACTGCAGCTGAATATGGTAACGGTTTTATTATTAAGTAAATTTTCTGTGTGAAAGCAAACATGTAGAAGATACTTTTACATAATTGTACTTAAGTGCTTTTAACCATCTCACACCTAATGACATCAACCAAAACAAGGTGCATTTATTCATAGGCTTTTTCAGGATTATACCTATTTCCCAAAAGAGTCATTCATACATATTTTAGGATCAGTTGTGGTCTTGAATTCTGGAAATGAATAGGTAGTGTTTTTTCATGTCAAATTAAAATTGCTTTTCCTCCCTTATTTTGATGGTCCTATTCCTCTTTGCTTTTTCATAGGTCACTTTCCTCTGCAGCAATATCATTCATTTTGAAAGTTTACGAACTAGAACTGCAGAAGCCTTAAACCTGGATGCGGCATTATTTGAACTAATCAAACGATGTCAGCAAATGTGTTCATTTGCATCACAGTTTAACAGTTCAGTCTCTGAGTTAGAGCTTCGTCTGTTACAGAGAGTGGTGAGTCTTGAATCTTGGTGTTGCAGTAAAGAGACTTGTTGATGAAAATCATAAGGTCAGGGCTATGCCCTAAAAGTAAATATATTCACTCAGTTTACACTTGTGCAGTGTGTGTGCTGTATATTAAATATTGTTATTATAAGGGATCTATTTTATTTTTTTAAAAGATTTTATTATTTATTTGAGAGACAGAGATAGTGACAGAGAGCACAACCAGGGAAGAGAGGGAGAAGCAGGCTCCCTATCAAACAGGGAGCCTGACATGGGGCTCGATCCCAGGACTCTGGGATCATGACCTAAGCCAAAGGCAGACGCTTAATCAACTGAGGCACCCAGGCGCCCCTGTTATAAGGGATCTAATGATTAACTCTAGGGGCACCTGGGGTGGCTTGTTGGGTGGAGCATGTGACTCTTGATCTTTGGGTTGTGAGTTTGAGCCCCACACTGGATGTAGAGATTACTTAAAAATAAAATGTTTTTAAAAAATGATGATTAAATCTTGCTCTTAGTCTCCAAGGAACCCAGTAATAAATAATACAATGAATTAAAAAGTTAAAAGAATTCTCAGAGCTACAGTTGGAAATACTGTGGAGGTTCAGAGGGTAGGAGAAATTTCAATGTATAGGAAATGACTTACATGCACTGAAATAGGATAGCAGACAGAGTGCTAGTTGAAGTTGAATGCTGGACAGAGGAGTTGAGTCCAGAAATAGCACGTTGATAAATTTGGTGTTTATATTTTATGGGAAGGTTTTAGGCTGTGTATTAATTAGGAAGCTCTGGTGTTTTTGTTTTTGTGGTTTTTTTAAGATTTTACCTATTTATTTGACAGAATGAGAGCAGGAGAACAGAAGCAGGGGGAGTGGGAGAGGGTGAAGCAGGCTTCCTGGTGAGAGGAGCCCGAAGTGGGGCTCGATCCCGGGACCCTGGGTTCATAACCCGAGCTGAAGGCAGACGCTTAACAGCTAAGCCACCCAGGCCCTCCTCTGGTGTCTTTTTTTAAAAGATTTTATTTATTTAACAGAGAGATCACAAGGAGGAAGAGATGCAGGCAGAAGTGGGGGGTGGGAAGCAGGCTCTATGTTGAGAGAGAGCCTGATCTTAGACCTGAGATCATGAGCTGAGCCAAAGGCAGAGGCTTTAACCCACTGAGCCACCCAGGCGCCCTCCTCTGGTATCTTTTTAAAGAGTGATTTACGCTGGGTTTAGAGTCCTAGATACAGGTCATCTTTGTTATTCTAAGTATATTTTTTATGTCTTAAGTTTTAAGCATTTATTTCCTGTATGATAATGCAGAAAAGTTAAAAATCTTAATCTGTATCTCATAGATTATTAAATTAAGTAGTGTTACTTACATAATTAGTTCATGATTTAGCAAATGAGGCTCTTTGTGTCAGTTTGAGTTACTAATACCTTTTGATGGTGATGATAAAGAATCTTACATTATTCCATCTGATACTTCAATCAAACAATGCTTGTTCTGTCTAGGACACCAGTCTTGAACATCCTATTGGCAGCTCTGAATGGCTTTTGTCAGCACACAAACAATTGACCCAGGATATGTCCACTCAGAGGGCAATTCAGACAGAAAAGGAGCAGCAGATAGAAACAGTCTGTGAAACAATTCAGAATCTGGTTGATAATATAAAGACTGTGCTCACTGGTCATAACCGGCAACTTGGAGATGTCAAACATCTCCTAAAAGCAATGGCTAAGGTAAGACTAATTCCACTGACACACAGTTAACTCCCTCCTTTCATAAAATTATAGTACATAAAAATATGTATAGTTGTATTTGGGATAATAATGGTACAAACAAAAACAACATCTCTCAGATCACATCTTCCAGTTTGTAATTGAGTTAATTTGTGTTTCTTTTTAAGTCAGGTTGTAGTATTGTGATTTTTGTACCCAGAGAAACTGTGGGCTAAAGAGATTGATTCATCCAAAGTCCTATAACTTAACAATAGAGCTGAAACTTGAATGTAGTAGCCTCAGAGTGTTCCAATCTTCCCCCACATCTTTTCCTCCTCCTAACGCTTATTCCTAAGCTCATATGAGTTTGCCTCCAAAATGAATGAGATATTCTCTCTCCCCTCCAGTGTCCTACGTAATCTGCATAGTAAGGAGACTGAACCCCCAGAAAAGGCTAAATAATAGCAAATCATTTAACTCAGGGGGTTGTTTTTACTTGGAGTTTTTAATTTGTACTGGAAATAAGATTCCTATAGAAAAAGTTAAAATGTAATTTACAGATTAAGCACATATTTGAACAACATTTATTACCTGTTATTCAAAATTTTACTCTCAACGAGTTATAGTTGAAACGAATACCATTTCTCTTACTCACTGCAATATTGATTCTAGGATGAAGAAGCTGCTCTGGCAGATGGTGAAGATGTTCCCTATGAGAATAGTGTTAGGCAATTCTTAGGTGAATATAAATCATGGCAAGACAACATTCAGACGGTGCTCTTTACATTAGTCCAGGCTATGGGTCAGGTTCGAAGTCAAGAACACGTTGAAATGCTCCAGGAAATAACTCCCACCTTGAAAGAACTGAAAACACAAAGTCAGAGGTAAGAATGCCTTCTAACCTAAATTTGAAATGTAGTCAAAACATAAAACATGGTACAGTAAGTTTTGTTTGATTCATCTAATTTTTTTCAGTTTTGTTCATATTTATAAGCAGTTACCTGGTGAAACATTTCACAAATAAGCTATTTTATTTTGTATTTCAGTATCTATAATAATTTAGTGGGTTTTGCATCACCCTTAGTCACCGATGCAACAAATGAGTGTTCGAGTCCAACGTCATCTGCTACTTATCAGCCATCCTTTGCTGCAGGTATGAGTTTTATACTTCAAAAAAAAAAATCACGAATCTTGATCTGTTAATAATCTACACATTGATGCTAAGATGTTTAATTATACTTTAAGTGTCTAATATGTTTGTAGTCAGCACCTTTTTAAAGAGTTTTCTTAAACTCTGTCACAACTCAAATGGAACACATTTTGGTTTAATTTTAAAAGTTCTTGGGTGAGAAAGTAGAAATATCTAGTGTTAAAATCCTCTTTAAATAATTTATGAATATAAAATAAATGCTTGTTGGGTAAAATTTTTAAAAAATGGGAAAATTTGTGGCTTCATTCCAGTTGGAGGTAAAACCATTACATATTTCTTGGGCTTGTGTGTATGTTTGCACACACACATGCACAAATTGGGATCATTCAGTGAATGCAATTCTTCTTGCCTTTTCCCACTTAATATTGGGAGTGTCCTTGTCATCAAACAGTCTTAAAAAAATGACTTAATGCCCCAGTTTAGTATGTCATTCTCTGTCTCTACCATATTAATCCCACATTCTTGGACAATTAATATATTTATAGTTTTTTGATGTCATAACAAGCAGTGAGCTTGTTTTTGAATGTCTAATTCTTTAGGTTGTGTTTTTAGGACAGTGTCTATTTCAAGGAATAAGGACTTGAAGGTTGTAAAATCATACTTATTTTCATGGCTCTACATTTGTAGTTGATATTTGAGAGAGCACTGCCCTGCCCTCTCCTCTTTGTCTCCATCTTCTGTTTACGTGTGAATTGAGCTACCCACTCTTTCTCTGTAGCAGTCCGGAGCAACACTGGCCAGAAGACTCAGCCCGATGTCATGTCACAGAATGCTAGAAAGCTGATTCAGAAAAATCTTGCCACATCAGCAGATACTCCACCAAGCGCCATCCCAGGAACTGGCAAGAGTGTTGCTTGTAGTCCTAAAAAGGCTGTCAGAGACCCTAAAACAGGGAAAGGTAATAAGTTAGAATAAGGATGCATGAAATATTTATACAGAGTGGTGGTTTGACTTACATATAAACTTTCCTTTGCTTTGTAGCTGTACAAGAGAGAAACTCCTATGCAGTGAGCGTGTGGAAGAGGGTGAAAGCCAAGCTAGAGGGCCGCGATGTTGATCCTAATAGAAGGATGTCAGTTGCTGAACAGGTGACCATTTTTTAAACTTGCTCTATCCATTTTAATGCTGCTGAACAGTACAGGCTTAAAGATACTCTCACCAGTATCCTTGGTGTTCATCAAGAAATAAGGCACTGACGTTTATTTTCAGAATTCAGAAGATTTTGAGTAATGGTGGCTCTGGAGTTGTCACATAGTCACTGTTTTATTCTGACTCTGTCCTTTTAGCGCATTTCCTTTCTCCCCATCCCTCTTCTAACAGAAATTTAAGGTGTGACTTCACCCACTCTCTCTACTCCACCAGAGAGCAGTTAATCTGCATTTTAAAGAGGTCTATCTGAAGGCTTCCAGCTAAACCAGGGTGAGGTTTTGGGTGCAGGAATAGTATCTATAAAGCGTTTGGGGGTGTCAGTTTGTCTGAAGTCATTACTCTGAAATTTTCTCATTAGTGTCATTAAAATTGTACATATAAATTTGGGAATGAAAATCCACCCCGTGCCCTGGCTGTTTATTTTGAAATTTTTAAACCCACAGAAATGTCGGAATGCTCATGTACTCTTTACCTAGATTTAGTAAACCAGTTGTTTTCCTACTTTTGCTTCATCTTTCTGTGTATTGTGTATGCATACACCGTTTTTTAGAGCCATTTGAGATTTGCAGACACAATACTTAATGCTTAAATACTTCAATATATGTCTCCTAAACAAAACATCATTATCAGCTCAGGAAACTCACCATTGATGTTAACATTCACTGTTACCTCACATGCAGTCCATATTCAGATTTCTCCAGTTACCCCAAACTGGCCTATATTGCTTAGCCCTTCTCTTTTTAACCCACTGCCGCCCTCCTCCACAACAAGATCTAGTCAAGGCTCATCTTGCATTTCATATATGCTTGTTCTACTTTTACTTGTCTTTAATGTCTGAACAGTTCCTGAGCATTTTCTCTTTTTTTCCTTTTATGACATGGACCTTTTTGATGTTTTCAGACCAGTGTAGAATGTGGCTGACTGTGTATTTGATATTTTACTCATAATTAGATTCAGAATCAACATCTTTGGCAGGGATACTATGTCAGTGATGTGTCTTTGTGTGTGCCATCTTTTGTGTTATTAAGTTAGGTCCTTTGGTCAAGGGTAGTATTCCCCTGAATTCTCCTTTACTGATGTACCTTTTCTTCTATGGGGTAAAAATTTGAGACTATCTTATTTTCTAATGTTTTGACACCTACAATTCAGTTTTAACATCAGTAAGAAAATATCCTTTTTATATTTTAAATGGTTGTTACATTGCTCTGTATGACCTAAAATTAAACTCTTCCTGGTCAAAAAAATTAATTTCCTTAGAAATTGTTAGGTTTAGGGGGAAAAAAACCACACAGGTAATAATGACTCAGGGGTATCTTTGTTTTCAGTTAGGTTAATGACTTGTGTACTTTCAGGATGGTCCATCTATTTTTTTTTTTAAGACTGCATTCGTTTATTTGGCAGAGAGAGATCACAAGTAGGCAGAGAGCCAGGTAGAGAGAGAGGGGCAAGCAGGCTCCCTGCCTAGTAGAGAGCCTGATGAGGGGCTCAATCCCAGGCCCCTGAGACCATGACCTGAGCCGAAGGCAGAGGCCCTAACCCACTGAGCCACCCAGGCACCCTCTGTTTTTTTTGTTTGTTTGTTTTAAAGATTTTATTTATTTGAAAGAGTTTACATGAACTGGGGGAGGGGTACATGGAGAGGGAGAAGCAGACTCCCCGCTGAGCTCTATCCCAGGATGATGGGATCATGACCTGAGCCAAAGGCAGGTTCTTAATCAACTGAGCCATCAGGCAGGCACTCCATGTCTCTAACTGTCTGTCTGTCTGTTTGATGGATGCTTGGCTATGGTGCTTATTATTGTTTCAGTCATTAAATTTTATATGAAGGAGAGCAGGAGTGGGGTAAGTATAAAGATCTTGGTGCACAACTTTGGTATAAGTCATAATTCAGCAGCTGTATATGGAGAATTTAGCATACATTTGGGCCCTCTGGATTCTTTGGATGTAGAGATGATTGTATCTCTTATTATAAAAGAAAATTTAGCGGAGTCAGAATCAAGAGACATTTGTCAAGCACCTAACTGTATTTCAGAATCTGCCGTGCACTTCTTTTTACACTGTTTAAGCATTTACTTAGTGACTTCATGTGTTTAACCCCAAGAGCACCTGTGGGGTCAGTGGGGGCTCTGTCTTCATCTAAGGATTTATAAGGCTCAAAGGGGTTGTAACTTTTCCAAGACACACATCTTGTACATAATTGTGTGGAATTAGGAGGGAAGCTCAGGTTACTTAACATTTCCACCATAACAACTACACATCCTTTGGGTAATTAATCTGGGTGATTAGAAACTTAATCTTAAACAACTCCTAGAACTCATTTATGTTCTTTGAAGTTCTGAATGGTTTAAAATATTCTCCTGCCTGCTTTTACAGGTTGACTATGTCATTAAGGAAGCAACTAATCTAGATAACTTGGCTCAGCTGTATGAAGGTTGGACAGCCTGGGTATGAATGGTGAGACAGTAGATGAGTCTGGTTAAGCGAGGTCAGACATCCACCAGAATCAACTCAGCCTCAGGCATCCAAAGCCACACCACAGTCGGTGGTGATGCAACTGGGGGCTTACTCTGAGGAACCCTAGGAAATCTCGGTGCGCTAGGAAGTGAATCCTGCAGGACAGCTGCACTCAGGGATACGCCCAACACCATGGCCTGCAACCCCAGGGTCAAGGGTGAAAGAAAGAAAGCTCACCGCCTGAACATGGAGATTGTCTTTCTGCCACAGAACAGCTGCAAACGTGTCAGGAGGTCAGCTGCAGAAAGAAATCGGGATGCTGCGGAGCACAGAGTGATTTGGAACTCCATTCCACCTGACCCTGTGTGTACAATCCAGGAAAAAACAAACCCCACTCAGAAACAGAGAAAACTGGGGCCGCGAAGAAATCACAGCCAAGGAAGATTTGATGCATTCAGATTCTCGTGTAACACTTGTTGCTTGGCAACAGTACTGGTTGGGTTGACCAGTAGGTACAAAAAGGCTATGCGATAAGAATTTCAGAAATGGACTGGAAATGGAGAGCTATGTAACAGACACACTACATTGGAAGAACTTACTTCTGAAATGAAGGGAAAAAAAAACTACCCATCATCCTCCTCCCCAATCCCATACCATCTACCCATTCCCCTTTTACCTGATCTAGTAGATTAGCCATCTTTCTAATTTACTTTTATTTCAATCCTTATATTTCATATGCCTCCATCTCGATGTTGTTAACGTAACAACTTATGTTTGGAGTGACAAACAGAAATTTCTCCAGAACAACTGAAAACATGGAAAATTCAAGGATTGTTTAAAGGTGTGATGATCACATACAAAATATAATTCTGGTTATTTAAGTCATTTCTGTGATTCTATCATGTACAGTTTCCAGAATTGTCACTGTGCATTCAAAAGTAATGAATCTAACAGACATTTGATTTAATGTCTCCCCTTTGCTTATAGTGTGCATTTTTGGGAGGTCATTCAAATTTTCCCTCTTCTGCGATTGCTGTAGTTTCTTTCATAGAAAGTAGCTAATCCAATGTAATCTTTTACCTTTTTAAAAACCAGGATAGAGTACTATTAGAGTTTTACATTGTTGATGAGAGATTAACAATAAAGTGATGTTCTGGTGGAGGTAGAGTGAGATGTTTTTTAATTGTTTTCTCATTTAATACTTTTAATTTACACTTTGTAAATTAAAAGTGCTTTGGTTTACCTGGCATTTTAGGACATGTACATGAAACATCAGCAAAAATGAGAACCACCACCATCTTTTCTGGAGTTCAGTTTTTAGTCTGTGAAGTACTTTACTTTTTGCACAATTTTAATAGTTGCTGTGAATTCATGATCAAGGTTTCCTTAAATTTAGTATTGCACTTCAGTACTGTAAGCTGAATTGTTGATCCAAAATAAAAATCCAGACTAGAATAGGATTCATAAAATCACGTATCAACACAGAGTAGAACACAAAATCTTGATTTAGTACCTTTTTCCTGCATTTTAGAGGTTAGGACTGTGATCATTTGTGGTTGCCAATCTTCACAGAAAAACTTGAAGGGTATTAAGGAAAGATTCCACATAGCTCTGGCCTTTTCTGTATTCTGATTGCCACATTAATCTATAATCTTAACATACCCATGAGAGAATGCATCTCAGTGCTTTTCTAATACTTAGGCAAGTATTGCAAGAAAGGTGGTATTTTCAAATACCCAGGTGTTTAATAGCAAGTTAAGGAACCTAGTGCATCAAATTTTATTTTCTTCATTCATTTGAACCTTATTTTCACAATCAAAACAACCTATCTGGAATAATAATGCCATATTGTGTTATGCACGCTGCTTTATTTCCTAGAGGCTGTGTGGGAGCTACTGCACTTAACACTTGATTACCTCTGCTCTCTCAAAAGTAAAGTCTTTTTCAGCAACATTGTCAGAGAAACTTTTATCACAGTGATAAAACAAGTTCACACTAGTTTGTCCCTACAGGTAGTATTCAGAAATTGCTTTTTCTTTGGTAAAGAAGATAAATGAAATAGGTGAATTTTATTGCCTGTGAATTTCAGGCCTCAGAGGTATTTGGCACCTTATCCGAGCAAAAACAAAACAGCTTTATATCAAAAACCTGTGCCTCTGGTAAATTATCCATCACTTTTATTTCAAAATGGTCCCTCAGAGAACAGTGTGGCATGTACATGTTTGGTTGTGGAGCAGATGTAACTGAGGACTTGAAAGCTTGCTCTTTACTGCACTCTGGACAGTAAGACCCCAGTCTGTGCGGTCTGGCTTCCTCTGGGAAGTCATTCTGCTGAGCAGCCTTGGCTTTTTGAACAGTTATAAGCAAACTCCACAGATGTAATCACTGGTGAAATTCAGCCCTGGTAATAGAGCAGATTGAGAAGACAGGGCTATATTTGGGGTATTATCTTGTAAAATATAGTTTGGAGTGCTTTCGTTAGTCATACATTTTTGATGATATAAAACACCTGTGGAAAACCAGGGATCTGCTCTGCTCTTTTCATATCTATCTCTCTCTCTCTCTCTCTCTCTCTAAGATTCAGGGGGTATAGAAGAACCTACAACCTCTTCAATTCAGAGTACCCTTGGAAATTGAAGTTTATCTTAAGTGTTTTGTTGTCTTTGATTTTCTAAAATTGCTTCAATTTTATTTGGTATCTCTACAGAGCTGTGGAGGCTTAGTTGGTTTATGGAGCTGTGTGTATTAGTTTTTCTTTGGTGTGTCTTGCAGGATCTCATTCTTTCTGGTCATGAGTTAACATAATTTGCTAGATGATTATGAACATTCTTTTGTGTCTGGCACTTGTGAGTTTTGAACTTTGTGAGATTTCTGTGTGTGAATTGATAATCAAGCTCTTGATCTACTTCCCTACATTGTTTTTTTAGAGCCCAAACCCCAGGTTCAGGGTGAGGGTTTGTGTCACAAAGAAAAACTTCCATCACTTCTGCCCTTAACACTTGCCACTATTACCTAAGCTTAGTATGTAGTTTTCTTAATATTGTCTATATTTGGTATTATCTGCATTGTTTTTGTTTGTGGTTGTTCTGATGTGTGAAATTTAAGGAAAGAGCCATTAAAAAATGCCGAGCAGGGCAATGCAAGTACAGCCAAATATTAGAGTTGATGTGCAATCTTAGGTCCTTTTAAATCTGGGGTATTATAGGCAGTACTTTAAATTGAAAAGTCTTCCTGGCCTATTATCCTCCACATATTTGTAATTACTCTGGGGGCTTACCTGTTTTGGCAGTACTAAAAATCAAAGGAGCTGGTTCTTCTTTTCTCTTAATTCTTTTCATATTAAAGGAAGCACCTACAATTAGCCTGTTAGTCCTATTCATACACATCAAAAATCAGTGACTGCTTTACTCTTAGCACACATACATTTGTTTTAGACAAAATTAGATGTGAAAACCAGTGACCTTTCATTCTCTATCTTGGGCTTGCGAAATGTAATTTAGAGCTATAAGTCTGCCTCCTAAGGAGGCAAACTTCTAGTAATGTAAGGGTCACTTAAGGTAGATTTTATTTTCAATATATGGATTAGGAACATTCCTTCAGTGGAGGAAACTAGCGTTACAAATTTTTCCAAACATTGCAGAAGGGGAAATCTACTGTATTATGAACCTCTTAAGGATTTGTTGCACTTTTCCTGCTTTTTAGGCCTGGGTAACAGTATCACCATCCCTTTTTTTCAAAAGGGCAGTGGACTCCAAGAAACTTTGAAGGTTCAGGGGTTAGTTGTACAATGGGAACCCCTTGAAGTCCCTTGTTTTCTTTGGGAATTTGGACTTACTAGGGAAAAGCTGTTTGTTGTGCTAATGTAAAACTGTCATACAATTAGTTTGATTTTTTTGAAGATGGGAAACTCAAGGAATTGCATGTTCTGAAATGCAGGCTTGTAGAATGTTTTTCCTTCAAAACAGGCTGATTTTGTTCTTTTCCTGGCAGTCCAAGTTTCGGCTCCTATCTAAAGTTCTTGTGTCAGTTTTTTTTCTGGTTTAAATTTCTCTTATATTTCCACCTGTAATGTCAGTGGCAGTATCATACTTCACTTGTTAATTTACCATTATAAGAGCAAATTTAGTTGAACTGAATCTTCCTTGTCCTAGTAACATTGTATAAATAAAGTGGCATCTCTGTACAAAAGGTTGTAATGCCTCCCGATGGATATAATTTTGTGATTGTATTTAAGATTAAAAGTTGAATAAATCACACCAGCTTCCTGAAAATGTTCATAATGCATCTTTTGGAAAACAAAAATACATGCCTACTTTGTGCATATTTGCATTAACACAGCAAAGATTGTATGAAATACATTTTTCAGAAAATAAAGTCTTAAAAGACGTAGCATTTAAGCTCTGAATTTATTGGTTGAAGTAGTATTGGTTCCAGAAAACTTGCTTTTGGAATATGGGTAGAGTTCTTGGTTTTTTTGTTTTTTTTTTTTTAAGTATTAATACTTCCAAAAATTTTTGTAAAGCTTAATTCTCAACTCTTTTTTCTTTTTTAAGAATTTTTATCTTTACACCCAATATGGGACTTAAACCACAACCCTGAGATCAAGAGTCTAATGCTTGGCCAACTTGAGCCAGCCAGGCACCCCTCAAAGTAATTTTTTTTCTTTTTTGTAAATCTTCGAAGTAGTATAGTATTTTTGAGCAGCAGTGAAAATTTTACTTTTGTGGGTAAGTTCTAGTATTGTGTGTAATTTGTTAAGCTTAACTTTATTAGTATTTAAAAACAAACCACAGGACATTACTGGTGTGTGTATTCCTCTTGGGTGTGAAAGCTCTGAAGTAAAATAGAATTAAAATGGTTTGTCTTAAATATCTGGAAATCAGATTGCACTTCGTTGTTGCTAGATTATAAGAGGATTTGTGTTAACTGTGTTATCATGGGGCACCTTTCAAAAGAGGACATCCTGTTTTTGTAGTTTCAAAAGAAAGCACCAAGGGTAGGTGTTTTTAAAATAATTAAACCAATTGGAAGTTGACAGAAAGACCTTGTACAGGTGCTCCTGGACTGTGAAGTTGCAAATAGATCTGGGAGTACCTTCCTTGAGTAACAAAAATATTGGGAAGTGGGGAGACTGTGCTGCTTGAATTGTTTCCATTTTTTTCACCTACCTCAATTTCACCCTGGTGTTGAGGTCTTAAGTAGTATATAGGGAACTTGGGTGAACCAGAAGCATTTTGTAGCAGAGACTGTTTTCCCACAGTAGAGATGTCATTTTTAAAGTGTAAAAATTCTTTGGCTTCTTTGGAAGGAGATACTCCTTGGGTCTCTACCAAGATTTTTGGACCCAGTGCTTAATATCTTCACTATGTGGCTGCTGACTGGGAACTTTTTTCTTTTGAAGAGGGACAAGAGGGCCTGCTCCTCAAACTTAATAGCTTTAAAATCTCCCCAAATGGGATCTGTGTTTCAACTGGCTGCATTTTACCTACAGAAACTTATCCCCCCCCCCCCCCCAAGTGGCACATCACTGAAGAGACCCCTTCCTTCGCAAAGGCTTTCTTTCCCCCTCTTGAGTGTTTCTACCAAAGACCTCTTAGGGGCAGCTGTGTCCTCTCACATTTCTTCATGCCTTACCCTGAACTGTTAAGAATCCGAGAAGTTATTTAAGGAATCCTTTTAAATGTAAATTTGTGGCATAATGCAGGTGATTATTAAAAAAAAAAAAAAAAAGGCTGAGAGGTCAAAGCCATGGTACGTTTCCCTGAAACATCTCGGACGAGGTCAACATTTGGCATGGTTTTTGTTCGTGTTAAATGAGAATCAAAGCACTTAATGCATTTTGAAATTCTGCAGAGAAAAGACGTGTTAAGTCATTCATCTTAATATTATCTAGTAGTTCTTCTAGTTCTAAATTGCTGACGAATTCCAGTGCTTAAGAGTGGGTTTGCATCTTCCCTTAGCAAGGCCTCCCGTGTTTCTGTCAAAACCAGACCCTTTACGGAGGAGCTCGTCGTTTCAGAAGTAACAGGAACGCCCCGTCCCAGAAAAGATTTCCCTGAAGACCCGCTTAAATAAGCGAACTTTCCCCAAGTTGGAGAACTATGCCCAGATTCTCCCTTCCCCCGCCCCCAATCTAGCTAAGGCCTTACTCTTAATGGTTAGTTGGGGCAAACTGCCGACAATGGACAGAAACAGCTCTTTCAACTCGTCCTCAACACCTCACGGGGTGAGCACGAGTGTCCCGCGTCTCAAACTTGGGCTTAACTGCCCAGGAGCCGGGCCAGGGCGGCCGCAGGGGGGCGCCGCGAGAGCGACGGGCACCGGGCCTTTGGATCACAGCGAGGTCCGCGTCACGCGCCCATCTTTGCTCTCCGCCTGATAATGCGTGTCCTGTTTCTTCCAGTCACCTTAGCTGCTTTGAACTCCAGCAGAAGAGGGTCTGAGAGCTACCAGGGCGGCCGCCCCTGACGACACCGCGGACGGACCAAGGCGCGCTGAAGCACAAACAACAACGGCAGCGGCAGTTCAACCGCTTCCGAAAGACCTGGGCGGGGCGTCACACAGCTTTGGGGCTCTGGTTGGCCGTCCCTTGTCCCCGCCCCCTCGCCCTGCGCGGCCTCGGTCGCCTTTGACCTGGATTTCAAGCCATGCGCTGGGCAGCGGTTGGTCGAAACTTGAGTTCAATCCACCCAATGAGGAGCGGGCTTCGCGGAGACTGTCGGGAAAGGCGGCTGGCCTATATTAGCGGCCTGCGGGGCGTACCCTCGCGCCTGGGTGGCTGTGTGGGTGACGGTGAGAGGCTTGTTTTGGTGGGCGGCTTGCGCCCACTAAGGAAACACCTCAGGGACAATGGCGGAGGGAGATAATCGCAGCACCAACCTGCTGGTGAGTCGTGAGGGAACCAAGCAGGGCCTCCGGGCTTGGGTGGGCTTGGCCTGGCGGCGCCTGCGGCCTCGTTCCCTTCACGCGTGGTGGGCCCGGCCCTCCCTCCCGGTTCCCAGTCGCAGGCGGCGACGCCTGCCCCTTGGGCGTCTTGGGTAGGTGCGGCGCGGCGGTCGCGAGACGGGTCGACCCCTAACATCCCCTGGGGAAGGTACAAGACGCGGTGAGGAGGGCGGGTGATCTGGCACCGCGAATAGGGGCTGAAGAGGAAGTGGAGAAGGGGGCCTGCGATAAGCCTGCGATAAGCCTGGGGTGCAGCCTGGGGCAGAGGGCCGCGAGGGGCCGGCCTGTCGAGCGCTTTCGAGCCCCACGCCCCCGGTCGTAGCCGGTTTTCCCCTCTTTGATTTCAACCAGGCTGTCCCTTCGTTCTTTTCCCCAGTACTTGGGCAGCGTGGAGGGTCAAAGGGCTGCTGCCGAGAATTTGTTAGAGCTGGCACGGCTTACACCGCAGGGAGGCTCTGTGCTCACCGCAGGAGCTGGGACTAGGGTCCTGCAGGAGGGCCAGTGGGGGGGACCTTGTGTTTGTCTGGCGTTTGTAAAGGAGGGAGGGAGGGAGGGAGTGTGTGTGTGTGTGTGTGTGTGTGTGTGTCACAGGATGACTTTAGAATAAGCAGGGGTCTGAAGGAACTGCAGTGACGTATCACAGGCGGACAGATTTAACCTCACTGCACGATCCAGGCAAAACCGAGAAATCCTTTTGTCCGTTGCCACAGTAAATAGAGGAATCAAAGAATTTAATCTTTGACGTTTGATAGTCCAAGAGTCCAGATGCTAGTGACTTTGCAGGGCAGTTTTGATTGTGCGATATTTTCAAAATGCGTGACCTGTTCCTTTAAACAAACACACACTCTCTCTCTCTCTCTCTCTCTCTTACTTCTCTATAGTTAGCATGGTTAGCCCCAGACAGGTTCCAGTTAAGAGGATTGATTGAAGCAGAAAGAAATTGCCCAAATTCACACAGTTTTTTGAAATGACAGATCCTGGCCTGGAGTTCAACTTCTCTTTCCAGGAGAGCAGTGTAACTTTAAGGAGAACAAGGCCTTTGGCTTTGGATTTCTTGGGTTCAGATCTGTTAACCTCTCTCTATCTGTTACTTCATTAACAATACAATCCTTTTAGCTTATTGGGAAGATTAATTAAAGAATAAGCATATAAAATATGTAGAGTTTCTGGCCCATAGTAATCTCATGTTTAGCTATATCCAGAACGATATATAAAGTCAGAAATGTTGAAGTCACCCAAGTGATCAGTGCGGCACAGATACATAGCATCTTTATTGAGAGGAGGCTGCACTGTCATCTGTCTTTTGTGTATTTCCCGGTGATCACATTTATAAGGGCAGGTGGGTTTCTTTCAGTTCTTTTCCCGGTACCAAAGTCAGTTCAGGGGCTTTTTGCCACATTGGCTCATTCTAGAAGTCTCCTTTCAGCAGATTGTCACATTTGCAGAGAAATCTGAAGTCTTAACCAATGTCTTGGTAAGTGTAAGAAGCATTCATTGTATTGAGGAGATACGTTGAGTTTAAGATGCCTCATGTAATTTGGAGAAAGTAGTTTTACTTAATTGTGTAAACGATGCCGGCATCTAAATGATTCCATTACACAAAGCTATTTTAAAAATTGAATGCTGTTTGGGGAGAGGCTTTTCTAATGGATGTAGAAGTAGGGGTATAAATCAATGAAATGACAGAACAACAGATCAATTCTAACCACCTGAAAAATGAGCAAACTTAAAGTGATCTAATTTTATGTTTTGGGTGCTGCTACTTAGTAGTGATGATGACCCCATTCTGAGGTCACTTTCTTTGTTAAATAGATTTCATTATTCCCACTTTGAGGGGCTCTATAAAGATCGTTACATTATGTATGAAGAGTAGCCCAGTGGTTGGACTTGGAAGGTGACTGTTAAATGCTAGGTGTCCCCTCCACTCTCCCTTAATTGATTTCTGTCTTTGGTACCAAAATTGTACAATATTTAGAAACTAAGATAGTGACTGAGTTGAGAGCTGTTTTACATTCTTGGTGTCTTAAAAAAAATTTAACACAGAATGTTGGGAGTAGTAAAATGATCGCTTTACATGTTGGTCTTACATAGGCTGCAGAGACTGCAAGTCTGGAAGAGCAGCTGCAGGGATGGGGAGAAGTGATGCTGATGGCTGATAAAGTCCTCAGATGGGAAAGAGCCTGGTTTCCACCTGCCATCATGGGTGTGGTTTCTTTGGTGTTTCTGTAAGTGAGCTATTAAATTACTGTGTATTGTGCTTGTTATTAATAAGGGCTCAGGTAATACACAGCCTCCACTTTTGAAAGTGCCTTAAATCTTTTGTAATGTGTAATCTGTAAAGAATGCCTTTTCTTAGAGAAGTTCTCCTACTTTTCAGAATCTGTAGTACTTAGGTAAACCTGGAGCAGTTGAAAAAAACAGTAGCGCTCATACTTTTGGTCTTAGAACCCTTTACACCCCTAAAAAGTATTGAGGACCCCAAGGAACTTTTGTCTCTTGATATTTACATTAACCGTTGCAGCTATGATGTCATCACATTCTGAAGCCTCCCAGAAAACCACTTGTGAGAAACTGAGAATGAAAAGGGCAGATAACGTTTTTGAGACTCAAAAGACCAAGTGAATAAACATCTTCAGCTAGGATAAAAATGACTGTGTTTTTCTCAACTTCATTAATTTTTTTTTTTTTTTTTTGAACAGGACTATCTACTATCTAGATCCATCTGTTCTGTCCGGTGTTTCCTGTTTTGTTATGTTTTTGTGCTTGGCTGACTACCTTGTTCCCATTCTAGCTCCTAGAATTTTTGGCTCCAATAAATGGTAGGTCATATAATAATTTGGCTCGTTTCTGTAAAGTTACTGAGCCTGGTGACTGTGATTGGTATACTGTAATTAAGCAGAGAATTGTCTAACAATTGGATAACTAGGGTTAAGATTGTTGCTTTTATATGAAGAATTTCTTTGCTGATTCAGTTATAAATCATGAATTTCCAGTACTTAACATCTTCACAGTTCTTTTATAGTTCAGCATTTATTTATTCTGAAGATTTTATTTATTTTTGCGAGTGCAAGCAGGAGTGTGGGGTGGGGGTGGGCAGAGGGAGAAGCAGACTCCCTGCTGAGTAGGATCCTGGGATCATGATCTGAGCTTTAAGGCTGACTCATGCCTAACTGAGCCACCCATGCACCCTACCATTCATTTTGCCTTTTCCTCCTTTCTCAACATTTTTTATTGAAGTGAGGTTTTTTGAGGTAATGTTTTATCAAATATTGCAGAACTCCTAAAATAGCTTTCCAGAGAAACAGCATGTTTACATTTTACATTTGTTTTCTTTGATATTTAAGATAGTATATTTTGCAGGCTGCTTTTGAAAGAATATGAAAGCAGTAATGTGAATTTTTGTCCGTTTATTTAGCAACTATTTATTGAAGGTCTACTTTTGTGTTAGGGACTGTTCTGAGTGCTGTGAAATATTTTGACTCTTAAGATGGATCTTGTGGGGTGCCTGGGTGGCTCAGTGGGTTAAGCCATTGCCTTCGGCTCGGGTCATGATCTCAGGGTCCTGGGATCGAGTCCCGCGTCGGGCTCTCTGCTCAGCAGGGAGCCTGCTTCCCTCTCTCTCTCTGCCTGCCTCTCTGTCTACTTGTGATTTCTCTCTGTCAAATAAATAAATAAAAAATATTAAAAAAAAAAAAAAAAAAAAAAAGATGGATCTTGTGTTGGGTGCCTGGGTGGCTCAGATGGTTAAGCATCTGCCTTCAGCTCGGGTCATGATCCTGGGGTCCTGGGATTGAGTCCCATATTGGGCTCCCTGCTCAGTGGGGAGCCTGCTTCTCCCTCTGCCTCTCTCTCATGAATAAATTAAAAAATCTTAAAAAAGAAAAAAAGATGCATCTTGTGTTTAAGTTTGATGTCGATGCATTGTAGTAGTTAGCTAAATGCATAGCAAGTGCTTCAGATCAGATTCATAAAAGTATTTTAACTTTCCTCTGGAATGTTGCATTTCTCACTTTTGATCAAAATAATGAACAAAACTAGATGTTGGAGTAGATTTTTTTTTTTTTTTTGGTCCTAGTTGCTTTTCTCCCTTGGTTGTTTATTTTAATTTGATGAGTAGTCTACATGTACCCTTAGGTTTTTTTGTTTGTTCCCCTGATAATAGCAAATTATAAAGTAATTCTGTTAAATACATGCCTTACAGATTTTTAAGAACAAATTTGGACATTTTAGGCAAATGTTCTTAAGTTATGGGATGATTAAGCATGTGTTTTAAAAAATGTTTTCCCTCTAGCAGAATGGGTTAGTTAGGAAATGCCCTTTGATTTGTTTTTCACATGTAGTAATGAGTTGGGCAATTTTGTAACTGTGTAATGTAGCAACTTAAAGGAAATCAACCCCTGACCTTGACTTTATTAGTCAGATGACATTCTGATCTGCTAATTCATAACTCCTAGAGAGAAGTTTTCAGAAATAAACAGTGGTGGTTTCATGGTAATCAGTATGTGGCTCAGAGAGCAGTTTTATTTTTTTATCTTAATGAGGAAGGAAGAACACTGTTGCATAGCCACAATCAGCCTTGACCATGGCCAGCTTATAAGGCCTGGTTGTTTACAAGAAGTTCCAGGGTTCATCAGGAGCCCTTCTGCTATATCTATCACTGCAGTTTTATAGGGATGAGAGCTAGAAGAGCAAAAGGAACCTAACCACCCGCCCTCCACAGTGTAAGTTGTACTTCATGACAGCAGCCAATGTATCTGTATAGCAAAGATGGTATAAGGGTGAATTTATCTTTTTTAAAATCAGAATCCAGAGAATATGAAAAAGGGCTTTCCTGGAGGATCTTTTTATATTTTTACTGCTGTTTTGTTTATATTTTCCCTCACTGGGAATTTGGATTTACAAAGAATTTGGATTTGAGCTGGCTGTTGCTGTCTTGGCATCAAGTGTATGAAGCCCAGCTGAGGGGGCTATCATGAGGGTATCATGCTTGGAATACAGGACTTAGTATCTTAGCGGAGACTACTCAAATACAGCTGTGTGGTAGAATCTTCACGTTTTCTTCAAAATAGTGAGACCCTGATGGGCTACAACCCAGAATTCATTTGGATTTGAAAAATAATACAGGCAGAGAGAAATTGATACCGATTTCTGCATGACCCATAGTAGCCTTGAGTCCTTTGTTACTATAATTAACCACATGTGGTTTTAGAAGTATGGATTACCATTGCTTTGTACATACACATCTTTATGTAAAAACTTATTCCTGAGCTTGCCAAGCTGTCTTAATGATATGGAAACTTTTTCACGATTATAAGATAATGTGAAATTTTTTTTTTAATTTAAACTTACTTTAGGAGATAGCTTTTTAAATTTGAGAGGATGATATATTTCTGTTGACTATAAAGACTTGCTTATAGTGAAGGGGAAAATTTTTTTGTAGGACCACTGAGCAACAGCAAAGATTCCATGAAATTTGTAGCAATCTGGTAAAGACTCGACGTAGAACTGTGGGCTGGTGGAAACGTCTCTTTACACTGAAGGAAGAAAAGCCTAAAATGGTACTTTTTTTGTTTTGACTGATTTCAGTAAAGCAAAATTTTAATATTGGGTGTACTTTTACTTCATTGTAATCTAATGATGGGCTTTTTAATAGTTGTAATAGTTTGATATTTATATTAAGTAGTTTGATATATATCTTTATCCATTGGTTTAACATTCGTAAATGTTTGTATGAATTAGACTGAATTATTGGAAGTTTTGCATTTAATTTTGTACTCTAGTAGAGCAACATTTTTGTTTCTTTTTACTTATTGAAATAAAGGACAAATACTTAAAAAAAATTTGTTCTCTTACCTCTTAGCTTCACATAAGGTCACAATGTGAAGTATTAATTGTAAAAGTAATATAATTTATACAGAGAACTATAGTAATTCTAGGGGGGAATGTATGTAAATTCTATAAAGTAGATCTAATGGAGTTTTCTGTGGATTTTATATAATATATAAATACCAAGTCTAAAGAAAAATGGTAATAATACGGGATTATTTTCCAACCTTTGGAACAACATCTTACAGTTAAGCTTCCTAGTCTTTTTCTAGGATTTGATACATTTTTGTTGTTTTCATTATTAGTACTTCATGACCATGATCGTTTCTCTTGCTGCTGTTGCTTGGGTGGGACAGCAAGTCCACAACCTGCTGCTCACCTATCTGATAGGTAAGTCTTCAAGGCAGAACTATGGGCATATTCTTCTGGCCACTGAAGTCTGATAGGAACTTAGTCAACAAATATGTGTTTATCAAGAGTAAGGCACAGATGGAGGAATTGGGTGGATAGAGAGATGACTAAAACCCATGTCCTTGTTTTCTGGGAGTTTGTGGTCATACAGTAAGTTAAGACAGAACATAATAACCAAAGTAGAAAGTGACATGCCAGAGGTAAAAAGCAAACAGGGTATGTTATCTGAGGTTGTGGGTGTGATAGCAGAAGTTTCCCAGGGATAAATGTAGTGAAAGTAATGGATTTTATATTGGTTCCTCCCATTAGAGTGCCTAGTAGTCTGGGAAAAGACCCTCTATAAAATTTAATAATCTGTAGGAAATTAATTGTTGTCTCCCTCATTCTGTTTATTTTTAAGTGACTTTCTTACTGTTGCTTCCTGGATTAAATCAGCATGGAATCATTTTGAAGTACATTGGAATGGCCAAAAGGGAGATAAATAAGCTTCTCAAACAAAAAGAAAAGAAAAATGAATAATGCATCTGCTTTATTCAGTGTAATGAATGGCATATACATTGTCCTTGGGAACAGTTTCTATTACGCTGTCCGGATACTAAAATGTTACAGAAGTAGCTCTTTGCTCTCCCTCGTTCTGCCCTTAGTTCGTAGAAATTCAGACTTGCCAAGTAAGGCTTTATGTCTTCATGTGAAGTGTAGCAGATGCTATCTCATCAGTTGGCCGTATATGGACAACTCATTCGTGAGTACTTGTTTTGATTTTTCTCACCCAGGTTAATTGAATTTTTATTTTTAGGCAACTTCCTTTAAAATAATATAGTGGTGAACTTCACCTTTTAGTGCAGTTAACTGTGACTTTGGATAATTGTTCCAGTTTATCTTTGCTTTAGCTAGATACAAGCTAGTGGTCTGTGGCTACAGGAAGCTGGTTCTACTGTCTGCTTCCACAGTCTGCTTACACTGTCTGGCTTCATGAATACAGAGACCAAGTTTACCACTTCGAATTAAGAGACCAGTTAAGATTCATTCCTCATGCTGTTTCTAAACTGTAGAAGAAGAATCCTCTGGAATAAAATGAAACCAATTCCATGCCCTAGTATCTGTTGGTTTCTGCCTTGTGCAGAACTTAGTAATTTGTAAGAAACATTGATCTTTTCTCCCAAATGGGGAACAGGACAGGCTTCGAGCTCGTCTCTCCTTGCTCTTAGACTTAAGTTAGTAGATCCTTAGAAGCTTTTTAACAGCAGGCTTCCAGAAACTTGTGTTTAGGATTTTTAGCATATTTTTAATTTCAGAGTTTCAGCTGACTGAAACTAAAGTATGTTATAGGTTAAGACTCATGTCTGTGACCTTCACTCCAACACCAGCCAATAAAGGACAGAAGTCTTCCTGTACTTAGACAAGACTTATTTAGTAGAAAATAATCTTAGCCTACTAATTTTTCAAGACCAGACTAAGCCTTTAAAGATAAGCCTCAAGATTCTCATTTGAAGGTAATTGCTGGCTGCTTTGGTCCCCAGAGATTTGGCATAGGAGGTGGTGCACTGGTGTCTGACTTTCTTCCTTGATCTCTCTCTCTGAAGAACGCAAGGGCTGCTGGGGAAAGTGGACTTTTGGCGACGATAGGTGGCCTCTGGTCTACAGAGAGTTTGTAACTGCTTGGAACGTCTCTTAGAATCATTCTCCCTCTCGGTAGCTAGAAATTTAGAATAGCTGAAATCCATAGGAATGAATTTCTGAGGGCCGAAAATGTGACATTTGGGAACAGTTCTTAAACTCTGATTAACTAGCTGTAATATAGTTTTGTGAATTTATTGCACTGATGCTGGACCTTGTGGTGTATCTGTCTCTAAATAAGTGTTTCTTCCCCTTCAATCTGACTGTAAATGGTAGCACCCATTGTAGCATATGTTTGATTTTTTTTTTTTAATGTTTCATATGAAAACTACAAACTACCTTAATTTTTACATGTGTTTCCTCACTGTAGATAAGCCTATCTTGCTCTCTGGATTTTTTTGTGTATATGTGATCTACCAATTAACTACTTTTTGCAGTTTTAATCTTGTATTATTTCTTCTACTTTGTTTTGTGTAAAAGGGGAAAAATAAAAAAAGCTGAAATCCCTTCTTGTGTGTCTTACTTTTTTATACTTTAGCCATTAAGGTGTTTACATTGTTTACATGATTGGATTTGTATATCTGGTTAATGATCTACCCTGGGTGATCATTGCATGCCAACACGGTTCTCTTTTAAGAACAAAATGAAAGAAAAGGTAAAAATTAATTCCTCCAGCAAACATTGAGGCACCATGCTAGATGGAAAAGGAGATACAATGAATAAGTGATCACCAAAGATGAGTGTGAG
Source organism: Mustela nigripes (assembly GCF_022355385.1). Classification (NCBI taxonomy): domain Eukaryota; kingdom Metazoa; phylum Chordata; class Mammalia; order Carnivora; family Mustelidae; genus Mustela; species Mustela nigripes. Next base: position 25,254,963 of record NC_081567.1, read on the forward strand.
GGGGCCAGGCAGGAAGAACAGGCAGGGAGCAATGGAGGCTAGAGACTGCCTGGCATGATTCTCTCTCCAGGGGCACTTGGGTGGCTCAGTGGGGTAAAGCCTCTGCCTCCAGCTCAGGTCAAGATCCCAGGGTCCTGGGATTGAGCACCACATAGCGCTCTCTGCTCAGCAGGGAGCCTGCTTCCCCCTGCCCCTCTCTGCCTGCCTCTCTGCCTACTTGTGATCTCTGTCTGTCAAATAAATAAATAAAATCTTAAAAAAAAAATGATTATCTCTCCATCGAGGCCCAGCTCAGAGTTCAGTGCTTGCTTACTGGTAGTTAACTTCTGTCTGCACTTTGTGGACTTTAATTATAAAAAATTTTAAATTAGGGGGCACCTGCCTGATGCAGTCAATAGAGCATGCGATTCTTGATCCTGGGTAGTGAGTTGGAGCCCTCACATTGGGCATAGAGTTTACTTAAAAAAATGGATGTTTTATCCATGGTCCTCACTGTTTATACTTCATGGATCTTGGGAACAGATTCAGGTTATAAGCCCTCTGACCCTTGCCTCTTCCCCCCAAATCTGGCTTCCTTATAGCCTCCTGGGGTTTTGGTGATATCCAGAAAAGGGACATTTTAACCCAGTCACTGTAGCTCTCCCCATGGTCATTTGAAATTTGAAGTGCTGGTCCCCTACCATGCAGCTGTGGTTCATTCTCAGGCCAGTCTCATTTGCCTGGCTTCCCAGGCCAGCTTGGCTACTCCTGTGCCAGCTCTGGCCACAGTTTTAAAAAAAAAAGTCCCTTTTTAACATTTGCCTTGGCACCACCAGTGGAGGTCCCATCATCCAAGAGTTCACAGGATACTGAGAGGAGGCCACCTGGGGTTAGTTGGATGAAAATTGGGGTTGCCTGGCTGGCTCAGTTGGTAGAGCACATGACTTGACCTCAAGGTTGGGTTAGGCATGGATCCTATTTAAAAAAAAAAAAAAGCACTCTCAAGTGACCTGCAGGGGGCGGGGATATTTTTGAGTTTTTAGCAATTGGTTTTTATCAGCAGTTTATCTTCCACATTTAACATTTTAACCACTCAGATCACGATTAGTCCTGTATGAAGATCTCTGAGCAAGAAAGTTCCAGTTTGTCTGCTTCATAAATCACAAAATTGTGGGGCAATTTACAACTGCCCTCTGGTCCACTGCCATTCGTTCTCCTTGCTCTCCAACTTCAGCCCAGCTGTGCTGAGATTTCGATTCCTCTTTACATAATTCCATTCCCTCCTAGCTCTTGAGCTGTTAGAAGCCGGGAATATCTACTGCCCACACACCCTTCTTAATATTTTGGGATCAGGGGACGCCTGGGTGGCTCAGTTGGTTAAGCAGCTGCCTTCGGCTCAGGTCATGATCCCGGCGTCTTGGGATCGAGTCCCACATCGGGCCACCCAGGCACCCCGCCCCTGACTTTTTAAATGGAGATTATATTAAGTAAGTTTCAGACTGAGTTTTCTCATTTGCGAAATGAGGGCAAAAGTAAAGATCTCACAGGGGCATTATACATTTGTTTTGAGGATCCTGTGAGTACATCTCGTGGAAGCATATAGCAGGCATGAATTGGTAGTGTTAGTACCATTCTGGACACAGATCAAAGGGCACATCTGTGAAATCTTTAGCAGCTTCCCAGGCCAATGCTGCATCCCCACAGCACTTCATAATGGCATCCCGTATAGCAAACTTGCCTGGTATTTTATTTTTACTTAGAGGTCTGTTTTCCCTCTTGGGTTCTGAACCTCTTAAGGTCAGAAACATGTCTTTGTCCCCTCATGGTCTAGTACAACACAGGGCACATGGAAGACATTCAGATGTTGAATAAATGAAGTATAAAAAGAGATAGGGGATGGTGCTATTTTTCTATTTATGTACAGGAAGGCTCTTGAAGGAAAGTGGGTTAACTCCCCACTGTTGCTAATGCCCTAAGTTAAGATGAACTCCATATTTTTAGTAAACAAGACAAGTATATAGATGATCAGTTAATCACAATAATTTTCTTTTTCTTTTTTTTTTAAAGTATTTTTTTTAAAGATTTTATTTATTTATAAGAGAGAGAGAGTGAGAGTGAGCACAGGCAGACAGAGTGGAAGGCAGAGTCAGAGGGAGAAGCAGGCTCCCTGCAGAGCAAGCAGCTGCTTAACCAACTGAGCCACCCAGGCGTCCCAAAATAATTTTCATTTAAAAAGTAAATAGGAGGGGTGCCTGCATGGCTCAGTCAGTGAAGCATCTGCCTTCTGCTCAGGTCATGATCCCAGAGTTCTGGGATTGAGCCCCACATCAGATTCCTTGCTCAGCCGGAAGCCTGCTTCTCCCTCTGCCTCCTGCTGCTCCCCCTGCTTGTGCTCTTTCTCTCTCTCTGGCAAATAAATAAAATCTAAAAGAAAAAAGCAAATAGGAAAAAAGAAACAGGGCACCTGGGTGGCTCAGTTGCGTAAGCGTCCAACTCTTGATTTTGGCTAGGGTCATGATCTCATGGTTTTGAGATCCAGCCCCAAGTCAGGCTTCAGGCTGGGCATGGAGCCTGCTTAAGATTCTCTCTTCTAGGGGGGCCTGGGTGGCTCAGTCGTTAAGCGTCTGCCTTCAGCTCAGGTCATGATCCCAGGATCCTGGGATCCAGCCCTGCATCGGGCTCTCTGCTCAGTGGGAAGCCGGCTTCTCCCTCTCCCACTCTCCCTGCTTGTGTTCCCTCTCTTGCTGTGTCTCTGTCAAATAAATAAATAAAATCTTAAAAAAAAAAAAATAAAGATTCTTCTCCTTGATGTAACTGCCTGATGGGCATTAAGGAGGGCATGTGATAATGAGCACTGGGTGTCATATGCAACTGATGAATCACTGAACTCTACCTCTGAAACTAATAATATACTATATGTTAATTAATTGTATTTAAGTAAAAAATAAAAAAGATTCTTTCCCTCTGCCCCTCCTTCTTTCTCTTCTCTTAAGAGAAAAGGGGGTGTGCCTAGGTGGCTCAGTCAGTTAAGCGTCTGCCTTTAGCTCAGATCATGATCCCAGAGTCTGGGTATGGAGCCTTGCGTTGGCCTCCCTGCTCAGTGGGAAGCCTGCTTCTCCCCAACTCTCCCTGCTTGTGTCTCTCGCTGTCTCTCTCTCTGTTAAATAAATAAAATCTTTAAAAATCATTATATAAATAAGCCAATGGTCCTTTTGTAAAGTAAATTTTTAAAAAATTATATTTATTCATTTGACAGAGAGAGAGAGAGACAGAGACAGAGCACAAGCAGGGGGAGAGGCAGAGGGAGAAGCACACACCCCGCTGAGCTGGGAGCCTGACATGGGTCTTGATCCCAGGACCTGGAGATCATGACTCAAGCTGAAGGCAGACACTTAACCATCTGAGCCACACAGGCGCCCCTGTAATGTAAATTATAACCGGAGAATTCTATACCCTGGAGATGTACAGAGAGTTTTACTTTCCTAAGGTTCATTTAGGCAATCTCTACACCCAGCTTGGGGCTTGAACTCCCCCCCCCCCCCCCCCCAGGTCAAGAGTCACATGCTCTACCAGTTGAGCCAGCGAGGCACCCCTCAAGGTTCATTTAGGATTTGAGAAGTGGTAGGGGTGTGGTGCGGTGAGAGACTACACCAATAACTCATGTTGACTGAGCCCTCACTCTGCCAGGTTTTGTGTTAATTTCTTTATTAATTTTTTTTCTTATTGAAGTACAGTTGATGTACAATGTTATATTAGTTTGAGGTGTAACAACGTAGCAAATCAGCAATTCTGTACATTACACAGTGTTCACCACTGTAAGTGTAGTTACTGTCACCATATGACATTATTATAATGTGTTAACCTCTTATATGAATTACTTCATCTATCCTCACAGCAACTTCAAGTGAGTGAGCATCATTCCCATTTTACAGATGGGGAGACTGATCTGTTCATTCATTTATTCATCAAATCTAAATGAAGGGCCTACTGTATACCAGAGAATTTTTCTAGAAGCTGTGAATACAGCCATGAACAATACTGACCAAATCTGTCCTTGCTTGGAACCTAATGGAGACAGGTAAATACACTTCCAATATTTCAGGTGGTAAGTGCTATGGAGAAAACTTAAGCAGGACAATGGAGTTAGGGAGAATGGGGAGAAGGCTCTATGAGAGAGTGTGTAACTGAGTAAAAGAGCTGAGGGAAGTCAGGAAGCAAGTTTCCTGGCAAACTGGAGAAATGCTCAAGTTAGAAGGAAAAGCAAGCGCAAAGGCCCTGAGGTGGAGTATTCTTGGGGTGTTCAAAGAAAAACGAGCTAGAGGAGAATGGTGGGGAATGGTCTGGTATGCTGGTGCTAAGAGGCAGGTGTGCACATCGCGGAGGACTTTAGCTTTCGTATGGAATTTGGATTTGGATGAGGGTAATGGGAGCCCTTGGAGAGTGTGTGATCTGACTTAGGTTTTTATTTATTTTTTATTTTTTTTTTAAAGATTTTATTTATTTATTTGACAGAGAGAGATCACAAGTAGGCAGAGAGGCAGGCAGAGAGAGATAGAGGAGGAAGCAGGCTCCCTGCTGAGCAGAGAGCCCGATGTGGGACTCGATCCCAGGACCCTGAGATCATGACCTGAGCTGAAGGCAGCAGCTTAACCCACTGAGCCACTCAGGCGCCCCTGACTTAGGTTTTTAAAAAGTCATTCTGGCTACCATGTGGGAAAAACAGGGGTGGTAGAGGGAGGTCAAGGGTGAAAGCAGCAAGGTAAGGACACTATTGCAAGTATTTCGGATGTTAGGTAACTAGTCTCAGGTCACTCAGCTCCACAGAGGGCTGAGCCAGAATTTACTCCCGCCCAGGGTATCAGAACCTGGCTTCAATTAATAGCTAAAACTCCTTGTTGTTTCCAGTATCAAAATACATTGAGTATTTTCTGTATGTCAGACACTGTGCAAGCCCTTGCCCCATTATCTTATCTGATCCTGGCAATCACTTTTTTTTTTTTAAAGGAGGCTCCATGCCCACTGTGGAGCCCAATGCTGGCCTTGAACTCACCATCCTGATATCATGACCTAAACTGAGATCAAGAGTCCCATGCTGAACCAACTGAGCCACCCAGGTGCCCCTCCCCAATAACTTTTTTTTTTTTTAAGATTTTATTTATTTTATTTGACAGAGAGAGGGATCACAAGTAGGCAGAGAGGCAGGCAGAGACAGAGGGGGAAGCAGGCTCCCTGCTGAGCAGAGGGCCCGATGTGGGGCTCGATCCCAGGACACCGAGATCATGGCCTGAGCCGAAGGCAGCGGCTTAATCCACTGAGCCACCCAGGCGCCCCCCCCCCCAATAACTTTTAAGGCATATTATCATTATTATTAACCCTTCTCCCTCCGTTTACATGTAGGGAAGGTTCAGAGAAGGTAAGAGACTTAACCAAAATTGGTTCTTATCTGGGTGCATTATTATAGTTAAAAACTACTGGTTCAAGAATCCTGAGTGTTTATTTTGAAACATTTGCAGCTTCTTCCAAACTGTATCCCAGAAGGAGAAAGAATCCTTTTGGAACCCCAGTAAATGATTTATAAGAGTTATGGAGATCCTGGGCAGCTGGGTGCCTCAGTCGGTTGGGTGTCTGCCTTCAGCTCAGGTCATGATCCCTGAGTCCTTGCACTAAGCCTCAGGGATCCCTGCTTGGTGGGGAACCTGCTTCTCCCTCTGCCCTCACCTGCGCTCCTGCCCCCGCTCTCTCTCAAATAAATAATCTTTTTTTTAAAGATTTGTTTTTTAATTTATTAATTTGACAGAGATCAGAAGTAGGCAGGGAGAGAGAGGAGGAAGCAGGCTCTCCACGGAGCAGAGAGCCCGATTGGGGGTTCGATTACAGGACCCCGAGATCATGACCTGAGCCCAAGGCAGAGGCTTTAACCCACTGAGCCACCCAGGCGCCCCTCAAATAATCTTAAAAATAAAAAAAAGGAGAGTCATAAAGGAAGCACAGAATTAAAAATATATTTTTTCCTTCTTTGAAGAAATAATCTATACACAGATTTGAAAAAAACCAAAATTATGTGCGGAGAAAAGCAAGTGTCAGTTTCTAAAACACCCCCTGCAGAGGCAGTTATCGATTTGTGCGGGTCCTTTCAGACCCGCAACTATAAAAACCCAAATAGGGCGCCTGGGTGGCTCAGTGGGTTAAGCCGCTGCCTTCGGCTCAGGTCATGATCTCAGGGTCCTGGGATCGAGTCCCGCATCGGGCTCTCTGCTCAGCAGGGAGCCTGCTTCCCTCTCTCTCTCTCTGCCTGCCTCTCCATCTACTTGTGATTTCTCTCTGTCAAATAAATGAATAAAATCTTTAAAAAAAAAAAAAACCCAAATATAAAAATTTATTCTAAATGGTAAGCGCTTGTTACAACCGAAGTTAGCAAATATCTGGGCCCTTTTCAGTTTCATTTTTACAGATTTAGTGCCAGAAGGAAGTTAACCTCTCCTTCTCCCTTGGTCTCTCCGGGGGCGGTTGATTCTATCGACTCTCCACGTCTCACGCCTTAAGAGGCTCCGCCCCTTCATCCGCCTTCATCCACCAGGCGAAGTATTTTTTTTGGCTCGCCTTTTAAAGTCTCGCGATAGGCTACCCGCTTCCCATAACTCCGTGCGCTCGCCCCTCCCGTCCTCTTTCCGCCATCTTTCTTTGCCGGTGAGTGTCTCTCTCTGAGGGACCCAACATCATCCGTTGGCTATCTGGGCCATCCTGCGGTCTGAGCCTCCATTTCGGAGCTCTCTGATGATGCCAGGGTCCTTTTGGGCCGAGGATTCTGCTCTTTCGGGGGTTTGGGCAGGCGTAGGGGAGAGTCATGCCCGTCCGCCCCACGCTCTGCACTTTGGGGAGGCCGTTCTGTGAGGCGCAGGCCGCAGCACTGGCGGGAACCAGAACGCTGTCGACCATTCGGAGAGGCGGTAGCCCCAACTGGGCGGCTGCAGGACCTCTTCTCAGTGGTTGAGGCGGCACCTTGCCTCCGGGCGGCGGGAAGCATCGGGGCTGGGGGCCCCGATGGTCTGTGCAGCTTCCCATTACTGCTGCCGTTCTGTGAGCTTGCTTAGGATGCCGAGGCCACTTAGCCGGGAAGACTGCATTCTGCCTGGGATGGCAGCTTGCTAGGAACTAACCTGGGTCTTGTGGGCTCCAGGGTTTCCCTTGATGCTTGATTGGGCTTGAGGAAGCAGCTTGGATCCTTAGAGTTGGAGCTTGAAGCATGCTTTGGTCTTCATCCTTTTTCTCCCAGCGTTACTGGGGTGTCTTGGATTTGGTGCCCATTAGGGTGGAGTCGAGTCCGGCGCACGTAAAAAGTTCCTCCTTGCCACTGGGGTGCAGTTTGCCGTCGGGGCACGATGGTCGCTGGCTCAAGAACGGGCGTTTTATTAGTTGTGTTCGTGACAGTGGTGTCCTTTGGATGTTAGGACAAGGCTGACATTGAGTTGGTTAACTTGGAGGACAACATTAAAAAGTACAGGTGCTGCCGGATTTGAGAAGTTTGGAAAACGTGCCCGGTGATTCTCAGGCCCCCGTTTTGAATAACCGACCGACCGTAGTAGCTTTTATTGTCGTTTTGGTAGCTGCCATTGCCCTCGGGGACGTGCCTGCTTAGAGGTAGGAAAACTTCATGATCGAGGCCGAAAGGAAATTTCGGAGGTGTTCGCCCTGGAATGCTTGGGTGCCCTTTGAGGTTGAGAATGCCGGTAAAACACTCTTTTTTTTCCTTCCCTGAACAGCCATAATGGTGCGCATGAATGTCCTGGCAGATGCTCTCAAGAGCATCAACAATGCTGAAAAGAGAGGCAAACGCCAGGTTCTTATTAGGCCGTGCTCCAAAGTCATCGTCCGGTTTCTCACTGTGATGATGAAGCACGGTAAGTGTGTCGCTGTGTCCTGTGTTTTCATGGGAGGATATTAAAGGAATCAGTTTTGTAGAAAGGAAGTGTGCAGGAGAGGACTGGGGAGGTGAGGTGGGGGTGATGGCAGTCATACTGGGGGACTGAGGCAGGTGAATTAGACTGGAGGCGGGAAAGCTTGGACAGAAGCTAGTCAGGAAGCCCCAAGGAAGTTAGGACTGTTGAAGGGAGGAGGAAGTTTGTGACCGTTGCTCTGCTAATCGTTTGAGAGCTAACCTGGCCACTTCTGTGTAATACTGCGGCTGCAACGTACCACTGAGCGTGTCCTGAGCTCTCCTGAGGGCTTTGGAATGGAAAGGAGAATTGCTCTCTGTCTTGGGCACAAAGCAGCCTTTGCGAGGAGCAAGGGGAAAACAATCCTCCTGTTGGAATTGCAGAGGGGGTTGTTTTTGGGTGTTGGCCCCCAAGTTTAAAATACTAGGCTATACAAATTTTGGTCTGGAGCAACTGTCTTTGCTCAGAAATAGTCACTGAGATGATGTGAAAGCATCTAGTAGGCAAAGTGGGAATTTATACTACAGCATAAATACTTCGGTCTCTGAAATTCCCGTCTGTCCTTTAATAGAGCCATTTATGTTCTGTAGGTTACATTGGCGAATTTGAAATCATTGATGATCACAGAGCGGGGAAGATTGTTGTGAACCTCACAGGCAGGTTGAACAAGGTAAGAATTGTTTATTTTCCACATAGAAGATTCTTCTTATGAATTATTCATGGTGCTAAACATTTTGTAATTTCCCCTGTAAAACCAAATTAGTGGTGTGCTTGCTCTGTCAGGGTAAAAGAAAAAAAAAGGGAGTTGATTAAAATCATTAATTTTTATGTCACATTTTAATTGATTTGTTCTCCAGGGTTGTATTTCTCCAGATTGTTGACATTGTAATGTTTGTGAAGTGTGGGCCCTTTGAGGGGAGTTGCTGTAGGGTGGGGTGAAAGGATTTTCTTTGAATACGGGATGTTCTGCTGCTCACCCACTGGCTTGAACTTGTGATGTGGCAGGGCTGTAAATAACTTCCGTTCCTCCTCTCGGTGATTTTATGTTGATTTCATTAGTTGTGTTAGTGACTGAATGTGGTTCTCTAACAATATTAATACCTACATTTTTGCCATTGCGGGCTGTATTGCTGTCTGTATGGGAGTTTCGTACTCCCTTTCAGTTTGACTTCTCAGCCTGGTGGATCTGTTGGGTCTGTTGACTTTGTGGCTAACCTTACTGCATGTATTTTGGGGATAGGTGTCTCTAACAAGTTAGGGTCCCTGAATTGCTCCCCTGCTTTTTGTGGTCAGGTTTCTAGCTTTCAGATTTACATGGAGCCTGCCATCCTGTGGCCAACACAGATGAGGGGAAAACAGGCCCAGAAATGAGTCGTGGTTAGTGGCAGGGGCCAGATTGATTGGTAAGGTTATTGTCTGGTCCACCAGTTTGTTTTACAAAGTTGCTTCCCTGTATAGTGAACTTTGTTGATGTGTGGATTGATACCTAATGTTAGATGAAAACTACTGGGGGTGAAGTTTTTCTGAGGGATTAGAAGAGTTTTCAGGTAAATTATGAGACTGTTTTGTTTTGTTCTAGTCACTCTGATCCTCACAGTGTGTTCTTGAAGTAGAAAAGGATGTGTGTTTTTCTTTTAATATTTTATTTATTTATTTGACACAGAGAGAGAGAGTGATCACAAGTAGGCAGAGAGGCAGGCAGAGAGAAGAGGAAGCAGGCTCCCTGCTGGGCAGAGAGCCCAAAGCAGGGCTCGATCCCAGGACCCTGGGATCATGACCTGAGCCGAAGGCAGAGGCTTTAACTCACTGAGCCACCCAGGCGCCCGGAAGAGGATGTGCTTTTTCCTAATTTTAGGAGTTGAGATGCTGAGATAGGAGTTATCCTCAAGGTCTCCCAACTAGTTGGTAACCAGTGGGAGAGCTGGTTACAGTATGTAGTTGATAGAACATCTTAACTCTGTCCTGCGGAAGACTGACTTGATGTTTAAAAAAAAAAACACCCACAACCCAAAAAACTTAAGTTGGGTAAGTCATGTGCACCCATTCAACTATATGTAAAACATGAGAAATAAGTTTGAACAGAGTATTTCTCAAGTGGAAATCCTTTGTGGGCATCCTTGTTCTGTGGTAAAGTAATTTGAAATATTCTGGCTAAGAGGCAGTTGAAATCCAGATCCTGCTCCTTAGCTGTCTCTCCTCCGCCCCCCACGCAGCTTTTATTTATTTGAGAGGAGAGAGCGTGAGGGGGGTGGGTAGAGTCAGAGGGCAGAGGGAGAAGCAGGTTCCCTGCTGAGCAGAGAGCTCAACTCTGGGCTCCATCTCAGGTGACCTGAGTCAAAGGTAGATGCTCTGTGAACTGAGCCACCCAGGCACCCCTAGCCGTTTGATTTTGGTTGGCCAGAACAAACTTCAGTTTTCAGTTTCTCTAAAGTTGAGTTTTCCTCCTTTGTAGGACACTTTCCTCAGTTACCTTCATGCAAGAGATGGATATACCCCATACTGTGGAAATTTAGTGGTGTTGAGAAGTAAGGTAGTGTTAGAAGTTAGATAGGAATTCTGGTTTGGGAAAGGTTTAGCTATTAGCTGAGTGAGGGATTTTGCTGGAATAAATAAAAGCCCGGGTGTGGTGGAGTGGAGGCCTCAGAAAGTCTACCATTTAGCTTGCTTGGAGAAAGATGGCATTTCCCTATTCCTCCATCTGTATTGTGGGATTGCCTTTGACAATTCAGTGACACCATAGCTGTTAAGATCATGTTATGAAAAGGAGAGTCCGAGTGGGCCTCCTAACTTAGGGGATTTGGGCCATTTTCAGTTGCTTTGGGTTCAGATCTGCCTGTGGACGTCTTAACTGTTTTAAAGATTTGAGTAAGTTCTGACCTCATAGTCTCCTGTTAGGCATTTTGGGACTTGTATTTATGTGGGCACACAAGTGTCTCATACCTGCTTTCTTCTCCGGAGTTTACACTTCACTAGTACTAATGCTGAGTGTTTTCAAATGATCCGTTTCTGCTATGTAAGTAGCAGGAACCTTTATGCATTGATACTTTTGAAGTATATTAGTGATTTGTAGAGTAGGACTGTGGTGGGGGGGGGGTCATGTTTATCTCTAATGAGGGAGTCTTTTGATTCCCTTGGCTTTGACTTTGTAAACCCAGTTGATCTAGTCAGAGACTTTGAATGAGACTAGAGTAAGTGCAGATAGCCTGTTGGTAGATGTTAGAACATTTATTGTGTTTTAGGCTTTTCGTATAATTCAGTGATTAGAGTGAGTACTTTGGCTCTTATGGAGAGTTCTCACATTGGAAGATAGTTGTTGCTTTGTCCCGGTAGCAAACAGGTGGGATAACTAAGAATCTGCTCCTTCTGCCTTTGACCCATTTTGCCAGATAAGTTTGGAAAACTTGGCCTGGGGTTGTAACTATATCGTGGTAGTTTGCTGATGAGGAATACCAGCCAATTCTTAGATTTTAGTTTAGTGTCTGTAGAATTTATTTTTTAAAAATTCTAATACTTTGAATACTTCGCATTTTTGGCTTATGAGTGAAGGATTTGAGACCCTCCACATTCATCTCAGGCTTACTGTGTAAAAAAGAGTTGGACTACAGTTCCGTCGAAGGCTTGGTATCTTAACCTCTTTAAAATCTGGCCATTTGTCTTGGGACAGCTCCCTAGCCCATAGAGATACACACTGTGAACCTGACCTTGCCATGCATTGCCTTTTGTTCTCCCTCCTCTGTTGACTTTTCATTTATTTATATTTTTTAATTTGAAGATTTTATTTATTTGACAGCACAAGTAGGGGGATCAGCAGGCAGAGAGGGAGAAGCAGGCTCTCAGCTGACAGGGGGCTTGATCCCATCACCATGGGATCAGGACCTGAGGTGAAGGCAGACGCTTAGCCAACTTAGCCAACCCAGGCTTGCCTACTGTTGACTTTTTTTTTCTTTTTGCATATTTAAAAAATAATTCTTTAAATTCAAGTAGCCAAGATAGAGTACATCATTGGTTCAGTGATTCAGTAGTTCAGTATAACACGACATCATTGGTTCAGTGATTCAGTAGTTCAGTATAACACGCAGTGCTCATCACATCATGTGTGACTTTCTTTTTTTTTTTTTTTTTAAAGATTTTTATTTTTTTATTTATTTGACAGAGAGAGATCACAAGTAGGCAGAGAGGCAGGCAGAGAGAGAGGAGGAAGCAGGCTCCCTGCTGAGCAGAGAGCCCGATGCGGGACTCGATCCCAGGACCCTGAGATCATGACCCGAGCCGAAGGCAGTGGCTTAACCCACTGAGCCACCCAGGCGCCCCCATGTGTGACTTTCTAAATACTTTTCTTTCCCTAGGCAGGCATAATCCTATTTCAGTATATTTTTCTTTTCTTTTTTTTTTTTTTTAAGATTTTGTTTATTTATTTGACAGATCACAAGTAGGCAGAGAGGTAGGTGGAGGGAGGGGGGTACGCAGGCTCCCCACTGAGCTCGATCGCAGGACCGTGAGACCATGACCTGAGCTGAAGGCAGAGGCCCTACCCACTGAGCCACCCAGGCGCCCCCTGTATATTTTTCAAATGATATTTATATCAAGGTGGCATAGAATAGTTACCCATGAAATGGTGATTTGGCTGTTTTGTATACTCTTCAGATGTAAATGATGTTTGTGTACTAAGGTTTTCTGTTACTGCTAAGACGTGAACAGTGTTTTCTGTTATGCTTTTACAGTGTGGAGTGATCAGCCCCAGATTTGATGTACAACTGAAAGATCTAGAAAAATGGCAGAATAACTTGCTCCCGTCCCGCCAGTTTGGGTGAGTCAGTTTTCCTCATTTAAAAGAAATTAATGCTAAAGATTGCTGACTGTGTAGTTTGACTTGAGCTGAGTTTTTGTTTGTTGGGTTTTTACTGTTATAGTAGTAATTATCTCCCATCTCCAACCATCTTAACTCAAGGATTAGTTCTTAGGTATTCATGTCCTAGGCTTCAGGTTCTGAGAGACCTGTGAGAGTCCAGGCTAACTGAGAGACAGCAGATGTATGTCCTCTAATGTCTGCTCTTTTGGCTTAGTGCTTATAGTTGATACTCTATGTTCACTGGGATCCCGTTGTATGGTTGGAATCACTTCTGAGCCTTAGGTCTCTGGAGAAACTCCATTTCTTCATTCTTGGTAAGAGCTGGAGTTCACATCCTTGGTTTTCTACCTGAAAGCTGTGAGGCCTTGGGTATCGCATGGCCTTGGTTTCTTCATTATCATTTACATATTGATATTTACATATCATTTTTATCTGTAAAAATGGTAATAATTCTCTTATATTATGTGGTTTAATTCTGATAAAGAACTTTAGTATCTGACACAACACAGTAAATGTTTATCTGTTTGTGGTTAAGAAGTTAACCCCCACACCCCCCCGCCTCAATCATGGTTGGTGATGTGGTTGGATTTACTCCCACTTCATAGTTACGTTGTGTTATGAGTGACTCATTTTTGATTTACTTACGATATACTAATTTTAATGCCTCAGAGTTGGCATACCACCTTATGTGTCTTACCTTGATCCCTGTGAGGTCGCCAGGCCAAATGGCATTTCCATTGTCCATCTGACTGTCTCTTTACAGGTAGCTTGCCTGTGATCATATAAGTGGCAGAAACAATTGAATCAAGTTTATATCAACACTTTATTGCTTTAAACTCTGTCTCCTTACCTGAAAACAGAAAGTGACATTTTGAGGTTAAAGGAGTTGTCTTTGTTTTTTGTTAAGCTTAACAGTGTTGTTTCTCAGTGTTAGCCCAGGGCAGGGCTGTGAGTGTGTTGTTTAGCTGAGGTCTTCAGATTTGGGTCTTTGGGTTCCAGGAGCCATGCCTGCACTGCCAGCCTGAGTAGGCAACATTAGTCTCTGCGTCCTATTGTGAGAAAGCGTCTTAAGCACTTAGGAATGTTGGTCTTTTTCTGTACGAGAAAGCCGCTCTGTGTTGAACTATTTTTAGGAAAAACTCACCAGCATTTTCTTTTTTAACTCTCCATAGTTTCATTGTACTGACAACTTCAGCTGGCATCATGGACCATGAAGAAGCAAGACGAAAACACACAGGAGGGAAAATCCTGGGATTCTTTTTCTAGGGATGTAATACATACGTGCAAATAAAATGCCTCAATGGACTCTGGTGCTTCACTCGGTCGTTTTGAACTTTACAGCAGAGTTAGCAAGAGCGTCTGGAGCAGTATGCAGCCTTTGTGTTAATTGAGGAATGCTGTTTCCCTGAAGTGAAGGAGGAGGAAGTCTTGACTTGTGCTAACTCACACCATCATGCTCATGGCTCGCCAGAGGAGATTGTATCTGGCTGAATCTGGCTTGGGGTCCAGGTGGTGATGCTTTCCCTTCAGGAGTCTTAGATTAACACTGGAAGGAGTGGTGCCTTTCCTCTTTTTAGCCTGACAGTACACTTTTCATGTACTCTTGTTAACTGCCCCAAAAATATGACCTGGCTATAGAACTGTGTAAGTGCTCCTAAGGAAGCAGGCAGGAAACAGTTAGAGCCCACAGATCACTAAGATGCATCTCAGTAAATTTGGATGGCGTATTAGTAACATTTTAGTAATCTGTGTAAGATGTCAGTTAGAAAAGTGAAACCTCTTTTTTAAGAACTAGTTTGGACTGTAAACCCATCACAATATATTCATGGAATCGAGAAGAATTAATTTGCTGGGCCACTTCACCTGAGGAATGCTTGTAACGAACTCAGTCAGTGAAGAGGGGAGGGCGACTTCAGTGAGCTGCTGTGGGCTCCACTGCCCTTCTGTAAGCCTTGCTGTCCAGTAATGGAACAAGAGCCACACGTATGCTCTAACCTTAGAGTGGCTATATAAAACTATTAAACAATTGGATTGGTTTTTATAGTAACACTAGTGTTCAAGATGATAGACTTTCAACATGTAGTCGCTAATACGATAATGGAATTTTACTTTGAATTAAGTCTCTGAAATTATGTATACTAGACAATTATTTATACTTAAAGCATGTTTTAATTGGGACTAGCCACTTTCATAGCTGCATGTAGCTGGTGTTCGTGTTGGACAGCACAGGTTAGAATTGATTCTTGGAAGGTCTGAGTCTGGCCAAGGAGAAGGGAAGCTTGGATGAGAGCCTAGATAGGTCATTGTGCACCTGGTCAGCTAAATTTGCCAGGCAGGGAAGTGGGGGAATGGGGCAGCTCACAGCCTTATAAAAAAGACAGCAACTACTCTTAACTGTCTTTTAGTCGAGTGAGGCAAAGTTAAAAAAAAAAAAAAAAAAGATTGCCAGATTGTAGCCCTGATTCTAGGAAGTCTAACATCAAATAGGATGTGAGGTTCTAAAAGCTGTTGGATGTATAGGTTGATATGTTTTTTTTTCCCTTCTCAGAAAAGGACACTTCACTGATTTGATTTTTTTTTTTTTAAGACTTTATTTATTTGGCAGACAGGCATAATAAGACAAGAGAGGCAGGCAGAGAGAGAGGAGGAAGCAGGCTCCCTGCTGAGCAAGGAGCCCTATGTGGGACTCTATCCCAGGACGCTGGGATCATGACCTGAGCCGAAGGCAGCTGCTTAACCAACTGAGCCACCCAGGCGTCCCAATGACCATGCATAATTAATGTGGGCTTTAGGGGTTTAGCAGATCAGAAATTAAATGTGCTTTTCTGCTAAGTAGCTTTGATTTCCTCATCTGCATAATGGGAATAATAGAAAACCTACTTAATAGTTGTTAGGGGAAAGATGAGATTATGTAAAGTACAGTTAATTAGTACTTGACAGTCATATATGCAGTTGAATTTATCAAGACACAGGTGAAGTGAATCCAGAAGAATTTTTCAAAGAGCTGATTATTGATAGTTCTCTTAATTAAGACTCTAAGCTCTTGGAAGATAGGTCACGTTTTGTTTACTGTTGTATCTCTCCCATAACTGGCTTGGCAGAGTGGATGGTTCAGTAAGTACATCTTGATTGAATCCTCATCTTCCTGGGCACTGATAATTAGGTACTAAAATAGGCAAGAAAATGGTCCCCACCGTTTATTTATTTATTTGTTTGTTTTTTAAAGATTTTCTTTCTTCATTTGACAGAAATCACAAGTAGGCAGAGAGGGAAGCAGGCTCCCTGCTGAGCAGAGAGCCTGATGTGGGGCTCAATCCCAGGACCCTGGGATCATGACCTGAGCTGAAGGCAGAGGCTTTAACCCACTGAGCCACGCAGATGCCCTGGTCCCCACCATTTAGTGGGGATCCAGTATCCTTTGAAGTGGTCAGGGGTAGAAAAAAGTAGGTGCTGAGGTTGGGAAAATTGGGTGGCCAGTTGATGGATTTAACAGCACATGTCCCTTGTGTTTATGGGGAAGCAGATGGCTTGAGCCGGTATTTCTGAGACCAAGTAAATAGATACAGTAAACATGACCTGTGTGCTGGTTGGTCCAGGCTAGACTCCAAGGTTTGAGGGTCTGGAGACAGTTTAGGTTCCTTATGGCAGGAAGACTTGCCTCTGGTGTGGTGTGGAACCAGCATTCCCTCCCAGCCTGCCACTGCCACAGGCAGGGCGAGGTTAGGGGGGTTAGGGTGGTGAGGAATGATAGCATCTTGATCATCTGGGCCTACCAGATGCACTTTGAGACATTGTTAAAAGGGGCCACAGCACCTATCCAGACCCTGTGTTCTTAACCTAAAATCTATAGACCTGTGTCAGAGAGAGATGAACTTTCTGAAAAGAACATGCAAATTGATAACCATGCATTTTTCTGGAGGGATTCCATAGAGCATAGAGCCTTTGATGAAAAACTAAAAAATTAAGTCACAAGAACCACTACCAAAGATGTCCTCCTAGGACATCTGTGTTCATGGTCATTAAATCCTATGTTCTTATTTAAAGGCTGTTTTGCCTTAACCTCTGGGCAATGTGAGTTAACATGCTAGGTAGAAGAGCACTGAGTTCTCTGGGCAAGGGAGAGAGGGTCTTTCTTGGTCTGGTCAACATTTGAGAGATTAACTTTTCACTGAAGGCTAGGGAGTTTGGTTTCCACTCCTGACCCCAAAGAAAACCAGCTTTGGGAGGCCCCAAATCTGATTCTCACTTGGCTTTCAGTCTAATCCGCTGTTCTTCCAAACACCCACGAATCCTAATTTGAAATTGAACCCCTATGTCCTACACCTCAGTCTGCTTAAGGTTCCCAGGCCAATGCCTGTTCCCTGGAGATGTTCCTAAAAGCCAGCTTAAAAAGTTACTTCCGCCATAAATCTTCCTCCACAAGAACATGTGCTGTTAAACTTGATCTTTTCTCCTAAAAATATGAATGCCTTAAGAGTAATAGTTTTTAGTGCTTATTGAATGTTTACTGTATGCCAGGTGTGGAACTAAGCTTTACATAAACCATCTCATTTAACCTTTATGATTCCACATTCCACATCATGGCTACTATTAAGGGCTCTTGTTAAGTGAAAAATGTGAAACACTAGAGTTGTGAAGCCTTTGGTTCAAGATGCTACAAAGTGGCAAAGTCAGGCTGTTTCCTGGCCCTTAAGTTCTGTCATGCCTTGTGGTCTTTAACATAGTATTTATGAGATGTTTTCGTAGGCATTTGGGGTACAAGGATGTACAAGCATCTAGTCTCTGCCCTCACTGGAGCTTGTTAACCTGTAATAGACTGACCTCTACACGGAGGGAATCTGCATGACGATCTCTGTATGGCCAGCATGTAGTCTGTCAAGGGGGATGTAGGCGTGTTTTAAAGTCCTCTCTGACCCTCACAGCTGTGGAGACTATGCCTTTTTTTTTTTTCCCTCTTTTTTTGAGCATGTGGTTTTTTTAAGTGGAGCCCTTTCTAGAGCCCGTGCTATACTATGCTGAGTGCACAGAATTCCTGGACCCAAGAATCAGGAATAGAGTGGGATGTGGCACTTTACAAGGTCATTGTCCTGGCATCCAGGTCCCCACTTCTTATGTTTGCGTTATCTAATGAGCAACGAAATTGCTGAACGCCACACAACACAAGCCAAGGGAGGCAGTAAAAAAAAGGATGCTTAGGAGAATGGACTTGGAAATCAAATGCTGGCCTTAGTCGCTAGCTGTGTGACGTTGGCCGGTTGGCCTTCCTGTGTGTGTGTGTTTCTTCATCTTTAATATGGGGATAATAGTAATACTTCCTGTGATGGTTGTAAAGATGACATACAGTGCTTATAAAATGCTGGAGTGGTAAATTGGAGCTGTTTGCAAAACACTCAGGTTCTTCCCTGCACATGTGCGCATGTGCAGTTTGCATGTGACCAATTCTGGCCAGTGCATTTGTTGTGAGCAGAAGTGATGTCTGTTACTTCCAGGCTGGAGCCTTTAGTGGCTAGTGGGAGACTTCTGTGTCTGTTTCTTCTGTACCAAGAGTAGCTGCTCCATTATTGCAGGCCTCAGAGTGGCAATGCAGAGATCTAGCCATCCAGCAGTAGGAGGTAGGAAGAGCAAAAAATGACCCAATGACTTGGGTTTGTTACTCACCTCCTGATAACAAGCCACCTCTGACATTTAGGTTTGGTAAGGGTTTGCTGAATTACAAAAAGGAATAGGATGGGATACAGAATAATAAAAGGGATTCTTTGGCTGGATATGAGGGGCTGTAGCACTCGTTCTGAATGTGGTTTATTCCCATTAACCACCTCTATCCCCTTTCCAAAGTGTTTACAGGGGTCTTAAATATCCCTAATCCCCAGCCCTTTGACAGATACTCAGTCCCTGAATGGGGCACCTACTTCAAACCAGGTCAAAGATGCCTTAGGACATTTTGAACTTGGAAGATCTGAAGTTTTTCTCTCTGGAATGGTAGAAATTGTAAGGTAAAAGTATTTAGTGCTCCTGGTTGTCATAATTTCTGCCATGTGGAAAAAGTTACTTGGGCGATAACAAAGAGGATTGGTCTAGAGCAGCACAGAGAAGCTAGAGCAGGTCTTCATGTGTTGGAGGCTGGGCTCTTCCTAAGATGGTGTTGTATCTCTTCCTATGTTGTATTTTGTGAGCAAGAAGTAACATTCTCCTCTTAAAAAGAAGTACTTGGTTGAGCTGAAAGTTATTGGTTTGAGCTGAATTTTAGGCCTTCATTTGTAAACAGACGAATAGAGCTGCAGTTCCAACTTTGACTACTGTGCTCTGGGATGTTATGGGGCCCAATCTTGTCAACTCTCAAATGGGGGCTGGGATAGTGGTCCTACCTGCTTTAGCAGTCCGTGTTCTCTGTTGCAAGGAACAGAAAGAAGCCCCTCAAGCTAGTTTATTGAAGGAAGGCCTCTGGAAGGGCCAGAGAATTGGTTGGAGGCTTTGTGGTTAGGCATGGCATTTCTTTTCCACCTCTGGCCCATCGCTGGCAGAACTGCTGCAGCTTTGTCTAGAACCACTGCTCCCTCTGTGATCCCATATGCCTCACATGCTCCTGAGTTCTTTGCCCCTATCATTTCCAGAAGCCTGAGGTTTCTCTGTCACTCTTACTAGAATAACCTTGATACTATGGACATCTTGGGTTGGATAATTCTTCGTTGGGGTAGGAGTGGAGGGGAACCTATCATTGTGCCTTGTAGAATGTTTAGTAACATCTGTGGCCTTTCCACACGGGATGCCCTTGAGACAACCGGAACTGTCTCCAGGCATGGTAACATACCCCTGCCTGGAGCAGTCACCCCAGGTTGAGAAGCCGTGTTCTTTGGATCAGAAGTTCACACCCCAACTGCAGGCAGACAGTGCCAGGGCACAAGTTCAAAAATGGGCCTATGTGCCGTATATCTATATATTTAAAAGGTACAATTCAAGCTAACAAACTTTTTAGTAAAATATGTTCAATTCTCCTACCTTGACAGCTTCATAACAACAAAACCCTAAACAGAATCTTTTTATGTGATGAAGTTGGCAGAATATCAAGAAAACAACTTAATGGTTGCATATATCTGAGTAAGTTGATGGGCCAGCAATAGTTGCAAGAGAAATAAAATGAAGACATTCATGAGTTATAAACTATTATATATTTATTCCTTAAAATTTATTTCTCTTGCCTTCACTTTCATAAAATCACTGCATACGTTGTTACAAAAGTTTTGTGTCATTTATATTCTATTGGCAGTAACAACCTAAAGGACATAAAAGAAAATGTAGTTTTCAGAATTTACAACTTCAGAATATAAAGAATTTTGAATATATTTTTATAGAAAATGTAAGTGAGAGTTAATGTAAAAATTTTAATGTTTAGAAACTAAAGTTTTCTAAAATATTCAAAAGTATTAAAATTATAGGACAAAACACAAAGTACAGTATCAAAGTTTTAAATCAGAATTGTTTAAAGCTGAAAATTTTAAATATTTTGAAAACTTCATTAATTTGTATAATATTTATATTACATAACTTTGCATTTCTAGTATTCATTGTCAGTCTAGTTGTTAATGTAAATGATGTCACTTCACATGTCTTGTGTCTGGGTCTCCTACATACAAATTAGTGGTATACATTGTTTAGATTGTAGAATGTTCCTCAGCTACAATAAGCTTATAATACATGAAGAGAAGCTAAAAAATGGGTGCTCAGCATTGCTGTTATGCTATAATCTGTTGCATGCATGCCACTTGAAGTTATTTAAGTTAATTTGTCATTTCTCTCAAGTGTTTTCAACACTTCCTTCTTATACTCTGAAACAGTGTTTGTCTACAACATTGGCAGAGGCTGCAACCCCCTTTGTGACCTTCAGATACAATTGCCTTTTGTTGAGAGATTTTAGGGCAAGAGGTGAGAACATTCCTTGGGGCCCGAACAGTGTTAGTTATGAAATGAGATGTTGAGGATTATGTGCTGAGCATATGATCCCGAGTGACAAGAGCACCCTGTGTTCCTTAATACATTTATTTTTTTATGTATTCTGGGTTGCAAGGCCAGTCTTGATAGGATCTAAGTGCACTACTGTCTGGAGGGAGACTGGGAAAAACAAGTCCCTGGCCTCCACCCTGGGGATCTTTAGGCTCACCGTGTAGGGTTATTCTCCACACACAGAGTGCTCCAAAAGTGCTGGGCCACCAAGAATGGAGAATAGAGAAATCTCTCCCTCTCCCAGTCCAATTAATGAACTGACCAATATTGTCAGAATCAGCTTTTGAAGAACTCCGGAATCTAGCGGAAAACTTAAAATGGGAAATGTGGTGAAGAGAGACGCTGCAGCTTTGTGGTGAGAGTGCTATGGCATTTTAAATGCCATGAGGGTGGGCACCCAAATGTCTGGTGCTGCTTGCTGGTGCTGGAAGAAGCAAGATAGGACTTAACTTTTGAGGAATGTGATTGTGGGTGTCTGCCTGTCCGGTTCCTCCCTCAAGGATAGGTGGAAAGGCTTCCTCTTTCTTCACTCAGGGCATTCCCATTGGCGAGGGCAGTTGCCGAAAACATTTAAAGGCACAGGTACTAGCTTCAGCAGCCTGGGACAACACTTGGGACAAGTAATAGACAAGAAGTCTGGGAAAGAAGAGGTTGGGACAGCTATGTTTGGGAATACAGCTTTTCAAAGCTTCCATGTATGCCTGGGAATTGAGAAGAGCCACATGCAAACAAGAGTGTGAGACATAAACTCAGCAAAGGCCTGAGAAGACCCTAAGCTTTCATCTCTTGCTGGCCTTCGGGCTCTGTGTGAGAAGGAAGTGAAGCTAAGGCAGAATTCTAAGCAGTCATGCTAAGTGTTCAACGAGTTAGCTGTGACACAGTTCCATTTTGCAAAGATGTAGGAGAGTATTCTTTCTTTACTTAAAAAAATAAAAAAATAAATGTTTTTTTGTTGTTGTTTTTGGCTGCAGATATTTAAGGTAACTGCCAAGATACCAGCTATCCAATAAGCTGAAGGAACACAGACCTCAGTGGCAAAGAGCACAGACGTCACACAAATAGTTGAGAAGTCTGTAAGCATGCAGGCAAGCACCAGGAACCCGTAACAGGCAGCGGTAAACCTGGAGAGGAAGGAAAATCTGACTTCCAGAGGTGCCACATATTCAAAATAGCCAGTATTCAACAACAACAAAAATCACAAGCTGTTCGAAGAAACAAGAAATTATGGCTTTACACAGAGGGAAAAAAATATATATATATATAGAAACTGTCCATGAGGCAGCCTAGGTATCTAGCTAAAGTCTAAACAAGGACCTTAATCTCATGGTTTTAAATATGCTCAAAGAGCTAAAGGAAACCAGGAGAACAATATCTCAGCATGTAGAGAGTATCAGTAAAGAGACAGGAATTTAGAAAAGATACCAAATAGAAATTTTGGAGCTGAAGAGTACAATAACTGAAATGAAACATTATTCGCTAGAGGGGCTTAGTAGTAGATTTTGTGCAAGCAAGAGAAGGAACCCTTGAACTTAAAGACATGTCAGTTGAGATTATTCAGGCCACATTGCAGAAGGAGACAAGAATGAAGAAGAATGGTCAGAGCCTGAGACCTGTGCTACACCAACAAGGATGTAACATGCATAAATGGAAGTCTCAGAGTAAAGGCAAACGTAGATCAATAGAATGAGAGTCTAGAAACACAAATACCATACATCTATGGTTAATTAATTTTTGACAAGGGTGATAAGACTATTTAATGGAGAAAGAATAGTCTCCAACAAGTTGTGCCAAGATAAGTGGTTATTCATGTGCAAAAGAAAGTTGGACCTTGAACTCACATCACATACAAAAATTTAATGAGTCAAGACCTAAACATAAGAGCTAAAACTAAATAAACTCCTAGAAGAAAATCCGGTAAGTTTTCATGACCTTGAGTTTGGTAGTGGATTCTTAGATATGACCCCAAAAGCACAGGCAACAACAATAATAAAATAGATACAATGGATACATATCATGGTTGAAAATCTTTATCACTATCAAGAAAGTAAAGGACAACTTACAGAATGGGGAAAGATAATGCAAGTCATGTATCTGATTAGTGTTTAGAATCTGGAATCTATTATGGGCTGTCATAACCACAAAAAGACAAGGTAATTAAAAAATGGGTAGAGGATTTGAATAGACATTTCTCCAAAGGGGACATAATACAAATGGCCAATAAGCACATGAAAAGATGCTCAACATCATTAATTGTGAGGGAAATGTCAGCCAAAACCGCAACAAGATACCACTGCACAGTGGGATGGCTGTCATAGAAAAATGGAAAGAAAACCAGTGTTGGTGAGAATGTGGGGAATTGGAACCCTCAGACATTGCTGCTGGAACGTGAAATGGTGTAGCCACCGCGGAAAACAGTGTGGTTAAACACGGAATTACTGTGTTTACTCTGAGGTAAACAGTCTGAGGTACACTCTTTGTATCCCTACAAAGACTTGAAAACACGTATTCAAACAAATGCTTGTATACAAGGTTCATAGCACAATTCACAGGAGAGCCAAAATATGGGACCCACTTAAATGAATAATCCGAATGTGGTCTGTCCGTACAGTGGAGTATCATTTCAGTCCTAAGAAGGGAGGAAGCACGGATGCATGCTCTAACGTGGCTGAACCTCAAAAACACGCCGGACTCAGAAGGTCACGCTCTGTGTTATTCCACTTATACGAGCCATCCAGAATATGTTCATCTACAGAGACAGAAAGCAGATTCGTGGTTATAGGGGCCTGGGAATAGGGGGGAGGGAGTGAGGGCGACGCCTGCTTAAAGGGTGTGGATTTCCCTTTGGGATTCAAATAGGTTTTGGAACATAGAAATGATCTGACAACATTGTGAATGTGCTAAATGTCACTGAATTGTACACTTTAAAATGGTTCATTTTATGTTATGTGAATTTTACCTCAATAAATTAAAAAAAAAAAAAAGTGCTGCACGGCCTGAAAATATGGATGTCTCCCCCGCCTGCCACAAAGAGGGGTGAGGTCTGGGGATGTTCTCGTAAGTGAAGTTTTCTACAGGTATCTTTGGGGTCCCCTCTGGGATTTATATCTGTCTTGATAAGTCTGTCAGATGGCGGGGAGGTGGGACCATGAAGAGGCCTAAGAACCAGACAGCCCTGTTAATCCAAGAAAAGTAGTATTTCTGAATTTGGCCTTGTCTTTCGGTATAGCCCCTGTTGGAGACATTCCCAGATCTGTTCCTGGACAGAGGGTTTGGATGTAAACGTGGAAAGTGTTTCTCTAAAATTTGTAAGCCCCGTTAGGGAGCCCTCCGATAGAGGGTAAGACACATAAGAGGAGAGAGAACCATGCTCTCCTACTCTCCCAGGTTGCTGTGGGACCTGATACCAGAAGGTCCCAGGGTGTCGGCGGCAGCCCCTCATGGAGGGGATGCCTCCCCATGCATCAGGTGAGGCACCACTTGGGGACTCCCAGAAATACTTAAGAGCACTTTGCAGAAAGTGTAGACCCCCTGGGAGCCAGTAGGGTAGTGGGCCAGTGAGGTGTTGAGTCACTTTAACGTTAATTCAAATTACATGGCAGCACATCCTCAGATAACAAGAAATGTTTGTTGTAGGTATTAGAAGGATTCTTCTAAACCGGGCTGACACTGCTCCCATCAGCCAGGCTGGGGTCCCGAACTGGGGACAGGGACTGGTACATCAAAGTTCCTTAAAAACTGTTTTTTAAATAAATGAGTACTATTATGTTGTATAAGTTCTTTTTATTTATTTATTTTTAAATATTTTATTTATTTATTTCACAGATAGATCACAAGTAGGTAGAGAGACAGGCAGAGAGAGAGGAGGAAGCAGGCTCCCCACCTAGCAGAGAGCCCGATGTGGGACTCGATCCCAGGACCCTGGGATCATGACCTGAACTGAAGGCAGAGGCTTAACCCACTGAGCCACCCAGGCACACCGTTGTATAAGTTCTTTTTAACAGCCAGCATTTCTTTTTTTACTCCTGCGTGGAGGGGAAAAGGAGGAATGGCATCGAGGGAAAGTGAACCCACATAGTCCTGAATTACCAGCTCACTCTCTCTCTCGTTTCCTTTCTGCATTCAAGATAAAGGCATCTTTTGGGGCTGCGAGGATGGGACCGTGTTTAGAATAAGTGTATACACGTGGGGTGACGCGGAGGCAGAGCGTCTGCTGTGTTCTCTCTTGGTGTTAAAAGTGCCAGCGGGGGTGCCTGGGTGGCTCAGTGGGTTAAGCCACTGCCTTCGGCTCGGGTCATGATCTCAGGGTCCTGGGATCGAGTCCCGCGTCGGGCTGTCTGCTCAGCAGGGAGCCTGCTTCCCTCTCTCTCTCTCTCTCTGCCTGCCTCTCTGCCTACTTGTGATCTCTCTCTGTCAAATAAATAAATGAAATCTTTTAAAAAAAAAAAAAAAAGTGCCAGCGGGGGGCGCCTGGGTGGCTCAGTGGGTTAAGCCGCTGCCTTCGGCTCAGGTCATGATCTCAGGGTCCTGGGATCGAGTCCCGCATCGGGCTCTCTGCTCAGCAGGGAGCCTGCTTCCCTCTCTGCCTGCCTCTCCGACTACTTGTGATTTCTCTCTGTCAAATAAATAAATAAAATCTTTAAAAAAAAAAAAAGTGCCAGCGGGCTGCTTTGAATGGGGTCGCCTGTCTGTATCCTCTTAGCCCAGAGTGCAGCATGGGGCGGGAAAGCTGCCGAGAGCCCCCGGGAGCTCACAGCTTCAGCCAAGGAGGCCGTGGTGTGGGCAGGTGGGGAGGTGCCCGGGAAGAGGAGGTCCGTGCCCGGCTGTGCTTCCAGCACGATTGCTTGCTCCCAGAGCAGAGAGAAGATGTCATGTCCCTATTTCCTGAGGCATCAGAAGGATAGGCTTGTACAAGGTAACTTAGCTGCTGTGGGAGTGTGGAGGAGGCCAAGGCTTGACGGCAGTAGGACAGCAGCCTTCTTACCTTGGAGCTTCTGTTGTCTTGTCTGTGGAAAGGGACGGGGATGATGTCAGCCACCCTCGTACTCTGCTTACTCTGTTCCAGACACTGCTCGTGTGGTAGTGCATCTAACTTCCATCTCCGCGTTATGATATAGGTACTGTGACTATGCACATTTTCCAGATGAGGAAGTCGAGGCACAGAGAAGGCAAGATACTTGGTCGTATTTAGAGGAGGCAGATTCAGACCTTGGCCTCTGTCTTAACCACCGCGCTGGCTTCATGGGCTCATCGCTAGAATTAAATGAGTGAACATATTAAGCCCTCAGTCCAGTGTCTGGCACAGGACGAATGTTTAGAAAAGTCCTAACAGCGGTTATTATGAATGTCTGATCCCAAACATATAGGCGAGGCTTTTGCCAGCTCTCATGTCAACCCACTTCGAAAGGGGAGCGAGGAACACCCCGTTTTGCTGTTGTCTGTTGAACTGGTGGATTCTTAGAATGAACACAAACTTCAAAACTTGTTCATGTCTTCCCTCATCCTGCCCCAACTCCCTTTGGGCAAGTTGACGCCACTCCCTGTCCCTCAGTCCCTGTGTTTCGCCCCCACTGGGCCCTGACCACATGTTTACGTGCCTGATCAAGAGCCAGTCTCTCCTGTTGGCCCTCAGAGGTTTTGAGAGGTTCACAGGACAACACGCAGGATGTGGCTTGTCCTCCGCACATGATTCTGAGGGCCTCTCCGATAGAGATGGGAAGTGTGGGCAGCCCCCTCCCCAATCCATTCTGGCAGTCTGCTTGTTAGAGCAAAATCTGGATGTCAGAGGTGTCGATTTCCTTTGTTTCTTTACCCTGAAATAGAATGTGGGTCCGGTGGTGGGGGGAGTGGGGAGAATCTGGTGATTCACATTTTCTGCTTATTTGGCTCCTGGCTGAATGGGAATTTGCATTACTTAATGTCTGCCTTTTTCTCTGGGAATCAAAATAAGTTTCGCGTTCAATTACTAAGCAAATTTCATAGCCAAATAATCCTCTTATTTCTACAAGTGGGATTTCCCGTGGTGGAGGGTGTCTGGATTCTCTCCATAGTTGATCCTTCTCAAGTCTTCTGTTTCCGCTGTTCTAGTCTGTGCAGGAAGTTAAGCTTTCATTCATGGATTAGGAGCTTCTAAATGGCTGTTGGGAGACTTCGACCTTGCAAAGTCAGGGGTGAATTCTTGAGTTCTGTTCACTAGCTGGGGGGTGAGAGTTTGTACCCCCTCCCCTTTCTTCCATTTATCAGTTTTCGAGGTGGTCACAGAAGCCACGTCTTCAGCAGAGATGGGGCCTGGGGTCAGTGGACACCAAATAGAGAACAGAGCGGTGGGTATGATCCGGTATACTCTGCCCAGGCTGATCAGGAAGAACAAAAAACAAACCAAAAAACTCCTCCACTGCCCTTGACATGCAGTTTAAACCAGACTTGCTGAAGGGCCATGTCTGGGAAGCCCCACAGATGAGGCTCAAATAATTTTCTTTCCATTCAGTCCCGTTTGTCCCATCAGACTGTAGGCTTTTGGGGGGGCAACTCAGCCAGCTATCCTGCTTTTCCTTCCTCTTAGGCAATTATGTATGCAAAATGATGATTTGATATATGCTCTTGGGGCCCTGACAATCACTGGTCTATTCTCTCTTTCTGTGAGTTTGACTTTTTAATTTTTATTTTTTGATTTCATATATAACTGATACCAGACAGAGTTTGTATTTGGCTTATTCATTTATCATAATGCTCTCCAGGTTCATGCATATTGTTGCAAATGGCAGGATTTTCTTCTTTCTAATGGTTGACTAATATTCCTTTATATATGCATAGACACCACATTTCTTTTGTCCATTCATCCATTGATGGACACTTAGGTTTCCGTATTTTCGCCATTGTGAGTAATGCTGCAACGAACATGGGAGTATACATATCTTTTCTAGATAATGATTTCCTTTCCTTGGTTATATATCCAGAAGCGGGATTGCTGGATCATATATGGTGGTCCTACTTTTAATTCTGTGAGGAGCCTTCTACCATTTTCTGTAATGGCTGTACCAGTTTACATTCTCTTTAACAGTGCACAAGGGCTCCCTTTCCTCCACATCCTCAAGCACATTCGTTCTCTCTTCTCTTTTTGGTAACAACCATTCTGACCAGTGTGAAGCAGTATCTCAGTGTGGTTTTGATTTGCAGTTCCCTGAGGATGAGTGATGTCGAACACATTTTCATGTACCTATTGGAGATCGGTATGTCATCTTTGAAAAATGTCTGTATAGATCCTTTGTCCATTTTATTTTTATTTATTTATTATTTAAAAAAAAGATTTTATTTATTTATTTGACAGACAGAGACCACAGATAGGCAGAGAGGCAGGCAGAGAGAGAGAGGAAAGGAAGCAGGCTCCCTGCCGGGCAGAGAGCCCGATGTGAGGCTCAATCCCAGGATGCTGGGATCATGACCTGAGCCGAAGGCAGAGACTTTAACCCACTGAACCACCCAGGTGCACCAATCCTTTGTCCATTTTATATCAGATTTTTTTTTTTTTTTTGCTATTGAGTTTATGAACTCTGTATATTAGATAATAACCCCTGATCAGAAAGATAGTTGGCAGGTTTTTCTCCCATTCTTTAGATTGCCTTTTCATTTTGTTGATTGTTTCCTTTGCTGTGCAGTAGCTATTCAGTTAGATGTAGTCCCACTTGTTTCTTTTTGCTCTTGTTGCCTGTGTCTTTGGTGTCCTAGCCAAAAAAATCACTGCCAAGACTAATGTCAAGGAGCTTTATTCTTTGTTTTCATGGAGGAGTTTTACAGTTTTAGGTCTTACATTTAAGTCTTTAATCCATTTCACATTAACTTCTGTGAGTGGTTAAGAGTCCCAATTTTGTTCTTCTGCATATAGCTATCCAGTTTTCCCAAAACTTACTTTCCAAAATCTTTCCCCATTGTGGTGTGTTCTTGGCACCATTGTCAAAGATAAGTTGACTGTGTACATGGGCTCTTTATTCTGTTCCACTGGTCTTGTGTTTGTTTTAATGCCAGTTCCATACTATTTTGATTACTATAGGTTTGTAATACGAGTTTAAAATTGGGAAGTGTGCTGCCTCCAGCTTTGCTCTTTCTCAAGATGGCTTTGGCTATTCAGGATCTTTTGTGGTTCCATACAAATTTGAGGATTCTTTTCCTATTTCTGTTAAAAGTTTTTTTGGAATTTTGATACAGATTGCATCAAATCTGTAGGTTGCTTTGGGTAGAATAGACATTTTGATAATATCAGTTCTTCCAATCCATGAGCATGGGATGTCTTTCCATTTATTTGTGTCTTCTTCAGTTTCTTTCATCCATGTCCTGTAAAGTGTACTGTGTACAGTGTACCAGTACACTGTATAGTGTACTGGTTTTTTACCTCCTTGGTTAAATAAGTATATTCCTAAGTATTTTATTGTTTTGATGCAATTGTAAATGGGATTGATTAAAAAAAATTATTTATTTATTTTAGAGAGGGCGAGAATGTGCAAGTGGGGAGAAGAGCAGAGGGAGACTCGGAGAGAAATCCTCAAGCAGACTCCCTGCTGAGTGGGGAGCTTGATGCAGGGCTCCGTGCAGGACTTGATCCGAGGATCCAGAGATCATGACCAGAGCTGCAATCATGAGTCAGGTGCTTAACTGACTGAGCCACTCAGGTGTCTCTGGGATTGCTTTCTTAATTTTTCTTTCAGATAGTTTTTAAAAAAGTGTATGGAATGCAATGGATTTTTGTATATTGACTTTGTATCCTGTGATTTTACTGGATTGATTTATTCTAACAGTTTTCTTGGTGGGGTCTTTAGGGCTTTCTATATATAATATCATGTTATTGGCAGGCAGAGACAACCTAATTTTCTTTCCCATCTGGGTGCCTTTTATTTCTTCTTGTCTGATTGCTTTGGCTGCCACTTCCATACTACATTGAATAGGAATGGTGAGAGTGAGCATCCTTGTCTTATTCCTAATCTTAGAGGAAAAGTTTTTAGCTTTTCACCATTGAGTATGATATTAGCTATAGACTTGTCATATATGGCTGTTATTATGTTGACATACCTTTCTTCTCTAGCCAGTCTCTTGAGAGGTTTTTTTTTTTTTTTTAAAAAAAAGATTTTATTTATTTTTTTTGTTTATTTGACAGAGATCACAAGTAGGCAGAGGCAGGCAGAGAGAGAGGCGGTGGGGGTGGGGAAGGAGGCTCCCTGCTGAGCAGAGAGCCTGATGTGGGGCTCAATCCCAGGACTCTGGGATCATGACCTGAGCCGAAGGCAGAGGCTTTAACCCACTGAGCCTCCCAGGCGCCCCTAGCGTATAAATTTTTTAAAAAGATTTTATTTATTTATTTGACAGAGCAAGTGAGAGAGCACAAGCAGGGGTTGTGGCAGAGGGGGAGAGGGAGGGAGAGAGAGAAGCAGGCTCCCCACTGAGCAGGGAGTCTGATATGGGGCTCAGTCCCAGGACCCTGGGATCATGACCTGAGCTGAAGGAAGATGCTTAACTGACTGAGCCACCCAGGCGCCCCTCTTGAGAGACTTTTGCTTACCGATCAGTCTTCTTACTACTTACAGATCGTCGAGATTTTCTATTTCTTCATGGTTCAGTTGTGGTCGGTTATGTTTCTAGGAATTTATCTGTTTCTTTTAGTTTACCCAGTTTGTTCAAAGTAGTCTCTTTGTTCCTTTCTATTTCTGTGTTGTAATATCTTCTCTTTATTATTTTATTTATTTGATTCCTCTCTTGTTTTTTTTTAGTCTTCTTTTTTCTAGTTCTTTGAGTTGTAAAGTTATTTGAGGTTGTTTTTTTTTTTTTAAATTAATGTAGACATTTAATTGGAACTGCTTTTGTTGAATCCTGTATTGGTATTTTGCATTTCCACTTTTGTTTCAAAATAGTTCTTTTTTTTTTTTTATATGTTTAGTTATTTGTTTAAGTAATCTCTACACCCAGTGTGGGTTCAAATTCATGACTCCAAGATCAAGAGTCGCATGCTGTACTGAATGAGCCAGCCAGCCAAGTGTCCCTGTTTAAAGATATTTCTTGATTTTCCTTTTAGTTTCTTTGACCCATTGGTTGTTTAGGAGTATTATTTAATTTCCACATATTTGCTAATTTTCCAGCTTTCCCACTTTTACTGATTTCTAGTTTCATACTGTTATGGTTGGAAGAGATACTTGATTTGACTTCAGTCTTCTTAAATTTTGTAAAGACTTGATCTGTGGCCTGATATTTGATCTATCCAGGAGAATGTTTCATCTGCACTTAAGAAGTGTGTGTGTTCCATTGCTGTTGGATGGAGTATTCTGTAGATGTCTGCTAGGTCCGTCTGGTCTAAAGTGTAGTTTAAGTCCAGTATTTCATTTTGACTTTCTATCTGGATGATCAGATCTTCAAATGGAAGATTGATACCCCCTACTATTGTTGCATTGCTGTCTATTTCTGCCTTCAGATGTGTTATTATTTGCTTAATATATTCAGGTGCTGTGGTGATGAATGTATATATATTACAGTCATTATATATCTTCTTGATGGATTGACTCCTTTATCATTATACAATAACCTTTTTACTTAAAAGTGTATTTTAAGTAGTCTATTTTATGTATTTAAGTGCATTCTCTCAGTGGGAATGCAAGCTGGTGCAGCCACTCTGGAAAATAGTATGGGGGTTCCTCAAAAAGTTGAAAATAGAGCTACCCTATGACCCAGCAATTGCACTACTGGGTATTTACCCCAAAGATACAATGTAGTGATCCAAAGGGGCACGAGCACCCCAATGTCCATAGCAACAATGTCCACAATAGCCAAACTAGGGAAGGAGCCTACATGTCCGTCAACAGATGGATTATGGACATCCATCATCCATCATTCTTCTTTGTATTGACTACGGTTTTTTTCTTTGTGGTTGCTGTAAAGTTTATATGGTACACTTGTAACTGTCTTTATACTTATAACTGCCTCTTTTAATCTAGTAACAGCTTAAGTTTTGATCGTTTACAAAAACTGCCCTTTTATTTTTGACTGTCACAATTTACCTCTTCCTATTTGTGTATCTGTTAACAAATTACTGCAACCATAGTTACTTTTAACAGGGTGCCAAGGCATCGAGGTCACCCAGAAAGTCAGGCTACTCACTCTTGGTGCATCATGGGGAAGCTGGTGACCATGAAGTAGAGAGCTGACCATTTTCAAAGGTAGGTCACCCTGGGATCTATTGTATTTGTTAGATGGCCAGCACTTTGTAACTGAAGGTGCCCATTACTAACCACCTAAAGTGCCTCTGTTGCTCGTGTTCAACTGACTTACAGAACTACTGAGTTCTTGTTGGGTCCCTGGCATTAGGCCTGTTCAGCAGGCCCCAGACGGACAGAAACTGCCTCAGTACTTGGCTATGCCCTTGCTAAGCTGGAAACCACCTAGCTTTGGTGGGGAGGGGACTGAGGTCTGAGTTAGCTTCATAGAGCATTTCCGGTGTCCGTGTATTTCAACGTTCCTCACAACGAGGGTGAAAAATTAGGGTCTATGCCACTCTGGAGAAATAGAATGTCAGCCACACGTGTAGTCTGAACATTCTTTGATCACCCTATTTAGAAATGGAACAAGACCCAGAGAAATGAAAACATAGGTCTCTACAAAATCTTGTGTGTGACTGTTTGTAGTAGCGTTACTCAGAATAGCCAAAAGATGGAAAGAACTCCAATGTTTACCAGCTGATGAGTGGATAAACAAAATGTCCAGACACGGGAATATTATTTGGCAATAAAGAAAAATGAGGTACTGATACCTGCTATACCACAGATGAACCGTGAAAACATGCGGAGTGAAAGGAGCCAGACCCAGAAGACCCTATGTTGTATGATTTCACTTCTATGAAATGTCCGCAACAGGCAGATGCACAGGGACAGGAGGGAGAATGGTTGTGGACAAAGGGCTGAGGGAAAAGAACATGGGAGTGACTGCAAACACGTACCCAGTTTCTTTCTGAAGTGATGAAAATGTTCCAGAATTGATTGTGGTGATGGTGGTACACCTTTGTGGATCCACTACAAAATGAGTGAGTTACACACTTTTTAAAAGTTTTTTCAAAAAACATTTATTTATGTGAGAGAGCAAGAGTGGGAGTAGGGGGAGGGGCAAAAGGAGAGGGAGGAGCAGACTCCCTGCTGAGCAGGGAGCCCGATGAGGGACTCAGGCCCAGGAACCTGGGATCATGACCTGAATCAGAGTCAGAAGCTTAACTGCCTGAGCCACCCTGGCACCCCTCAGTTATTTAAGTAAGCTCTATACCTGGTGTGGGGATTGAACTCATGACCCCGAAATCAAGAGCTGACTGCTCCTCTGAGTCAGCCAGGTACCCCGAGTTAACAGAAACAGTTTAAGAAGAAAAAAAAGAAGGGTACCTGGCTGACTCAGGTGGAGGACTGTGTGACTCTTGATCAAAACCTGTGGGGTTTTGAGAAATTACTTAAATAAGAAACTTAAAAAAAATAAAAAGGGGAAAAAAGAAACAGGTAATTTTACTAATATATTTTATTTGGAATGTCCAAAATAGTATTTAGAGATGTAATCAATGTAAACCATTATCAGTGAGAGATGTTACATTCTCTCTCTCTCTCTTTTTTCGTAATTAATCTTTGAACTCTGGCTTGTGTCTTATAGGTGTGGCCCAGCACTTTGAACTAGCCCAAGGGCTCAGTAGCCACATTCTGTCAGTGGCTTCCATATTGGAAGGTGCAGATCCTGCTAGTACTTAGACAGCAAAAGTCTGTCTGTCTTCCTGCTGCTCCTCCCTTACAAATACAAACAGGCTGGGGTCCAAATCACTTTTTGACACTTACTGGGAGTACAACTTTGGCCTGTTATTTAATCTTTCTAAATGGGTTTTCCTTTCTGTGAAATGGGCACAGTTAAAGAGGGATTGTGGTCGCGGTTAATTGAGATCATCAGTATAAAGTTATAGAATGGTGCTTGGCTTACAGGAGTCAATCAGTGTCAGCTGTTATTTTTTTTTTTCCTGACCTCACACATCGGGACAGCCTGTGTACTCATGTGGGAACGACTTGGGACCAGAGAACTTGGGCTCAAACCCTGGTCCTGCCGCATACAAGCTGGCTTGTGGAGAAGCCTGTTACATGTGCAGACTGGCCACACCCACAGCTCCCTCAGAGAGTTCTTCACTCTCAGTTACCCCACTTTGCACCTTAGGACCCAGGATGCAGCTGATTGGACAGGACTGGACACCCAGCTTAAGGGCAGACAACATCTAGGCTGATCAGAGGACTGTGAGGCAGCCCCATGTGAGAAATCCAACCCACAGGGAGACTGGGGACCAACTGAATTGTTCTGATCCTTTCTTTTGCTGATTCCTTTCTGTTCTATTTTTTTTTTTTTTAATTTAAATCTTGTTAGTTAACATACAGAGCAATATTGGTTTCTGGAGTAGACTTCAGTGATTCATCTCTTACATACAACAGCGAGTGCTCTCCTTAATCCCACCACTCATTTAGCCCATCTCCCTGCCCACCCCCCTCCATCAATCCTGAGTTTGTTTTACTGGTAAGAGTCACTTACAGCTTGTTTCCCTCTCTCCTTTTTTTCTTTTCTCCCTTCCTGTATGTTCATCTGTTTTCTGTCTTAAATCCCACACATGAATGAGATCATATGATGACTTATTTCACTTGCAGAATACACTCTAGCTCCATCCATGTATTGCACATGGCAAGATTTCATTCTTTTTGATGGCTGAATAATACTCTGTTGTATATATACATCACATCTTTTTTAAAAAAATTACTTATTTTAGAGAGAAAGAGAGTAGGGGGAGAGGCAAAGGGAGAGGGAGAGAGAATCCTCAAGCAGATCCCTTGCTGAGTGCAGAGCCTGATGTGGGGCTCAATCCCAGGACCGTGAAATCATGACCTGAGCCATAATCAAGAGTTGCCCTCCACCTGAGCCACCAGGTGCCCTGTATCTCATCCTCTTTACTCATCAGTTGATGGGCATTTTGGCTCTGTCCATAGTTTGGCTATTGATAACGCTGATATACACATCAGAGTGCTTGTACCCCTTTGAATCTTGCTTTTTATATCCTTTGGGTAAATACCCAGTAGGGCAATTGCTGGGTCATAGGGTAGCTCTATTTTTAACTTTCTGAGGAGCCTCCATACTCTTCTCCAGAGTAGCTGCACCAGTTTGCATTCCCACCAACAGTTCTTTTTCTGAATTTGAATATGAGACCAGAGGGAAGATTAGTGTCAATATGGAGGGCAGAAGCAGTGACACATGGAGAAGGAAAGCTCTAAGTCGAAGCCTTAAGTCAACACATGATGTGCGTGAGGAGGAGCCATTAATTAGCAGGAATTCTGAGTCAGCAGAAATGGAGACGGAGAGCAAGAGTGGGGACAGCAGAGGAACAGGCCAAGACCCAGAGATGCTGAGTCACCAGGGTAGTGGAGCCCTAGGGTAGCGGCCTGAGATGCTTCCCTCCCCACCCCCCACCGCCCCAATGAGGGGCATCCAAGAGTGTTGCCGCTGAGTTGGAGAGCTGCCCTCCAGTGACTAGAGCTGCTGCTGTAGCCCAAAGCGCTTTCACCCGCTAGGAGTTTGGGTGGCTGAGACTTTGGTCGTCCCAGGCTCCTAATGAAAGAATGTTTCTCTTCCTTGCAACCTACAAGAACCCGAGTGACAGCACCAGCCACCTCAAAGCTCCTCTGAGACTGTTTCCTTGCCTGTGGAATGGGGACAGCTGTGGCCTTTGGGTTCAGCGTCCTTCCTCGGGGCAGTGATTTTTATGTGACACTCTGCCTTTCTAGGCCTGCCAGTCATGGGACACAACTGGCCACATAATCCAGGCTGCCCTGGAGCGTCTCCACTGCAGCACCGTGTTTCTTATCTAGGAACACCTCCAGGGTATCTTGAGAGAGCGCTGGGATCTTCCTGTTTTCCGCGGCACATTATCTAGCTCTTATGTTCTAGGACTTTCCAAATGGCCTTTACAGATCCCCTTTTTTTAAAATAAAGATTTTTATTTATTTATTTGACAGAGATCACAAGTAGTCAGAGAGGCAGGCACAGAGAGGTAGGCACAGAGAGGCACAGAGAGAGAGAGGAAGGGAAGCAGGCTCCCCACTGAGCAGAGAGCCCAATGTGGGGCTCGATCCCCGGACCCCGGGATCATGACCTGAGCCGAAGGCAGAGGCTTAACCCACTGAGCCAGGTGCCCCTCCCATTTTCTTTTTAAAGTAATAATGCTAACTGTACGCAAACCTTGCAGGGTTGTTTTGAAGTGAGACAAGTGACTCCCAGACAGATACAGCTTCTTGCCCCTGGTCGTCCCTCTGCTGCGCTTTCCTGTTCCACCTGACCTGCCTGCCCTCCCTACCTAACATCTCTCGGCCAAGTGTACCTGAAATAGCCCAGCCTCCAGTTTACTGTAAGCTTCACCGAGTCCTTGCCCAGCGCCTTTTCAGGCTTCATTTTCTCTTCATAAAAGCATATGTGAGATGACTCCTTAGGATCTAAATCAAACAGGGCTCCTCTCTGCAGTACCACAGCCTCCCTGTAGGTGGCAGCATGTCACCGCAAATGTCATGGAATAGGTGCTCCGGTGCTCAAGAGCGGACAGCAGAGGGCGTGTGTGATGCTGGGGGAGAGCGCTTGCTTGCCCCGGGGAGAGGAGGATGCAGGAAGTAGGAGGAAGGAAAGTGGACCCCCACTGGCCTTACGACAAAGGACACTCAAGGTTTGGAGCACAGGAGTCCGTGCACCCAATCCGTCCAGCCATCTGCCCACCCAACAAGTATTTTTTAAAATAAATTTTTAAAAGATTTTATGTATTTATTTGATAGAGATCACAAGCAGGTAGAGAGGCAGGCGGATCAAGGCTCCCCGCCAAGCAGAGAGCCCCATGCAGGGCTCGATCCCAGGACCCTGAGACCATGACCTGAGCCGAAGGCAGAGGCTTAACCCATGGAGCCATCTAGGCGCCCCCAACAAATATTTTTGAGAACCTGTGCTAGGCTCCAGAGATGGTGCAGTGAGCAAGACAGACATGCGTAGTCCTTTTCCTCCCGAAGCTGGCGCTCCTGTGCAGATACCCGCACTAGCCCCCAGCGGCCCTTATGTAGCGCACCTCTTTGCCTTCTGGGCTCGTTTTCGCATCTGCTGAATGGGATAATAAACCATGTAGCTCACAGGTCCGCGGT
Organism: Mustela nigripes; assembly: GCF_022355385.1. Taxonomy (NCBI): domain Eukaryota; kingdom Metazoa; phylum Chordata; class Mammalia; order Carnivora; family Mustelidae; genus Mustela; species Mustela nigripes. The sequence goes on from NC_081567.1 coordinate 25,291,922, forward strand.
GAGGCTTAGGTGCTGGCTCCCGGTCTGTGCTTCTACCCTGGCCCTCAGTGCTCCCTCTCCCTTCGTAGGAACTGAACACTGCTGAACACTGCGGTCATCCGGGTGGGGGCTCAGTGTCCTCCTTGTAGCCAGGGAAAGCACCGGCTAGTCCCCCACTTCTGCAAAGTCTAGGTAGGCCTTGAACTTGAAGGAAACCCCCAGGCCTATGAGAAACCCCAGAAACGTCAGTGGTTTGAGTCTGACAGTTTGTATCTATTTTAGGTTTTGGTGAAATATTTCTAAGGAAAGAAGCTGGAGACATTATTCTACTGATACATACCATCCATGCTGATGTACATGTATGTGTATACATACCCGCATAGATGCACACCGACATACATTATATACACGCACATTTTGGTATGTGTCATACGTGCTGATATATGTACATGTGTACCTATCCATATATATACTCACACAGTGACGTCTGTCACGTATGCTGAGATACATGTATATGTATGCACACACATGTATACAGGTACACTGTGATATATGCATATATACACACGGATGTTCTGATATTGATATACAGATAGACATAGGTGTACACACATACATGCTGATATGTATAATCCACACACTATATACACATACGTGCTGATGAACACACACGTGCACACATATACACACAGGTGAATCATGCAGACACGCATTCCGTTATGTATCATATATGTAATACACACGTATCTGCACACACATATACACGTGCTGGTGTATTTTGTACATACTGACAGACATGCACAGGCACAATCACACTGATGTATATCATATCCATGCACACATACATACATATCAGAATAATCGACAGGACCTTTTACTGAGTGTCAAGGCTGCTTTTGTCCTTCTAGATGATTGTAAAGACTTTGGGCCTATCTGTCATGTCCCTGTTACTAGCATTTCTAATATCATTACCCTCTTTCTATTGTTACTATATCCTGCCCTTTTACTTTTTAATGTAAACTAGATGTCATCTGGGGGCCCTTTCCTGTCTTGGGATCTCAAAAAGGTTTCCCTGAAGGTCCTTTCTCATGCCCCCACCTCTGTCCCATTCCTGAGAAGGTCTCTGGGGCCTCTCTAGGATTTCTGCTAACTCCTGGCTTTTTGTGCCCCTGGGGCTCTGTTTGCTATTGGGCTGCCTCTGACTTGCAGCATATCACATTCTTCAAAAAAAAATTTTTTTTAATAGCAACAACCCCCAAATATTTATTAACACAATGCACACTAGTGAATTGTGAGTCTAACGGACCCTAAGGAGGCTTGTGGGAGGTGTTCTGGGAGAGATCACATGTCAGACGCCTGATGCCCTCCTACTGCCTGTTGCTCATAGCGTTGCCCACCGTCTCTCACCTCCCATTTGCTGATTGGCCCCAGGCATGCTGCGTCCTTCTCCATCCCTTATGCCAGTCCTATCCCTGGAGGACTGGGGATTCTTTGAGGCTGGGGAGCCAGATAGCAGCGAGCCCCCTGGAAACTCACATGGGGTGATTCCAGGCCCATGCTCTGTAGTCAGATGTTTGACCTGAGAAAGAGGGAAGATGGCGGGAGAAAGAACATCCAGAGTTGGCTTTGTTCCCCTTGAGTTTGCGATACCAAGTCAAAGCTCCACAGGCCTAGGTGTGGCATTAGGGGAGAGGACAGGGTGTGTGATGGGTCCAGAGTCAGGAGTGTGTGGTCATGATTAGCTGGTATCTGCAGCCTTGAGAAAAGATTCGTCTCTTAGAAAGCTAGTGCCGTCTGACCCCCAGGCCCTTGCACAGGGCTTGTCTGCAAGTCTCTTCCTCTCTTGCTTGGCCAGCTCCAAGCCTCCTGCGTAAGGCTTTCTCATCCATCTGGGCTGGATTAGGTGTCTTGGTTTGACTTCTTGTGAAAGAAGTCTAAGATCTCAGGCAAATGCGCTTTTTCTGCTTAGACACCTCTGAGGCAGGGCTGCTTGAAGACCAAACATCTCAATGACAATATCACTTTGCTTTTTTTCTTCTCTGTTAATTGACTTAGATCTTGTGCTAAGGGACCCTGCCTGTGGGAGCTAGAGCCCGTTAGGAACAGGGCAGAGCGGGGCAGGTAAAGACTCTCTTGGCCTGGCATGTGATATGAGGAAGTCTAGGAATTAGGTGGTCTGACTTGGGGCCTGTTGAAGTGTTGAGACCCAGCTGTGAATGCAGAGCCGTCATTTAAAAGGGCAGGCTCAGAGAGGTGAAGTGACTTACGTGAGGCCACACAGCTTACTGGGTCAGAGCTGAGATGTGAACCCCGGGCATGGCTGACTTGGCACTGGGTTCTTTTCCATATAGGATTCATCCAGTCTCACCTAACTATTCTAGGAGAAGAGAAAGTGGTGAGGTGGGTTTGTGCTACAGGGGGAGGAGCTTGTTGGCTAGGACTGCAAGCTGGTGTTGGATCCCATGGGACTTTGGGGGTGAAGAAGTGGCAGGAGACACCCTGAAATTGAGATGCAGGCCCAAGACTCAAGGAGAGAGGAGCTGACAGAAAGAAGGCCCCGGTCAGGGCCGCTCATCTGTGGGCCTGTATAAGGGGGCCCAGGAGGTATGTGGGAGAAGGAAGTGGCATTCAGTCAGGACCACAGGAAGTTCCAGATTTTGTTTTGGAGTTGGAAAGTACCAGCAGTTCCTATTTTAACCGAAAACCAGAAGGAGATAAAGTTTTTTCTTTATAAAATAGAGACGAATGCAAAATTTGCACAGGAAGCGTGATCTGCACGGTGGGACCAGTCACCAAATAAATGTGGTAATCTCCAGAAGAACATCTGAAAATTCATTTGGAGAAGATTGGAGCCCAAAGCTATTTAAACCCAAAGTTCCTCCCAGAGGAGCCACCAGGACACAAGAGGAAGAGTTAGATGCTGGGCAAAACATAAAGAAAAGAAATGGCATCTTGGTGGCTCAGTCAGTTATCTGTCCGACTCTTTCTTGGTTTTGGCTCAGGTCACGATCTCATGGGCCGTGAGTGCAAGCCCCATGTCAGACTGTGCACTCAGTGGGGAGTCTGTTTGAAGGTTTTCTCCCTCTGTGCCTCCCCCCACTTACACTCTTTCTCTCTAAAATAAATAAATCTTAAAAAAAAAAAAAAAAAACAAAGTCCAATATGAAAACAAGAAAGCCCATCACAACCATCATTATCAACAGCAGCAGCAGTCACCGCTAGAGAGATATTCTAAGCATCTCATGACTTCCCATCTTCTTCAGGGTCAAAGCCATATATTCTCACTGGCCTAAAAGGCCCCATGCCCTCTGGCTCTGCATTGCTCCTCTGACCCTCTCACTAGCTATCATTCTCCCCTCCCTCCTTCCCTCTTACCAGCTGCACTGGCCTCTGGTGTGGCTCTAACACATCAGGCTTCTTTCTGCCTCAGGACATTTGCCTGTGCTCTCTCTCCTGCCTGGAATGCTCTTCCCAGACATCCTTATAACATCCTCCCTCGCCTCCTGCTGGCTTTCTCAGAGGCCCTCTTCTCAACAAGATTGCCACCGATGACATGTCTAAATTTGCAATGCCCCTTCTCCTTCCTCCACTCCTGTGGATCCTTACCCACTTCCGTGTCTAAAGGTTTCCCCACAGGACTTCTTGCCATAGTCATACCAGATCTTTCTGTTTCTTGTGTATCTCTCTCCACAGGAATGTAAGCTCCATGAGCCCATGGGATTCTAGAGCACTGCCTGGCACAGAGTAGGCAGATACAGATATCTCAGTATCTGATAACACAGATATCTCAGTATCTGTTCTTGAATTACGGCGTCATGGATGAAGATTCATGCTTCAGAGCTGTGGGCTGAAGCACCGCATCTAATATGGCTGTTTTGGGGAGTTCTATTCTGAGGGAGTCTGGCTTTGAGGGTTCCCAGGACCTAGGGTGTGACACTCGACTCCTTGGGCAGTATCTGCGACCAATACCTGATTGGTGGGTGACAGGAGGTGGGGGAGGTGGGGACTCAGTCTCAACCTAATAATCCCATCCCTGTGGAAATCACCGCTAGCTCACCGCTAACGGGATGAGTAGAACAGCTTCTTTAGTCACTACTGAGAATATCCTAGTCTCTGTGACCAAACAGCTCACAGTTTTTCGTTGGGAAGAAAGGAAGATGTGTAGAAAGGAGGAGGCACCATCTTAGAGGGACGAGTGTCAAGATGTTGACGTTGAGTTCCTCAGAGTAATGGATTCGCGATGCCCCAGGTCAAGGAAATTACGTCCGTCCAGTCAGGGGCTGTCTACACAGTTTCCCACTAATTGTCACCAGGTGCTCTGGTAGGGTAATGAGTTTGGGGGCACAGGGGACTTGGATGTGGTGAGCCAAGAGGATCGTTTTGGTTTTTGATCTGAGGTAGGCTAAACTTTAGGATCCTTCTTTTTGTTCCAGAAGGCTTCTTCTTTGGCCAGAGTTGTATTGATCCAGAGAGTGCTGGACCAGGGAAAATGTGCAAAGATGCGGACCTGGGGTTGGGCCACCAAGCCTGGACCCCAGGGGGCTAGAAGTTGCCTAGTTGAAGGACTTACTCTTGGACTCCTTATTCCTCACATGGAATCTGTCACCAAATCCATCCGTTTTGCCTTCACAGCATCTCTCAGCTCTGTCCACTTCTCTTCACCTCCGCTGCCACCATCTCCTCTCACCTGGTGACCATGGTGGCTGCCTCACTGGCCTCTCTCTTCTTCCCTTATTCTTTTCCGTCATCACCCAACCCTGAGAGGTTACACTGTGAAGGTGACAGTCATCTGCTCTACAAACTCTAGTGGCTCCTGATATCTTGAAGATAAAAGACCAAAATCCTCAGCATCATCCCACACTGTCTGCCCCCGCCCTCCCCCCTGCCCCCCATTTCTCAGCTTGGTCTTTCACCACTTCCTCCTGCCCAACTCAGTGACCCAGCTTCCATGTAGTTCATGACCTCATGTTTTACTCTAGGACTTTGGCCTTGTTTCCTTTGCATGGAATGACCTTTCTTGTCCTTTGCCAGGCTGGCTCCTTGTCCTTTAGGTCTCTGCTCAGGTGTCTCATTTCCAGGAAACCCTGTCTGATGCCACTCTCCTTTTGCCCTAAGAAGAGATTAGTGTGGCAGACTGCATTTTCCAAAGATGGTGGCAACACTGTCTCTTGTCCCCCATGCTCTTCTTACAAGGTGACCTTGACATTCTTCCCATGGTGGGGGGGGAGTGGGACACTATGTCCTCTCTCTTGCATTTGGGCAAACTTACATTTGGGCAAACCTTGCATTGGGTAAATGCTTCTACCCAGAGAGTATAGCAAGAGTGATGCTTTGTGACCCCTGAGCCCGGAGCACAATATTGCCATGCACTTCTGTCTTTTCTTGGGGCCCAGTCCCAGGATGTGAGGAAGTCCAAATTAACCCACATGGAAAGACTTCCTGGAGAAGTTCCTGTAGGTGTTCTGGATAATACACCAGTGGAGGTCCTAACCCACAACCTGCACTAACAGCAGATGTGCCTGACGATGCCTCCAGATGATTCCATTAGGTTGCCTAGTACCCCCAACCCTAGACTGAGGTTTTTGTGTTTTTTTAAAGATTTTATTTATTTATTTGACATAGAGAGAAAGATCACAAGTAGGCAGAGAAGCAGGTGGGGGGCGGGGGGAAGCAGGCTCCCTATTGAGCAGAGAGCCTGATGTGGGGCTTGATTCCAGGACCCTGAGATTATGAACTGAGTCAAAGGCAGAGGCTTTAACCCACTGAACCATCCAGGAGCCCCCCCCCCCCAGACCGAGTTTTAATTGCTTGTTTAAAATATACATTCTCGGGGCATCTGGGTGGCTCAGTCAGTTAAGCTTCTGCTTTCAGCTCAGGTCGTGATCCCAGGGCCCTGGGATCCAACCCTGAGTTGGGCTCCCTGATCAGTCGGGGGTCTGCTTTTCCCTCTCCTTCTACCCCTCCCCCCACACTCATGCTCTCTCTCACAAATAAATAATAAATAAAATCATTAAGGAAATAAAATATACAGTCTCCTCCTCTAAGAAGAATACAAAACTAAAGCCCCCTCAGCCACCATCCCTACAACCCACCCCTCACTGTTATCAACGTGGTTTGTATCCTTAAGGACCTGAAAATACTCATACCTACATCTGTATGAGCCTTTACTTTTGTTTTAAAAAAGCCAACCACACACCATGCTGTAATGGGTATTTCGCAACTTGATTTTTTTTTTTTTTCACTCGGCACACACTCGGCAGTGTGTTTCTAAGACCAGCCCTTGCTAGTCCGTATAGATCTCGTTAATTTCTTGGAGCTCCTATATAGATTTTTAAAATTTCTTACCTTTTTCCCAAGCCATTCCTGTGCTCCTGGACACTTGGGTTGCATCTACTTCTTTGCTTCTGCAAACAGCACCTCGGTGAACCTCCTGGATGGCCTCCTCATGCCTACCTGCATGGCGGGATTCTGGAGGTCAGTATTTCTCAATGTGGCCGCAGATAGAATCCACCCAGAAACTTTATAATCACACCAGTGCCTCACCCTCAAAGATTCTTAATTAATTTCCTAAGATTTTTTTTTCTAAAGATTTATTTATGTATTTATTAGACAGAGATCACAAGTAGGCAGAGAGACAGGCAGAGAGAGGAGGAAGCAAGCTCCCTGCTGAGCAGAGAGCCCGATGCGGGGCTCGATCCCAGGACCCTGAGATCATGGCCTGAGCTGAAGGCAGAGGCTTTAACCCACTGAGCCCACCCAGGCGCCCCAATTTCCTAAGATTTTTAAGATTTTCTGAAACCTTGACAGATTTCACTTGACTGATAGGTCAACACCAGTGGTTCTAGAAGCTTCCAAGTGGTTTGAATGTGTGTCCGGGGTTGCGACCCACTGCTCAGGGGTGTACTGTGGGGGTGAAGATGGTAGAATCATTCTGTTGAGTGGGACGCGCAAGCCCATCTTTATTAGGCGCCGCCCCATGGCTTTTCCAGGAGGCCGGCGGGATTGGTGTCCTCCCTGGCAGCGTGTGAGTCAACAGTGATTGTTTCTGCACTAATGGATGAATGCAAGTCGCTGCAGCGCGGGGAGCCAGAGCCCCTCACCACTGTACAAACGGCCTCCGAGGGGGCCCATCCCTTGGCGACAGCCCGTGAACTTCTGGGCTGCAACAAGCATGCAGTGTCCCTAGGTGGCAGTGTGGGACAGCTGCTCTGGGCTCCGGACGCAAGTCTGGATTCTAGTTCAGACCCGGACTCTGCGCCCCAGCGTGTGGTTACCCATTGTGCCCCCTGCTAAGCATCAGCTTCTCACTCTTGAAGGAAGGAAAGCTTTGACACTGCCCTGTGCAAGGTTGCTGTCACACTCCCCCGTGGCCTGGGTGGAGAGCTGGATCCAGCCGTGTGGGCAGAGCATGGGCTCCAGAACCGCCTTCTTCATCTGCCCTGCACCTGGGCCCCTTCTCAGAGTCATGTTTTTTGTTTTTTTAAAAAAAGATTTTTATTTACTTATTTGACAGAGAGCCAGTGAAAGAGGGAACACAAGCAGGGGATTGGGAGAGGGAGAAACAGGCTTCCTGCCGAGCAGGGAGCCCATGCGGGGGTCTCGATCGGAGGACCCTGGGACCATGACCTGAGCGGAAGGCAGCCACTTGACGACTGGTCCACCCAGGCGCCCCCAGAGTCATGTTTTTAATATGGAATCCAGAGGATTACAAAGGCAGTCAGATGTATGTGTGTCAATACACACACATTTTTAAGGTTTATTGAGGTTTAACTTACAAAAATTAACTGACAAAGTTTATTGTGGCTGAATTGATATTTACACAATGTGATGATTGGATATTTGTGTACACTATGAAAGGGTTTCCACCATCCAGTTAGTTAAGACGCCCATCACCTCACATACTTACACTGCCTACCCCCCTACCCCCCGCCTAGTTTCGTGAGAACATTTAAATTCTACTCTCTAAGCAAATGTCAGCGATAAAATACCATGTGTTCCCATGTTACACATCAGGTCCTCAGAGCTCACTTGTCTCGTCACTGGAAGCCTGACCCCTTTCTCCTTCCCTCCACCCTCCAGCCCTTGGCAACCGCTGCCCTAGTCTCTGTTTCTATGATTTTGACTTTCTTTTTTTTTTTTTAGGTTCCACATGTAAGTGGACCATCCAGTATTTGCTTTCTCCATCTTGCTTATTTCAGGCAACCAATTATGGCCAAATACACTTACCAAAATATTACAGAGCCACACTGTGCTATAGCAATCGGCGTGCTTCTTTATTAACAGACCACATAACAAGACCTGGTGGTGGGGCAGCTACGTTATTATGATGGTAATTGCAAGGCAGTGATGAGTGTAAATGATATAGTCCAAGATATCCGCAACAAATGTCACGGGACATGAAACTCTATTTGGTTCCAGTTGGTGACAGAGTTGCAGGGGTTGGGGCCAGAGCTACAGTTTGCTGCCAAACCTTCATAACGGAAGGAAATGCAACTTTTCAGTTAGATGTTAAGAAATTAAGCGGCAATACCTTTCTTCATCCCGGTTCACCAACCCCAGGTGAAGAGCCCCTGTTGGAGTCTAATAGACCAGGGCACCAACCCCAGTGCTCCAGCTTCCTATGTGAAACATTCGTGTGAATCATTCTTCCTCCCTATGCCTCGGGTTTCTCATCTATAAAATGGGCGTGAGACCAGTGAGCTCACAGTCACAGCTGCCGGGAAGAGTACACACGATCGGCCAAATTCAGCACACACTTATCTATTTAAGATTTTATTTTACTGTGCGAAGGACATTTCACATGACATCTACCCTCTTGACAAACAAGAAGAACAAGAAGATGACAGATTTTTTTTTTTTTTAAGATTTTATTTATTTGTTTGACAGAGAGATAGGAGAGCACAAGTAGGCAGAGTGGCAGGCAGAGGGGAAGGAGAGGCAGGCACCCCGCTGAGCAGGGATTCCCAACGTGGGGCTTGATCCCAAGACCCTGGGATCATGACCTGAGTGGAACAAAGGCAGACCCTTAACTCGCTGAGTCACCCAGGTGTCCCAAAGTTGACAGATCTTGGCAAGGATATAGAAAGATCAGAACCCTTGCATACGGTCGGTGAGAGCACACAAAGGGGCAGCTACTATAGGAGACGGTTTGGCATTCCCTGAACAATGAAGAACAACTCTCCAGTGATCTCATTTTGGGGTATTTATACAAAAGGATCGAAATCGGGACCTCGAGGAGATACCAGCATGCCCAAGATCCCTGCAGCACCACCCATACTAGCCTAAGATACGGCAAATGTCTGTTGACAGATGAGCAGATCAAGAAAAGCTGGGGTATATATACAACAGAATAGAAAAGCATTAGAAAAGAAGGAAATGTGGCACGCCGTGGTGACAGGGATAGGCATGCTGAACGTTCATGGAGAACCACTGTGCGCATGGGCTGTCTTTTGGGGCTGGAACTCAGGATGCAATGAGAGAGGCAAAGTCCCTGCCCTCACGGGATTTACATTCTAGGGGCAGAGACCGTGAACCCGGAGGCATATAGACGTGGTTTCAAGTAAGAACGAGGGCTGTGAAGCAGGCGGAGCAGGAGATAGGATAACGAACTGCCGACATTAGGGGAATCAGGGACTCCTAACACACGCAAGTGGTATTAATGCATGCGGGGGAGAGTGTGTTTGGAGCTCCTGGCACAGTTCCTGGCACACAGTGTAGGCTCAAGGCATGTTGGCCATAGCGATGCTGCATCTGCAGACCCCTCCCACCCCTCCCACCCCCTGAGGCTGGCAGTTCCCCAGGGGCGCCGACCCCCCAGCTCGCTGTGCCTACCGTACTTGGAGCCAGCAGAGCGTGGGGGCGATGTGGGCGGGGAGACGGCCACGTCCCTGTCAGAACAGGATCTGAGGGAAGCAGGTCTGATTAAAGGAAGATAAAGTCTTCTCTCCGCTGTGTCATGCGGGGAGAGCGAAGCAATCAATAGGTCTCACAGGTCAGTGGAGGGTGCTTGGAATGTGGCAGCACAGGGCTTTTTAATTAAAGCTCTAAGTGCAAGAAAAGGTAACTGCCTTCTTTCGGCAGCTTGTGTTTCTGTCTGCCTGCCAGAAACTGAACAAGTCAATGCAGTTCCAGAGACCCCAAGGGTCTTGACGAGGTGGCCTCGGGTTTGGGGAGGGGCAGACTCTGCCAGGATAAACATCTGGATGGCCAGGGCGACAGGTGCCAATTGTGCAGGCAAAGGTGCCGACTTTGACCTTTAGACACCCACCACAGCTGGGATCAGTCAGTTGCACTTTCTGGGAAGGCAGTGGCCTTCCGGATTCGTCTCCCAAATCAGTGGGTCTGTCCAAAGATGTCAGGGCTACTTTAAACAAGATATTTCCTTTGATTATGAAACAGAACCTCGCCACTTAAGGTGTGGTCCACAGGCCAGCAGCGTTGGCATCAGCTCCTGGGACAAGGTCAGAAGTGGCGATTCTCAGGCCCTGCCCCAAACCTCCCATAAGAATCCGCATTTTAACGAGATCCTTAGGAAATTTGTGGGCACAGTCGAGTGTGAGGAACACTGAGATTAGGAGACCTGAAGGCAAATCAGTCCGTTGCCAAGGTGTAGACCTTATTTAAATCCTGGAAAGAAAGTTAAAAAAAAAAAAAAAAGTATGACATTCATGAGACAGTTTGAACACTTACGTATTTGAGGACAATAACGATGATTGATTTGGCAGCTGTGATGATGGTTGTGTGGTTGTATTAAAAAACAGCTCTTATCTTTTAGAATTACACTTAGAAATACCTAAAGGTGAAATGAGGTTTTTTTGGAGGTGGTGGTGGGGGGGGTGTCTGGCATTTGTTGCAAAACGCTGGTGGAGGCAGAGCCTGGGGTGTGGATGGGGTAGGTCCGGCCATGGGTTGATGGCTCAGAGCCCTCGGTCTGGCATATGAAGATGTTGTTTGTTTACATAGCATATGTTTTAAAAAAAATTAAGAATGAAATACAACATTCTGATCCGAGGCACATAAAACATGAAGGAATTATGAAGGAATAATGATGCAAGTAAACATTCATTTTTGGCTGCCCGCCGCCCCCCCAACAGGAACCCCTTCCCTAGAGTATCTCCTACCCTCCCATTCTCTTGGTCGGTGTCACCCCTGCCCCTGCCCACCCATGGAGTCACCTGGGAAGGCTTTACAAAATAGCAGCGCTGAGACCCTCCAGGGAAAACCGAATCCCGGGGCACAGAGGCTGGGACAGGTGAGCCCAGGTGAGTCTAAGACGCATCCCAGTTGAGAATTAATGAGTGTGTCGACCTTTTCATGTAAATCAGGAGATCTTTGTGCTTGAGTTTTTCAATGAATTTACGTCTCTGCTGTGCCACACAGGCCATTTCACAGACTGTTTCTCACGGGGGACTCTTCAGTTTCTCATGCTGGAGAGTTTTGTAAACATAGGGGCCTTGGGCAGTGGACATTGGACCCCATGTTTGAAAACCATGACAGGAGTTACCACTTACTGAGCGTTTTCTCCATGCCTGGCACTGTGCCATACATGTTACATATTTATTACATTTACTGGGAGGTCAGCATCACTGACCCTATTTTATTGATGGCTTAGGGAGACTGTGTGGTTGGGCCAAGGTCACCCAATCGGGAAAGCGCAGAGTGTCTGACTCATTGCTTTTCACCATCCTGTCATGCTGTTCATGATGGAGCTTGAGGGAAGAGTTTAGGGTCATTCCATAACCCACGAAGATCTGGGACTGAATGACCTTTACTACTGAAGTTATGTGCCTTTGGGGCGCCTGGGTGGCTCAGTCGGTTAGGCATCTGACTCTTGATTTCACCTCAGGTCATGATCTCAGGGTCATGGGATAAAGCCCCATGTTGGGCTTCATGCTCGGTGGGGAGTCTTCTTGGGATTCTCTCTCTCTTCCCCTCTCCCTCTGCCTCCCCCCACCCCACCCATGTTCTTTCTCTCTCTCTCTCAATAAATAAATCTTTAAAAAGGAAGTATATGCCATCGGTAAAAATCCTTTTGAGCTGAGTTGCGTATGTCAGATGGGGACACTGCTGCTCTGTGTTCTCCAGCCGACAACCTCTTACTAATCTGTCATAGGTGCATCAATTGTCACAGGACGGGGAGGCAGGAAATGCCTCTGCATTTCAAGTGACCTCCTGGCTAAAACTGAGTGAGTCATGCCCTCCTCCAGCTTCACAGAGTGCTTGTCTAGGCCTCTAAGAGCAGTTGGCGGGAGCCCTGCCCTCACCGTGCAAGGCATCCGCCTGGTAAGGCCAGGCACTATTTTGTAGTTATTTTGGTGTCTAAAGAACCCAGCTCACGGGTAGTGCATGTCTGTGGCTAGAATGATAGGGTGAGGGTTCTGTGCAACCACTGAAGCTTTGGCCAGAGCATGTGATCTAATGATCTAATGGCCCATGGGCAGAGCTGCATCAGGCAGACGCAGGACAGTGGTGAAGACCCGGGGCTCTCAAATCCCAAATTCGTGGGTTTAAATCCCAGCACTGCCACTTCAGAGCTGAAGGACCTGGGGCAGGTTAGCTTACTTCTCTAGGCTGCCTTTGCCTCCCCTGAAAATTGAGGGCAACAATAATATTGCCTCTCAGGGTTCTCATCAGGATGGGATAGGTTAATATTTAAAAATTGCTTAGACCATGCCTGGCAGTGCTGTGCGGAGCTGGAGGCAAAAGAAGTTGGTAATAGTGGCTCTGTCTTTACTGACAACTTTTATAAAAAAATATTTTTGCTTTCATTTTGATTTTTTTGGAATATTGCACCAAAATATTATTTATCTTGATGACTGGGTTTTTTTGGTGCCCTCTTCAATTTTGCACCCAATGGCAAGTGCCTTACTGGCCTCACCCTCATCCTGGCTCTGGCCCTTAGGAAGCAACATGCAAGTTTTCATTGGTCTGGAGGGCCTCAGTGTCATTATATGAAAAAAAATTTCTGTCTGTACACCACTTGTGCAGCAACTCCCATGCTGCTCTGGTCCTGGGGATGGAACTGTGGATGTTCACAACCATGGTTCGTGCCCTCTGGGAGGGCACGAACTGCTAATAATCATCACTAATGGAGCACTTACTGTATGCCAAGCATGGTGCAAGTGATACTTCCAGGAATCCCTACAGTGATTTCTTAGAGGGAATCATTATATTCATTTTGCAGATGAAGGCCCTGGACTTACAGTAGATCAAGCAACTTCTCCTCGGCCACAAAGTTAAGAGGGGGAGACCCCAGTCTTTCTGGCTCCAACATCCAAGCTCTCTTTGCCCATGATCTTGGAATGAGGTGGGAACTTTGTTCATACCTTCTGCAAGAACATCTTGGATGCTGAAGGAATCAGTTGGATTTTTCTGGAAATTTCGTTGTGGGGTTTCTCTAAATATTCATTTCTCAGGAGGCTCCAAATCTTAGACCAGGAAGGGCCATGGGATGGGCCTCCCCCTTTCAGAGATGGTTCGAGCAGCCACCTGTCATCCGCCTGTTCCCTCCAGGGAAAAGCACACAGTGTTGAAAAATCTCTGAGAACAAGGGACTGGAGAAGCAGCCCAGTGTCTTCTGGCCAAGGGTGAGAGGCAGGAAGGGAGGGAGACCATGGGATGAAGGAGGAGAGGAGGGCAGAGGAGAAGGAGCCGGAAGGCCAGGCTATCTGCTACCAGCAGATAGCCCCCCAGGCAGTGGGCTTCGAAGGTGACCGAAATGCAGAGCAGCATTTCCCCAAGAGTTTCTGTTAGACAGCTGTCCTCCCATCCCCTGGCTTCTTCCAGCAGCCTGGAAGATGCCCTTCAGGGGCCTGGACCTGGTGGCAATGGCCGCGCCCACTGCAAAGGTCTATGGTGACATTTGAGATGAACGTCTGAAGTTCAAGACTGGCACACAGTAGGTCAGCCTCCTTCTTTCTGACCAGGGGCGCCTCCCCCTTGGAAAAATAAGAAATTGTTCCAGAGCAACAATAGCTACAATTTATAAAGCTTACCGTGTATTAAGTACTTTCCACCCATAACTTCATTTAACCCACAAAAATAGCTACTCTTATCATCACCTGTTCTGTAGGTGACGGAAGAAGGTTCAGGGAGCATCTAAATAATGTATACAAGGTCACATCTCTCACAGGTGTTTGTCCTGTGGGACCATGCTTTCCAAGACAGTGGCCACTGGCTACATGTGGCCACTGAGCGTGGCAAGTATGCCCTAGTGTGAAGAAAGGAGTGAATTTTAAATTTTATTTAACTTTAATTTACACTGAATTTAAAAATGGAAGCAGTGTAAAGTATTTTTTCTGTGAAAACAACTTGATTGTTTTAGCGGGATTCCATTTCACTTTAACTGTTGAAAATTTAATGTCCAAATTGAAACTGTTATAAAATGCCCATGGGCTTTAGAAGACCTAGTATATATAACAAAAGAATGTAAAACAGCTCATTAATAATTTTGTGAAAAGTTTATTTATTTGTTTATTTAAGTAATCTCTACACCCAACGTGGGGCTCGAACTCACAACCCCGAGATCAGAAGTCACAGGCTCTTCTGACCAAGCCAGCCAGGTGCCCCTCTTTTAATGATTTCTTAATATTGATTACATGTTGAGATGATAATATCCTGGATATAGTAAGCCAAATAAAACATTATTAAAATTAATTTTACCTTTTAACAAAACTTCATAAAAGTGGCCACTGCAAAATTTAGAACAAGTGTGTTTTAATGTGGTTTGCAATGTTATTCTATTGGACCAGCACTGAGCTGGAGTATGAACCCAGAAAGTCTGTGTCTGGGGTTCAGGATTTTGACCATTATATGATATCTTCTGCCCCTTGAGTGCAGAGGTGTGTGAAGCGGTATACCTGTTTGGAGAGTAAAGGCTGGAGCGACCCTGAGAATTCTCTAGAATTTCAGACGCCTCTTCCTCCAATATCTGGTATCACCTTTCAAGACCTAGTTCTACCCAGAGTGGCCTTTTGGATGTAATGACTTCCCAGCAACATCAACTACCCAAGAGTTTCTATTGGACAGGAGGAGAGCTTCCTTCATTCTCTTTCCTCTGTCCCATCATTCAACAAAGGCTATTGAATTTCTAATATGTGCCGGCCCCGTGAACAAAAAACAGAAAACACCCCCTGTCCTCATGGAGTTGATAGTCTACTGGGGAATCCAAAAATAAAAAAGAAAAATATATAAAATTATAGGAACTTCGTGATGAATGCCAAGAAGAAACAAGGAAACCAGGAAGTGGGTGGGAGGTGTTGGGGACTGTATTAGTTTCTTATGGCTGCTGTAACAAATGACTAAAATGTAATGGCTTAAAACAATCCACACTTATTATCACACAATTTGGGGGTCTGAAGTCTAAAGTGGGTCTTCTC
This sequence comes from Mustela nigripes, assembly GCF_022355385.1. Lineage (NCBI taxonomy): Eukaryota > Metazoa > Chordata > Mammalia > Carnivora > Mustelidae > Mustela > Mustela nigripes. The sequence goes on from NC_081567.1 coordinate 25,307,278, forward strand.
GGCTGCCTTCCTTTTGGCGGATCCAGGGGAGAATCCATTTCCTTGCCTTGCGCAGCTTGTAAAGGCTATTATACTCCTTGGTTCCTGGCCCTGCAACACTTTGACCTCTGCATCCTTGTCATATCTTCTTTTTTGACCCTGGCTTCTCTGCCTCCCTCTAAAAGTACCCTTGTGATGTGATCTGGCTCACCCAGACCATCTCCTCATCTCAAAATCCTTATTTAATCACATCTGCAACATTTGCAGACTCCCTTTTGCTATGAAAGATAACGTAGTTATAGGTTCCAGGATCAGGATGTGGACCTCTTTGAAGGAGAATGTTATTCTGTCTACCACAGGGGCTAAAATTTGAGATAAGGTGGCCAGGGAAGGATTCACTGAGATGACATATGAGTAAAGACCTGAGGGAGTAAGGGAGTATGCAGATACTTGGTGAAAGAGCCTTCTGGACAGGAAAATCATGTGCAAAGGTCCTGAGGTGGAAGTATGGCTAGTATGTTTGAAGATGAGCAGAGAAGCCAGCATGTCTGCAGCAAAGAGATCCAGCAGAATGGTAGGAACTGAGATCAGAGAGGTAATATGGAGTGGGCATAGGAGGGGAGAGCCAGATCACTAGATGACTTTAAGAAATGTACCTTATAGGGGCACCTGGGTGGCTCATTTGGTTAAGCACCTAAATCCTGATTTTGGCTCAGGTCATGATCTGAGGATCCTCGGATTCAAGGCCCCCAGGGGCTCTGTGCTCAGTAGGGAGTCTGCTTGAGATTCTCTCTCTCCCTCCTCTGCCTGCCCCCGCTGTGTACCTGCTCTCCCTCTCTCTCAGATAAATAAATAAGTCTTTGAAAAAAATGTATCTTATATTTTGAATGAGATGGGGCGACTTCAGAGGCTTCTTCTAAGTATATATTCAATAATTAACTGTGCAAAAAATCTAAAACCGAGAGAAAAGAGAAATGCAAAGCGGGGTATAAACATGTAAAAGGGAATAAGGAAATATAGAGGGATACAGCTGAGGGCAGGGACCAGCAGAAGCAAAGAATTAAGCCTTTAATGTATGAGAGGAAACGGGTTAATGTCTTTATTTTTCAGAGAATTCAAACAAATCAATAAGACAAGCCCTTAAAGTGGGTAGAAAAACAAGCAAAGGGGTGTGAAGAGACAACTGGAAAAAGATGAAAAGCAATTAGCTGGGCACATGGGGAAATGATCAGCCTAACCAGTAATCAAAGAAATGCAAATTAGAACCACAAACAGCTCCATTTCTACCTGTGAGGATTTTAAGGGCGATAATGCCGGCTTTGGCCAGCTTGGCTTGAGGTAGACTCAGGAACACTGGCTGGGGTGGGGGGTGGGGTCAGACCCTTTGGAAAACACTTTGACACTGGCTTTCAAGACCTTAAACATGGGCATTCTCATCGGCCTAAGGAAACCAACTGGCTGGTAATCTAGCCCAAGGATAGAATTCTAAATCCAGAGAAAGCTTTGTTCGTGGCAGCCAAATAGTAGAGACAACCAGACTGTAAACAGTAGATTAAATAGGCCACGGGGGTCATTCCTTTGATATTTTTGTCAAGTAATATTAATTAAATGCCAGCTGTGTGCCAGGAAATGTTCTGTGTGCCAGGAATACAGCCATGCACAAAACATCCCAGCTCCCTGACCTCATGGGATTCATTCTAGTGAAGGGGAAAGAACATAAAAAAGCAAAGACATGAACATGTTATATGATGAGGAACAAAGCAGGGTTATGTGGCAGGGAGTGATGAAGATTTGTAGGGTGAATAACTAACTCCCAGTTTGCTGGGTGGGAGGGAGTTTCCCAGCAGATGGGATTTTCAGTTCATTCATTCCTTCATTTAATGTTTAAGTAGGCTCCATGCCTGGAGCATTCTTGGGGATGTTTGAGGGACTTAAAGAAGGTCAGGGTGTCTGAAGCATGGGGCCAGGGAAGAGAGCAGTAGGAGAGAGGCTGCAGAGAAGGAGGTAGGGGCTGGCCTCTGACCCTTGTAGGAAAGGGAAGGAGCTTTGGATTTTATTTTAACCCCGGTCAGGGAAATGAAATGGTATATCTTAGGATTTTAGAGAGATCCCTTTGGCGGTTGTGTAGGGAAGGGAATGTTGGTGGGTGTGGGATGGGGGGCAGGGTCGGCCCGAGGGAGGTTGTTGTAATCCAGGGCAGTGATCTGGAACTCAGGCGTGCATCAGAATCACCTGCAGGGCTTGTTAGGCTTGAATGCTGGCCCTGCCCCTGCCCCTGCAGACCGTGTTTCTAATAAGACGATGAGGTTGCTGGTCCTGCCTCCCTCCCGAGGAGCTAACACGTGGAGGGGCAAAGAGCAAGGAGAGAGGCAATGTGAAGTCAAGTCTTTGTCTGGGATGTGTTTTTTATTTTTATTTTTTAAAGATTTTGTTTATTTGACAGCAAGAGAGCATGAGGGAGTAAGCATGAGCAGGGGCAGCTGCAGAGGGAGAGGCAGAAGCGGACTCCCTGCCCAGCAGGGAGCCCCATGCTGGGCTCAATCCCAGGACCAGGGATCTCAACATGGCTGAAGGCAGACGCTTAACCACCTGAGCCACCCAGACGCTCCTGGGATGTGTTTTGAAGAGAAACTGTGAGTCCCATTTTGGTTCTCTTGTAACCTGATTCACCCTAACTGATTTGCAACCAGTATGGCCCTCACGCCGTTCTGCCTCCTCCCTTTTATTTTAGTAACGAGAAAGCAGGCTTCATGGCACAGAGCTCTCAGGAGAGAACGCTACCTGAAATTTGATTTGGGAGGAGGTCTTTATCTGTATTTTTTCACGGTTGCCCACAACTTATGACAAATGATACTGGTTTTCGTTTTACAGGAGTGTTGCAAAGCTTCCGTTTTCAGCACATGTGTTTAGGTTTTTTAGAAGTGAGAGTTGCTTTTTTATATATCTATGAATTAAGTAATAGTGTAGGTCAGACTCAGGCATGGTGTAACTATAGTTGGTGGCTCTTGAGGGACTGCAGTCAGGGAAATGCTGTCTGAAGCCTTTATTCCCTTTGTTCCCACAAGCTCAGCCCCCACCTTTTTTTTTCTCCCCCCACAAGCTCAGTCCTTGATGTCATTGGGCCCTTCCTAAACCCAGGAATTCCCCACCATCTCTAAGCCATAGTCTGGTAGTCCACTATACACTACCACCTCCCCTTTTCTGCTGTTCATGCCTTTATTTATTCAACCCACATTTACTGAGCACCTACTAGTTTCTTGGTCCAAGTCTCAACCTCAGTTTGCAACATCCCCTGGAGAAGAATTTTTATGAGGGATTATGGCTCCTGGAAAGAACTTAACCAACAATTTGTTAAATAAAAATATAAAATGAACGTGTACATATGTCCCTGATAAAGTTTCTGTCTAGTACTGGTGTATGTGCTTCTCTGGAAGGAGAGAAAGTAAGAGGTGGGAATGGTATGCTGGGAATTACACTCCCCCTACTCCATTGTACAACCAAAGAGGGTGCTGCTCACGTGAATGTCACCTGTCATGTGTGTCCTACCGAGGAAAAAAAAAACTTTGGGAACAGGCATAGATTATAGCACATCATCAGAAGGTTTATTTTTATTTTAAGATTTTATTTATTTATTCAATAGAGAGTTTATGAGCTGGGGAGGGACAGAGGGAGAGGGACAAGTGATTCCTCACTGAGCAGGGAGCCCGGTGTAGGCTCTAATCCCAGTGAGATCATGACCTGAGCCAAAGGCAGATGATTAGCCAGCTGAGCCAGCCAGATGCCCCATCAGAGGATTTTAAACAGAAGAGTGTAAAAGCGAAGAACCAGCTCCTAGTTTCTTTGATCTGTTCTATTATTTTTCTGGCTTTTATTTATTTAATCTCTGCTCTAATCTTTATTATTTCTCCTCTCCTGCTTGGTTAGGTTTCCTTTGCTATTCTTTTTCCAGCCCCTTTAGGTGTAAGGTTGGCTGTGTGCATTTGGGATTTTTCCAATTTTTTGAGAGAGGCTTGGATGGAAAGCCCCTTAGGACTGCCTTTGCAGTATCCCATAGGTTTTGGATCCATGTATTTTCATTCTTATTGGTTTCCACGAATTAAGTTCTTTTTTTTTTTTTTTTTAAAGATTTTATTTACTTATTTGACAGACAGAGATCACAAGTAGGCAGAGAGGCAGGCAGAGAGAGAGAGAGGAGGAAGCAGGCTTCTCGCTGAGCAGAGAGCCCGATGCGGGGCTTGATCCCAGGGTCCTGGGATCAAGCCCCGCAT
>NC_081567.1:25311624-25403249 GCF_022355385.1 Mustela nigripes
ATTTACTTATTTGACAGACAGAGATCACAAGTAGGCAGAGAGGCAGGCAGAGAGAGAGAGAGGAGGAAGCAGGCTTCTCGCTGAGCAGAGAGCCCGATGCGGGGCTTGATCCCAGGACCCTGGGATCTTGACCTGAGCCAAAGGCAGAAGCTTAACCCACTGAGCCACCCAGGTGCCCCTTGTTTAAGTTCTTTAATTTCCTGTTTGACCCAATCATTCTTTAGCAGGATGCTATTTAACTTCCAAATGTTTGAATTCTTTCCAAGTTTTTTGTTGTGATTCGGTTCCACTTTCAAGGATTGTGGTTTGATATCATGCAGGGAATAATCCAGTCTTTTGGTATCAGTTGAGACTGGATTTTGACCCAGTCTGTGGTCTGTTTGGAGTAAGTTCCATGTGCCTTTGAGAAGAATAAGTATTCTGTTCTTTTAAGGTGGAATATTCTGTATGTATTATTGCAAACAATGAATCATGAAACACTACATCAAAAACCAAGGAAGCACTGTATAGTGGCTAACATATCATAATAAAAAAAGTGAAAAAAAAAAAGATTGTAAAATCGGATTTGGTGTCAGAATTTGTTTTGGTAGCTGAGGGAATGGAAAAAAGACTGGGTAGAAGATTAGGAGTTCTCTTTGGGCTAGTTTTGTAAACTTCCTGGGCCTAAATGTCTCTTGGTTCAAGAAGGTAGATTATATTTTCTCCTGCAACATACAAGAATTCATAAAATAAAGTGACACCAAATCACGGGACTGTAGGTGGTTGGATTCTTACCAAATGGAGAGCGTGTGTCTGAGAATGGTCTGAGCTGGGACATAGACTCGAGGCAGGTGTGGAGGACCTTGGGGGACACTCGAGGCTGGAGGCAGTTGCTCCCCCAAGCTGCTGATATGGAGGGGGGAGGAGGGGACATGTGACTGCGGGGCAGATGTACTCTGGCCAGAGCAGTCAAAGAATCTTGTTAAGGATGACCCCATAGTTAAGGCTGTAAGGACACTCCCACCTGGCTGATGTCAGATCAAGCTCTGCTAGGTGGAGTGGCTGCAGGGATTTATTTAGTGATGATTAATAAGGTGAATTTCACCTCGATTCACAAGGGTGCAATTAAACATGTAAATGCTTTCACAAAGTTAAAAGTTCATACACATATAACAGTTCTATCTACGGATCAAATGTGGTGATGGTAGACCTAGAAATGCTTCATGAGCTCTGGAGCCCTGCATTACAGCTCCAGCTTGCTGATGCCTCTCTGTGGGTAGGCTGGGTGCCCCACCCCCAGACTCTCAGTCCAGTGCTCGCTCTTGTACCGCATGGCCTTGTTTCCCACCAGCCCTGGGGAAGGGGCTGACTCTCCCGCAAGACTATGAGAAAAGACCATCGTAGACATGTCCGTTTCCCTCACCTGTGCTTCCTTCCTGGGGCTCTGGGTAGCCAGCACTCTTTCCTGGTCAATGTGGCAGCTGTTAGGAATCCAGGCATGAGTATCATACCTGGTTCTGGAGCCTGAAGCTCTCCCTCTTGCCCCTGGATCACTTTTGGGTCCAGACTTCTAGCTGCTCCGAACCAAGGAGTTTGAGAAAATTGGAGCCCTTGGCAAAGAAGGGTGTGATATCGTGGCTCAGAATGCTGGCTGTGGCATCGGGGTGACCGGGTTCAAATCCTGGCTCTGTTACTTGCTAGTTGTGGGATCTTGGGAAAGCCCCTGTGTCGATCTGCGTTCTCCAAGAGGCAGACGTCGTTCTGGGAAGCAATATGCAAGGACTCGATCCGGCGAAACACTTTGTCAAAGAAGTCCCAAGTCTGACTCTGAGCGAAGGAGAGAAGGTTGGGGGGAGCACGTCTGGGCAGTGCAGCCTCAGAAAGGTTGAGGGGTCCCACGTCAGAGGAGTCTTGTGTTTTCTAGGACTGCCCCTGCCTTAGTTTCCCTGCTGCCCTCTGTCCCTGATGGATTTCAGGTCTAGCAGATGCACTGCCATGGTTCCTGTACCCCTAAACTCTCACAAGACTGGCTATGATCAGATGACACAAGGCATAACAGGTACTTTATAGGGGATTCTGGCATAGAGTGAGCACTTGACACATTGTAGCTCTTATTACCCAAATTCTCTTTTGACGTCAACAAGTTCCCTTTTTCTTTTGTAACCCAGCATTCTCCAGATCAGAGGCTGCCATTCAGATTCCCTGTGAGTGAGTGGGCCAGGTCTCACACCTTAGGGAGTGGTGGGGACTGTGATAATGGAGCACATGCCCCACTTGAAACATTTTGCACTTGGGGTGCCTGGGTGGCTCAGTGGGTTAAGCCGCTGCCTTCGGCTCAGGTCATGATCTCAGGGTCCTGGGATCGAGGCCCGCATCGGGCTCTCTGCTCAGCAGGGAGCCTGCTTCCCTCTCTCTCTCTGCCTGCCTCTCCATCTACTTGTGGTTTCTGTCTGTCAAATAAATAAATAAAATCTTAAAAAAAAAAAACATTTTGCACTTTTCTACAGAGCATCGTTGTTGGCTTGTCTGAGAGATTTAGAATATGGATGTGGGATGTGAATGGTCTGCGCTGGGGTCTTGACGCTCCCAGTTTCTGGCTATGGGATCTTGGGCACGTTGTGCCATCTTTCTGTAGCTCAGTCTGTCTACCTGTAAAATGGGGATGATTATGATACTCCCCCACGGGGTTTCTATGTGGACTTAGTACGTGGAAGCTTAGAGCAGTGCCCGGACCAAGTAAGGATGAAGAAATGTTGACATTATCCTGGGGTTGGGTGAGGGAAAGAGAACATGGGTTTTCTTCATCATTTTATTTCACATAAGCCTAAAACCTAAGGGTCGGGATAACACCCAAATAGGAACGAGTTTCTCCTACTCTGGTGATATAATCATATATAATAATGCCACTTACATAAGCTTCTCTGCCTCCCTGGTAAAGCCACCCACACTCTGCTCTACTTCACGCCGTGAAGGAAGTTTTCTCCCACAGGGAAGGAGACACCCAGCTCCATACTAATTATCACTGGAAAGCCGGGACCAATGGGGGTTGCTGGCAACGGTGGGTTTGTCAGTGATTTGGGGGACAAAGGCTTGAGAAGCAGTGAGTCAGGCCTGGAGACCTCAGAGGAACCGGTGGGGTCACGGAGCCAGAGGCAAACCGTGGCCTTCCCCAGATGGGGCGGGCTCAGCCAGCAGCCCTCTACAGATAAACGCTGATCTGCCCGTTCCTTTCTTGGTTCTTTCAGATCTGAAACGTGTTGTGCATGTGACGCATGCTCGTTGTGGAAAAGTGTAGAAAATAGAGGGGAACAAAATAGAAGTGTTAAAGACAGAACTTGTTTAGCTGTAAGTGTGAGAAATCAATCTCAAACTGGTGCAGGTGATTCAAGAGAACATATTGGTCCCTAGGACAGGGATGTTCCAGGAATGAGTCAGGCAGGGCTCTCTCTCCAGGGCTCAGACAACACGGAAAGGATGCTCTCTTGCTCTCTCTGGTCGTTTCTCCATGCAGAAGAGGTCTAAAAGTAAATAAGAGAAACCCCAAACTAACTTCTAGTGTTTGAACCACCCTATTACAAAGGAAGAGTCTCGCTGATGGATGCGATTAGTTGGGTGTGTATCACATGCATCCTTGAGCCAATCCCCGGGGCTCCAAATAAATGGTCTGGTTGGACAGGTTAGTAAGCCAGTGCCCTGAGGAGGTGGAACCTCGGCAGTCTCCCTTGCAATACAGGGAATAGGTTTCCCACAGAAAGGAGAGTTTCTGTTCCAGAAGGTAGAGGAAAAGGGGATGAGTTGATGACAACAGTGGGAGTCACTGTAAGAAGCAAGTACACATTTCTTTCTTTCTTTCTTTGATTTTATTTATTTGAGGGAGAGAGAAAATGTGCATGAGTGGGGGGAGGGGCAGAGGGAGAGAGAGAAGCAAACTCCCCACTGAGCAGGGATCCCGACTCAGGGCTCGACCCCAGGACTCTGACGTCATGACCAGAGCTGAAGGTAGATGCTTAACCCACTGAGCCACCCACCCAGCCGAAGGTAGATGCTTAACCCACTGTACCGCCCCAGCAAGTACAAATTTCTAATACTCCCACCAGAAATAAAGGCTGCTAACTTTTTTTAAAAAAAATATTTTATTTATTTATTTTTCAGAGATAGAATGGCAGGCAGAGAGAGAAACAGACTCCCCGCCGAGCAGGAAGCCTGATGGGGGGCTTGATCCCAGGACCCTGGGATCATGACCTGAGCCAAAGGCAGAGGCTTAACCCACTGAGCCACCCAGGCACCCTAGGGCTGCTAACTTCTTTATATGTAGATCCTTCCAGAGTTCCCTACTTACTTTCTTATGTGTCTATCCTGAAAAGTATATATTAGACATATAGAACATTGGAATATTCTATGCAAACTTTTATAAACTGATTTTGACTGCCTCCTTCAAAAAGATCAGAATGCAAAAAATATCAAAATGCAAAGGGTTTATTTCCTGGTCAGAAAATAAAAAAATATAGACTAGCCAAAATGAAATATAATTTATGACTGGTGGCAGCTGGCAGTAGGACTTTGAAGACAAGTTAAGGGGTGCCTGGGTGACTCAGTGGGTTAAGCCTCTGTCTTTGACTCAGGTCATGATCTCAGGGTCCTGGGATCGAGCCCCGCATCGGACTCTCTGCACAGCAGGGAGCCTGCTTCCCCATCTCTCTCTGCCTGCCTCTCTGACCACTCGTGATCTCTTTCTCTATCAAATAAATAAATAAAATCTTAAAAAAAAAAAAAGAAAGCAAGTTAAAGACAAGTTTGAAATACAGGAACTCGTTACATCTCCTCTCAGGACAGCCTATAGTCCTTCTTTGTAGGGCTTTCCACATTTATAATTATTCATTAATGATTTACAGTGGCTTATGTAAAATTATTTCACTATGAAATGTTTCAGGTACACACAGAAAAACCATAGACTGAAACAGGGAGCAACCACTTACACAACGTTCCATTTGAGAATCATAACAGGGGCACCTGAGTGGCTCAGTGGGTTAAGCACCGACTCTTGACTTTGGCTCAGGTCATGCTCTCAGGGCGGTAAGATCAAGCCCCATATGGGGCTCTGCACTGGACATGGAGCTTGCTTGAGGTTCTCTCTCTTCCCCTCTCTCTGCCCCACTAACCTCACAAGCGTGCTCTCTCTCCAAAAAACAGTAAGAAATGTAACATAACAAATACAATCCCAGCCCGCTGGACCCATCTCACTTTTGTGCCCCTTCCTCTGCCCCTCCCTTTCCAGCGATGACCTCTATCCTACAGTTGTGTTTTTTATTCCATACACATTTAAAGAGATTTTTTTAAAGTTTATATTATTTTTAGTAACCTCTGCACTCAGTCAAGGTGGGCTCAAATTCATGACCTGCGATCAAGAATCCCATGTTCCACTGTCCAAGCCAACCAGGCACCCCTCCATGCAGATTTCTGTACTTTGATTGTGTGTGTGTGTGTGTGTGTGTGTGTGTGTATACATATTCTGTTACCAACATACCATGTTGTGTTGCGTATTTTAAAACTTCTGTAGAGCCCTGCTGTACGTGTCATTTCATGACTTAGCCTTTTTTCACTATTACAGTTTTTCCAATTTATGAAAATTGTGTTTTGCTTATTATTTCCCTGCTACTATTTGTGTTAATTTGTTATGATCACATTCTACTGTATAACCATATCATGATTTATTTATCCGTTCTCCTGTAAGTGGGCATTCAGGTTGTTTCTGTTTTTCTTCTTCTAAAATTTTAGGTCGGCTCCACATCCAATGGGGGCTTGAACTCATGACCCTGGGATCAAGAGTCACTTGCTCTACTGCCTGAACCAGCCAGGCATCCCTCTGTCCTGAGCATTGCTCCTTGTGATAACTGATGGAGCTTCTTCAGGCCCACAGTATACACTCAGGAATGGAACTGCTGGCCTATAGAATGTGCATGTCTCCAACTTGACCAGACTTCACCAAACTGCTCTGCAGAACAGTTGAACAGTCTACATTCTTACCAGCCTTCTATGAGACTTTCTGTTTCTCCAGCACTTGCTTCTGTTAGATTTTCCATCTTTGCCAGTATGATGTGTGCAGACTATAGGTCCTCTGTCCCCATTGTTCAGTCCTGGAGAGCTGGGATCATGTCTCGTTCACCATGGTTGTCCTGGCACTCGGCATGGCTCCAGATGCTCAGTATTTGGGGTTGCCTGTGCAATTGAGTTTTTTGGTTTCTCCCATTTGCTGGAGAGGGCCCCCATTCTCCAGGGAGCCTGCTTCCTTCTACCACTCTCACTTGAAGATCGGAGACCTCTCGTGCATGAAACAGAGAGGACAGTCTGGCTACCCTGCTTGCCTTTCATTTGAGTGTGGGTTCTCAAAACCCTATGCACGTGCATCAGAATCACCGGGAGGGCTTGTGGGAACACAGGTGGTGCCCACCTTTCTGTGCTGGAGGTACAGGGTGCCCCAAGAATTCACATTTCTGGTGAGTTCCTAGATGGCATTGATGCTGCTGGTTTGGGATGCACTCTTTGAGAACCATTATATTGGAGAAACATCCAATCCAGGTGTTCTGGGTATGTTCTATGTGGAATGTCCTTAAAGAGAACAAGCGCAAAGCCTCAAACGTCATTCTCCAAGTTGATCGCAGAAAGAATAAAAGTCCCATTCAGCTCCACTCGGTAGGAAATAGGGAAAGGAGACGCCTGAATTCCGGGTTCGTAGAATGTTCAAGACAGGTGGCAGCCCTTACAGAGACTGATGTAATTTAGTAAGAATGTCTAGGGCAACCCCTGGGGTGTTTTCCCATCTTCCATAAGATTTCAAGCCAGGATCTTTTTTTCTACCAATACTCTGGAGACGGTCCTGATCTTCTCTTCTTTTCCTCCTCCTCCCCCTCTTTCTTCTACAGGTTCATCACACATTCATTTGATTCAAGTGTAGACTTGATCGTCACAATACCACAGTAAAGACAGCTGCCCTTTACGAAGGGCGTGGGTATAAGTGCTTTATAATCTCACCTAATCAGCATCATCATATCTAATCCTCTTTTAGGTTTCTCCAACACCAGTGTCGTGTTCTTTATTACTTCTGTACATTGTATTTCTGGGAGTGCTGGTTCATTCATTCATTCCTTCATTCATACCTTCACCAAAGATTTACTGAGCACCTGCTATGTGCAAGGCACTCTGCTGCCAATGTGGGCAAACCAGACAGACGAAATCCTTATTATAGTGCTTACAATCTCTTATTATTCCTGTCTCTGAAAAGAGGTGATACTATTCCTCACTCAGGGTTGCTGTAGGGATTAGGGAAATGTGTGCCTGGCACATACGAAGTGATCGGTAAACGTGGGCTCCTGACCTTTACCCCCAAAAGCTGGTAGCTTTCTGTTCACGTCTGTGGGGGCAGAACTGTTGGAACCAATTCTGAGAGATTGACTGTGTTTTTCTAGAAGGGCACATTGTACTGTTTTATAAAGATTTTATTTACTTATTTGGAGAGAGGGGAAGTGGGGGGAGGGGCGGAGGGAGCAGGAGAGAGAGAATCTCAAGCAGACTCTGCTGAGCCAGGAACCCTATCCCCCTGAGGTCATGACCTGAGCTGAAACCAACAGTCAGACAACCGACTGAGCCACCTGCACTGTTTTATTTTATTTTATTAAAAAAAATTTTTTTTTTATTTATTTGACAGAGATCACAAGTAGGCAGAGAGGCAGGCAGAGAGAGAGAGGAGGAAGCAGGCTCCCCGATGTGGGCAGAGAGCCCGACATGGGGCTTGATCCCAGGACCCTGGGATCATGACCTGAACCAAAGGCAGAGGCTTTAACCCACTGAGCCACCCAGGCACCCCAACCTGCACTGTTTTAAAAATTCATGCAGCCTGCACCCTATTAACTCCCCAGAGCAAATGCTTGTTTTCTTGGTCTCTGTGGGCAAGACTCAGGCTCTAGCTCCCCTCTGCTTCCTGTCCCTCTCATCTTCCTCCCGTTCCAGCCAGGATCTCAGACTACACCTGAGTTTCGACAGACCAATGCTTTGGGAGAGCTTTGTGCAATTTTGAGAGATGAAAAATGGAGGAATGTGGGCTCCCAGGCAACCGGTGTGATGGAGAATAGAGGAAAAAGATAAGAGAAATGTGCAGCTTAGAAGGATGTTTGCACAGGCAACGAGAGAAAAATAAGTAACAAATGTCTACTTAGAGGTATTTTCCTTCAAGCATCAAGCTTTTGAAGAACTAGGATAGGAGAAATCTACATTTTAGGAATCCAGGCTGCTGTTTATGTAATTTCCACCTTCGGGGACTTCAGCTCTGTCTCCGCTGACTGTTAGTCATTTCTTTGTCAGGCTGAGTTTTAGTGATTTTCGTTCCCTCCCCCATCCAGGAAGAGGGATTAAGGGTACAACATAATTGATGCACCGAAGCCCGAATTGGAGGTCTCTCTCACTATGGACGAGAGAGTTCAGAAGGGAAATATCACATGAACATTGTACATTTCTTTCCGCAGGCCTGGCAGAAGCTACACCTGGATTCCCACTGCTGAACCCATGTAACTGGCATTTGGACTTTTCTACCCAGTTACCCCCTTACGGTGAGTGAAGCACTTGGGGGTCATTCCTCCTCAACCTTGCGAACTTGGCAAGGTCCCTGATCTAGCACACCTTCTATTTTTTTTTTTTTTTTTTTTGATCTGTGGAAAGATAACCATGACAAAATACATACCCTGAGATGGTTTCAGTGGGGAGCGTTAAATGAGATACAAATTAGAAACTCTCATCGTAGTATCTGGAACATGTTCACAGTCTATGAATAAGAGCCAAAATTTCTTAGTGTCCGAACTTTCTCATGGGAAGGTGTGAAGCTTACCCTGCAGTATAGGGAAAGTGGAATTCTCTGGGCCTGGCTCCAGCCTTTGTCCTGCCACCTCTGACACACTGGGAACTCATTTCCCTTTCTGAGACCGTTTTGTTCCAGTTTGGCTGGTGGAGAAACGAGGGGGGAGGTTGGGGGCTTTGAAGGCCCAAGGAAATAATAAAGAATAACCTGTATATAATGTACTATTGTGTATAATATACTATGTAATATATACTATTTTATATATTTTATGTGTGCTGTCTAATACATAAATATATAAGAAACTCTCAACTACACTGTATTATATGTAGCACATTATATAGAATATATACTACATGGTATATAGTATGTAGCAAATTACATATATAAAATAGAAAATGTATATAAAATGTATATAAATATATAAAATGTATATAAAATACACTGTAGCATAGTACATATTATACATTATATATTATATATAACACATATATATTATATATAAATACACTATAGATATAAGCACTAGTACATATGATACACACTCTGTCATGTATACCATGTAACAGGAACAGCACACACATATATACTATATATTGTTTATATTCTATAATATATACTACATGTAATGTAAGTATATATTATAATTCTATAATATATACTACATTATAATTCTATTATATATTATAATTATAATTATAATTCTATATACTACATTACATGTAGTATATATTATATGATATATATACACCATATAATGCTATAATAAGGTACTATATGCTATATTCAACATAATGTCTTGTTAGTATAATATGTCATATACTATATATTATATAGATTTATATAATATAGATGCCACACTATTGTATTATATACTACATAATATATGTACTTTATATCATATGGTAGACTATGCTGTAGTTAAGTGATGTTTATATAGTACACCATATTCACAATATATGCTTTTTACTCTGTAATACACCATGTATACTCTGATGAAAATGAAAGTTTCTTGTGAACGGAAAAGCCATAATTAATAGGAGATGCTATTAGTCACACAAAGATGTAAACAAGTGCTATGGTTTATTTTTATTTTTATTTTTTATTATTTTAAAAAGATTTTATTTATTTACTAGAGAGAGAGAGATCACAAGTAGGCAGAGAGGCAGGCAGAGAGAGAGGGGGAGGCGGGCTCCCGGCTGAGCAGAGAGCCTGATGCGGGGCTCAATCCCAGGACCCTGAGATCATGACCTGAGCAGAAGGCAGCCGCTTAACCAACTGAGCCACCCAGGCACCCCTATCTTATTTTTATTTACTTATATTTTTTCAATGACCGGCATGGTTTGAAGCATGACCTAGACTCATAATACTTTACATTTCACCACTCGCCCCCAACTCCCTCCACCCCAGACGTTTCTCTCGTGCTTTCTCTTGAGGCCCCATCCCCTTCCCAGGGTACTCACCAAAGAGCTGGGGGTCGCATTGCTCCTCTTCCCCTTCCTCCCACTCCTGCACTCTGCCATCCAGTCCCCCGGTAGCCCCGTTGGTTCTGTCTGTTCTACCGCTAAGGTGGGACCCACATCCGCCCCACTGTTGCCCAGGTCCAGCCCCGTCGTCATCTGCGGAGACAGCCCTAGGAGCCCCTTAGCTGTTCTCCCGGCTCCCTGCCTTGCCACTTCATAAGCCGCCCTTCCTGTAGTAGCCTCCGTGGTCTTCTAAGGGAGTAAATCCGATCATGTCACTTCTTAGCTGAAAAATCTGGATGGGCTTTCCCGTCATATTTAGGATAAAACCCAAACTCTTTGCCTTGGCCTGGGGGGCCCTGTTGGCACTGGCTTCTGACATCTGACTTTGTCTGAGATTACTCCCCTACCCACTTGACTTGCTCCACTCCTACATGTTGGTGACTGTTCAGCTCTAAGGATGTCATACCTGATGCGCCTCAGGGCTTTTGCACCTGCTGTTCCCATGACCTGCAATGCCCTTTCCTCAGATATCCACATGGCCCCCTCCTTCACTTTGCTCAGGACTTTACTCAGATGTCACTTTATCAGAGAGGACTTTCCTGACCACCCTGCAGCGTATTGTGTCTGTCCCCTCACTGTGTACTGTCTGTCTGTCTCTCTCTCATTGAAATCTATAGAGCAAGCTACACCTTCATAGCAGATACACATCTGTATAGGAAACTCTCAACTGTTCTGCATTTTATGTAGCGCATTATGTAGACTATGAACTCTGTTTAGTATATGTGATATACACTACATAATATATCGCATCTGGATATATTATATGTATACTTTCTACTGTGTATGTGTGTTATCTAGTGTAGATATCTAGTACATCCTACATCCTCCCCAGGAGAGAAGGGCTCCATAACACCACTGTGTGAGTCTCAGTCTTTTCATAATAAAGGGTTTAAGTGGTGAGAAGTCCCATAGCTGTAGTTTATGGAGAATTACCATGTGCCAGGCATGTGCCAAGCTTGCTTGCTTGCTTTTTAATGCTATCTTACGTAACCCTCACCATCATAGCAATGACTTGAAGGGGGTATTACATCAGGAGGGGAAGTCAGCTCAGAATCCATGTTATCGCTGTCGGCAATAATACGAGTAAGGGTCCTTAACTGAGTGAGTTCAAGTACAACAGGTGGCCTGTTCTGAAGCTATTTCATATTGTGTGTGAACACAAGGCACTTGGTTCCAAGACTGAATTGAACGGTGGGCAGTTGGGCAGTCTGGAAGGGGAGACGCCCCGTTGCTCATTCCCAGAAGAGTCCTTATCCTGGGTCAATGTGGCAGCCCCAGGATTTATTAGGGAAGGCAGCCTCTCCTCACCTCCACTGCCCACAGATCCATGGCCAGGAATCTGAGAAATGGCCCTGCTAGTCCTCAGGCACAATCTGTTTCCATTGGGCGACAAGTATCCCGGGCATCGGGGGGCTGTATCTTTCACTGCGTCCATGATAAACTTTGAGCCGAATCAGAGTTACTAGCCTTGTGTTCTGTTGTCTGGGACCTCCTGACTTCATGTGGTACACTCAGAGCCACATGCCCTTTTATTTATGACTTTTATGGAGTCTTTTGTGCGGTCGTAAATTGACTAACCCTCCAGCCGGTTCGAGCCCTCATCAGGAAGCTGTCATCAAAGTGAATCACTTCTCAGTGGCTGTTCCTTCCCCAAAGGTTCATTGCAGAGGCTGGGCTGTTTCCTGTAAGTTGCTTAGAGTATCTGTCAGCTCCTGACAGCCCAGACCCTCTAAGCCCAGATGCTTTCTTTTTCCCATTAAAAAAAACAAAAAACAAAAGTTGCCCAGGAGTTGTCCTCTAAAAAGAGAGGAGGAAATGCCTGTATTTGGTCAGGGGTTCTTTGATGTCAGTATAACATTCTGGAACAGGTTTAGTTTCTGGAACTGTGAAGTGGTGAAGTTGACATGCTTTTATTTATGGCCCAGGAATATTCTGAATAATTCTTGTACCAGGGATTTGGGACAAGGCAGAGATGGATCTTTTCCCGGGGGTATCTGAGAACCAGCAACTTAAGTAGAAACAGAGATTGGACCTTGAACTTGGGATGGACTCAAGGGGAAGTGAGTTCCTTAAAAGCAAAAGGTGCCAGAGAATTCAGTTTCTCCCTCATCTCTCAACACTCCTCTACTGAGTCTCCATCTTACGGAAAGGGAGGCTCCCAGAGCTGTTTTGACTATACAGCTTCCTCTAGGTCACATGGACACTAAGTGGTAGGGCCAGCATTTGAACCCAGATCATACTGTGATCTTATAAAAATGCACCCATTTTAATGTACAGTCCACTGATTATTTAGTAAACCTTAAAATGTGTGCAACTGTCACTTTGATCCAATTTTAGAAATTTCCTTTTGCCCTCCAAAAGATCCCTTATGTTCATTTGAATTCAATCTGCCTTCCCATCTATAGCTCCGGGCAACCCACTAATCTTCTGTATGTCTCTGTGAGTTTGCTTTTCTCTGGACATTTTATATAAATGGAATCTGATAATATGTGGTCTTTGCATTGGCTTCTTTTATGTATCCAGAGTTCATCTGTGTTGTTGCAAGTAACAGTCGTTAATTCATTTTCATATTGAATAGTATTCTACTGTAAGGATGTGCTGTATTTCGTGTATCCATTGACCAACGGATAGACACTTGGCTTATTCCCATTTCCTAGCTGTTATGAATAATTCTGCTGTAGCCATTCGTGTGCATGGCTTTGTGTGGATGTACGCATTCAACTTTCAGGTGGATTCCTAGGAGTAGCATTGCTGGGTTTAATGGCAAGTTTGTGTTTAACTTTACAAAAAAAAACTACCAAACTGGTTTTTAAAAAAGATCTTATTTATTTATTTGACAGAGATCACAAGTAGGCAGAGAGGCAGGCAGAGAGAGAGGAAGGGAAGCAGGCTCCCTGCCGAGCAGAGAGCCCAATGCAGGGCTCGGTCCCAGGACCCCGGGATCATGACCTGAGCTGAAAGCAGAGGCTTTAACCCACTGAGCCACCCAGGTGCCCCTACCAAACTGTTTTTAAAGTCGCTGTTGCATTTTACGTCAAACTCAGGTCCTGTGACCCTAACGTTCATATTCTTGGTCGCTATGTTATAGAAATGTCTCACATTACTCAGTGCCATTAATAATTTATTAATGTTGACAATTCTTGCATGATGTCTGCTCTGTCCTGGCCCTGGTCCTACAAGGCAGGAATAGAGAGGTCAAAGATAAGATTTTTTTCTGCCTTCTGGGGTAGTTTGGATTATTAATCACAGTTCTGCCATATGACCTCAGATTGCACTAGATGAGGGAGTGGATTTCCCTGACAACGACTTGGGCCATTGGGAAAGGCAGTCTCCCGCGTGTAGTCATTTGACCCCGTCTTGGCCTTAGAAGAATGGGTTTGAGCTTGGAATATTTCCTTACTGGGAGATTCAGTGCTCTCACCATCTGTACTGGGCTTATGGCCTTCCGAGGGGATATCTTTCTCTGTTCCCTGCTTGACACATACTGCTTTGTCCTCCTTGAGCACTTGAACCAATGGCTGTCATGCACACCCCCAGCTTTCTGCATTTCATCCCCCAGTGGGAAGGATTGGGTCCCTTCGGCAGCATGAAATGGGATAAGTTCTGTGTTGGCTGTTGGGGTAAGTTCTGTGTTGGATGGATCTGCTGGCCATGGGGGACTGACACATTGCACAGGGCTGGCTCTTGGGTACTCTGTCTCTTTTCTTGCTGCAAGTAAATGCTGGACCACAGCCTTGTGTGCATGCGGTCTGTTTCATGCAAATCATGAAACCAAGGTTCTCTCCCTTGGGTGCACAGATCTGCCTTTGAACTCTGGCTGCACTCATGTTATCTTCTATCCTATAGTACTGTCTGACTACCCAGTGAGATGGTGGAATGTGTCTTGCTGGTGGCCAAGGGAGCAGTAACAGAGAGGATGCAACCAGGCGGCTCGAATGTGCTTGTGTGTTTTTGCTTATCTTCTTGCACTCTTATGACCCACCATAGAAAAGCATACCCTCCTTAGCAGGCATACCCTGCTGCTCCTTGAGTCGGCAGCTGGGAACAAATATATGTGGAGCAGCTCTGATCTAACTCACATTTTAAACCTAAGTGCAGATCCCCAGTCTCTCCTTTTACTTAAGAAAACAAATGAGTCGGTCATGTTGATTCCAGTGTTGGCCATTGTGTGGCACTGTCAACTCTGGACAGCTTGGTTGCTGTGCTGCTTGTAAATACTTGCCCTTCCATAATCTGTACATAATCTGTACTTCTGGAATTTGCACACTAGGAATTTGCACACTGTATTTTCATGTTCCTCCCGTGCTGGCTTTCTGTTGCAGGGTACTTCCTGGAAATCAGAAGGTAAGGAAGGAGGGGAATTTCTGTAGTTGAGACAGCAGAGGCTGGGTGATTCCAGACTCCACCATCCAAGGCTCAGGCAGCACCTTTTGAGCAATACTAGCCCCAGAGGAGGTGGCCCTGCTTTGAAACCTCATAAGACTGTAGCAGTATCTCCAATAGTACACTGGGTGCAGGCTCATGGATCCAACCTAGAAGCGTTAACATCTTCTGACCTCTGGTTATCACCCTTCTGCTTTCTGATTTTCAGACCCCCCTTTTATTATATTATATTTTATTTTTAGGTAGTTAACATACAGTGCAATATTGGTTTCAAGAGTAGAATTCAGTGATTCATCACTTACATACAACACCCAGTGCTCATCACAACAAGTGCCCTTCTTTTTTTTTTTTTTTTTTAAATTTTATTTATTTATTTGTCACAGAGAGAGAGAGAGCGAGCACAGGCAGACAGAGTGGCAGCAGAGACAGAAGCAGGCTCCCCACTGAGCAAGGAGCCCAATGTGGGACTTGATCCCAGGATGCTGGGATCATGACCTGAGCCGAAGGCAGCTGCTTAACCAATTGAGCCACTCAGGCGTCCCAACAAGTGCCCTCCTTAATCCCCACCAGCATCTAGCCCATCCCCCATGTACCTCCCTCCACCAACCTTCAGTTTGTTCTCTATCATTAAGAATCTCTTACAGCTTGTTTCCCTCTCTCCTTTCTTTCTTTATCCCCTTCCCATATGTTCTTCTGTTTTCTTTCTTAAATTACACTTATTTCACTTATCAGAATACACTCTAGCTCCATGCATGTTGTTGCAAATGGCAAGATTTCATTTTTTTGGGTGGCTGGTTAATATTCCTTGTACGTATATATACCACATCTTCTTTATCCAAATGTTGATGGACATTTGGGCTCTCTCTATAGTTTGGCTATTGTTGATGATGCTGCTATAAACATCAGAGTACAGGTACTCCCTTTGAATCTGTATTTTTGTACTCTTTGGGTACCTAATAGCACAATTGCTGAATTGTAGCATAGTTCTTTTGTTTCTTTTTTTAACTTTTTGAGAAAGCTCCACACTTTTTTCCAGAGTGGCTGCACCAGTTTGCATTCCCACCAACAGTGCAAGAGGGCTCCCCTTTCTCCACATCCTCGTCAGCATCTGTTGTTTCTTGTGTTGTTAGTTTTAGGCATTCTGACTGGTGTGAGGTGGCATCTCGTCATGGTTTTGGTTTGTATTTCCTTGATGATGAGTGACGTTGAGCATCTTTTCATGTGTCTATTAGCCATCTGGATCAGAGCCCCCTCCTTAAAGATTTTATTTATTTGAGAGAGAGAACACGAGAGGGGAGAAGGTCAGAGGGGGAAGCGGACTCCCCATGTGAGCTGGGACCTGGGATCTGGTTGCTGGATGCAGGACTGGATCCCAGGACTCCAGGATCATGACCTGAGCCGAAGGCAGTAGGTTAATCAACTGGACCACCCAGGCACCCTGGATCAGAGCCCCCTAACTAATTGTTCTTCCATCTACTCTTAAACCTTTTTAATTGATTCCTTTGTTTGGAACACCTAGAGTGCTTTCTGCTTTGCTGATACTGCTGCTTTCTGAAGCACGAGCGTAGGAAACGACTGATCTCGGGATGGATGGGAAGAAGGGGAATGATGGGAAATTGTCCACTTCTGTGTACGAGAAGAACATTGGCCAACCTTAATTCTAGAGGTTCAGGAGGGCTTCCAGATTATATCTATCTATATCTGTATCATCTCTATCTTTATCCATCTAATTATCTAACTATTGATAATTTTTTTGTAAGTAGGCTTCATGCCCAGCCTGGGACCCAATGTGGGGCTTGAACTCACAGCCCTGAGATCAAGGCCTGAGCTGAGAGCAAGAGCCACCCAGGCTCACCTTCCAAATTATATTTGTGAATTCTTTTTCTCCTTATTTTTTTGTATCATGATGCATTGAACATAGAGAATCAGTGATTGAATGCGAACTAATTGATGATAGGACTTCTCTTGGGACTTTTGATTTCTTGTTTGTCCTGAATCTTGGCTGAACTGAGCCAGTGGTACACTGAGTTAGGTTAATTGGACACCATTCCTGGAACTCTGATTCTTTCTCTCCTACCTTGGCCCCCCATACAAAGTTAGTGACCCCAGGAGGTAGGCCAGCTAAGAGCTAAGTGACACGGTTCCCAAAATGGTGATCTTCCTACACTTAGCTACCTGGCCTGCCTCAGTTTACCTCATTCTCAGAATCCACATGGTCCCTTTTACCAAAGCCTGTCGAAATCCAGTTTTATAAACGATATCGGGGGAGTGATTAGGGCTGGAGAAACAGTCCCCAGGCATCGTTGCTAAAATGTCTCCTGGGATCTGCGACAGACCCCAAGGTCTCTGTTGATTACTTTAAGCAAAGCCCTTCAGTTTCTCTGCAGGGAACTTCTCTCTAAGTGACTACAATCAGGTGAGGCAGGTGGCTGAAGAAACAAGGCTGAACAATGGGCTTTCTGTTCAAGTTAGTTCATACCAGCAAGAAGCCCTACATCTGTTTTTTTTTTTTTTTTTTTTTCAGCCTCACTTGGAGATGAAGGAAAGAGTTTGGTCACCCTGCTGTGGGAAAAATGGGCCATTATTGTCAAAAGAAGGCACCTGTCCTAGATTTGAGGGATGCATGGTGTCCTGGATGGTTTCTAGGTCTCAGTGGGCTGGACTGTTGACATCAGCTCATCCTTGTGTCCCTAAGAAGGATATGGACGTGAACGCAAAATCTTCATGGAGCCAGACACCTGGGATCTGGGATCTGAAGCTGCCAGCGTCGTGTGAGCTCATCTCCTTTTCCCAACTCTCCGCTGGATAAATTCTGTTTCCTTTCAAGCGTATATCACACTGATTTCATTTCAGCTACCCAACCAGCCCAGTCCTTATCACATGGACTCAGAAGCAGCTGGAAGGAAGGGCTTCTTCCTGGAGCCAGGTGCTCTGCCTTCAAGTACCAGCTGGCCCTCACCAGAGTCACGTGCCCTAGGGAAAATCACCCTACTTCTGAGAACCTCAGTTTCTCCACCTGTAAAATGAGAGTATCGCTCGAACCTGTCCTGCTTACCTCACAGGGTTGTGGTGACCATCTGAATGGATGATGTCATGTAAGTGTGGGGCAAAATGTCGTTCTCACCACCAGAAATTGTGGCAAGCACTCAATTAAATTAATTAAAACAGGTAACGTTTTCCCTGCCAGTCTTCAATTTTATCAACGAAGCATCTGGTTGACCCTTGGATGTCAGCTGGCTTGGGAATGCCATGACCGTAGCCTCATACCTTCAGATGAGGAAGGTCTTCCGTGTTCTAAGCTGCTGCTTCTCAAACTTTTTCATGAGTGCGAGTCACCAGGGATATTGTTAAAATGCAGATTCTGATTCGGTAGGCCTGAGATGGGGCTGGAAATTCTGCATTTCTCACAGACTCCCAGGTCACACCCTGGCTGGTGGCGTGAAGACGGCACTCGGAGTAGCAAGAATCCGAGAAGTCTCTTCCCTTGCTTCTCCCTTGATTTTATGCTGCACCTTGTATTTGCTTGCTTCAAGCTCAAGTCCACCCTCTACAGCCTTGAAAAACCTAGTCAGCTCAACAGAAATCATATAGAAATGACTGCAAGTACCCTAGCTGTAGGAAGAAAAACAATGATGTTTGCAGAAGGACCAAAACTTGGCAGTCTACTGGGAAGGGTTCGTGGCACACCATTGGCTCTAAGCTTTGCCTAACACAAAGGGAACTGTCACACTGGTCAGAGCAGAGACGCCCATTTCCCTTCATCCTTTAGCAGCAAAAACTTGAGTACCTGCTTTTTTTTTTTTTGCCTTCCCGCATAGTGCTGACCCCCAATAAATGTTCAATGAGCTCAAAGTGGTTTAAGTGAGTAGGACATTGAGTAGTCTCCCCTTCCCCCTGTTAAAAGCCTGTCTGTCGCTTCAAACTTCAGAAAAGCTGGTGATGCCTTCATCAGAACCTCTGCCCGCCCCCCTGCACTGTTTCATTTCTTTCCACGTACAGCTGAACTAGCTCCCTGGCAGAGAACCCCCACCCCTCTTGTCCTGTAAGTTCAGATTTAGAAGGGCAAGGCAGGGAGAAAAGTCTCAGGCTCTCCAGTATCACCAGTAAAAGTCTCAGGCTCTCCAATATCACCAGTAGCCCTGAAATAACCACATTTATTCTCATGTCTCATATTGAAATCCAAATCTCCCATTACTCATTTAGAGTAAACAAGTGGCACCCATCAGCTTAACACGCGGGCACCTGTCTTTCCCCCTGTCCCCCAGAGCAATGGTCTTGCATGATGGCCAAGTCCTTTGGACGTGAACAAGCCCGGTGTCAAAGCACAGGGTGACTCTCAAAACCTAAGCACTGAAAGATAGAAACTATTTTATTGTGTTTTTACATGACGAAGCCCTGGAGTAGTGCAAGGATCTTCCTTCCATTGATGTTTTGCTCCTTTTCCTCTCTTTTCTCCCTCCCCACCCCCCACTTTCTTCTTTTCACCATTTTGTATAACACCCATGTCTTGGAGAATAGAAGAGTAACAAGGCAGAGAGAGGGGAAACAGGATTCAAAGAAAGGAAAAATGGAAGGTAAATAGACTTCATAATTTTTGAAAGTGTGAGTATCAAGGTTTCAAGCTTTCCTTTTGCTCCCCACCAAACAAGCACGCAGGCAAATAAAGAAACCCTGTGGGGACCGACACAAGATGAACAAAGTTTTAGAAGCTTTTCCTCAGAAAAAAAGCCGTGCTGATTTACAAGCAGGGTGTCTCTTGTGAGGATTTGGAAGGAGATGAAAATGTATCACTAGCCATCGAGACATTTGTCAAAACAACTGAATTCTATGAAGTGGAAAGGATGAACGAAAGAACCAATATGAGGGAAAGAAGTTTGAAATGGGCTTTATTGTGTCAGAATTTGTCTGCAAAGACAGGGAAGCTTTCAACTGTGTGGGATAAAGGCTCTCACTAAATGAGAAACCAGCCGACCTTGGAGAGGGGCGTTTAATTTCAACTTGAAGGTCATTTGGCTTTGTCAACTCTGGATGTGTGGTCGAACCCTCTTACACTCGTACCTGTCTCGGGATTTTTCTTCAGCATCCTTCCTGGGCCCAGCGGCACCTGTCTGCTTTAGGAATTTTGTACCCATCTCTTGGATATGAGGAGGGGTGCGGGATACCTTGATTTATAGTCCCACCATGACTGTTCACAGAGGGGAGAGGTGATTCCCCAAAAGGAAAGAAAGGTGCTGTTAACAGATAAATGTGGACTGGATGCTGGTCAGCTGAAAACAACAAATACTTCCTGTACGTAGAAGGTGATACTTGGGGGTGCCTGGGTGGCTCAGTGGGTTAAAGCCTCTGCCTTCGGCTCAGGTCATGATCCCAGGGTCCTGGGATTGAGCCCTGCATGGAGCTCTCTGCTCAGCAGGGATCCTGCACCCCCCTCCCCCGCCCCTGCCTCTCTGCCTACTTGTGATCTCTGTCTGTCAAATAAATAAATAAATCTTTAAAAAAAAATATATATATATCATAAAACAATTTTAACTGTAGCCATCATGTTGTACATTGCATCCCTAGTAAAAAAAAATTAAAAAAAAATAGAAGATGATACTTGGCTCTAATTTTGGATTCAGCCTCTGTTGATGTCACAGCTGCCTGGAGGACTCTGGGCATTTCCATGCACTACATTTGTCCTATGGAAGCATAACATCCCAGTAACAATGAGCACTCCTTGTGTTCAGATCTTGGTTCCTAAATAGCATTATCCACTAAAAGTTACCAGAGCTCCTTGGAGAAATGGCTGATAGCATGGCTGGGGCAAGAAACGTACAGGTATACCTGAAATACATTTTTTTTTTTCATCAGAAAATATGGAGTGCTAAAAAAAAAAAAAAAAGATGGCAGCATGCCACAAAGATACAGAGGCCAACCCAAAACCGGTTCCTACTGGCCAAATCTGGGATAATCCGAGCATCAAAACCAATAATGGTACTTATGGGGTGTAGTCATGAGATTAAGGAAGAATCCATGTGTCTGTGTTGATATTAAGAAAGAAAAAGGCAAGAGAGAAGGGCCAGTGCTAGAGAATATCAACTAATAAATGTAGAACTCACATTTAGCAACCACCATGGAAATACCCAATTCCTGCAGGAATCAGCCATGTAGGCTGAGACCATTAGGTGAACTATTCGGGGCAAAAGTGTGGTACCAACTCAAGGTATCTCGACCCAGAATCCTTGATCCATTCACAGTAAAGGCATCTTGGGAATGCAACAATGTGAAGGCATCACCTTAGCTGAGTAATCAGACTTATCATCACATGGTTCTTGCTTTGAGTGCTGAGCATGTCACAGAAACACTTAAGCAGCATTCTTGCCAAAAACACAACCAGGAGGAGGCAAGTTGATATATCCAGGTTGAGGGACATTACGCAAAACAGCTGGCCTGGGCTTTTCCGAAACCATTGATGTCCTAAAAACAAGCAAGCAAACATTTGAAAAATTTATTTACTTATTTATTTGTTAGAAAGAGAGGGGAGAGAAAGAGAGAGAGAACACAAGCAGAGGGAGAGGCGGGCTCCCTACTGGGCAAGGAGCCTAATGTGGGACTCGATCCCAGGACCCTGGAATCATGACCTGAGCTGAGGGGCAGATGCTTAACCGACTGAGCCACCCAGGTGCTCCAAGCAAACATGTTTGAGAGCTGTTCACAATTACCTGCGATATGTGAGTTGTGAATGGGTCCTGGACCCTCACCCTCCTCCCCAAAATCCAGCTCTGAAGGACATTATAGGGACAACTGGGAAAATTTGAATATGGGCTAATTATTAGATGATAGTATTAGATTGATAGTAAATCTCCAGAATGTGGTAAACTATAATTTTATGACTCAATGTCCTTGTTTTTAGGGAATACATGACAAGCTCTATAGGATTGAATTTACGCTCAGATGGCTCAGCCCTATATGGCAAAATGTTAACAACTTGTCACATATAAATGTAGGATGTTTGTTTTTTTGTTGCACCGTTCTTACAACTTCTCCACAAATGTGAAGTCTTTCAAAATGAAAAATTGGGTAACAGTATGTCTGTAGGGCTCCCAGTCTGGGTAAGGGAGTTGGGTTCACTCTCAGCCTTTCTGGGTCTTCCTCTTCCTCTACAAACCGCAGCACTGGTGACGGTCACTTTTTCGGATTTTCATGGTAAAAGGTGTTGGCGTCCCCAGCCATTGACCAAAACTGTGCTCAAAGGATGTGTCTCCAAGTCCGACTTGGAGGGAGAAATGGACTTCTTGGGAAGGTGGGTCCTGAAGTGGCTGGCAGTGAATGTACGAGCTCGCGTCCTAAGGGTATGGTCTTTGGGACTTGCCAAGTGAGCTCCCTGAATCGTGAAGATTAGTCCAGAATCGCAAGTCAGCTTATGTCAGTTAGATGGGGACCCCGAAACCTCAAAAGAAAAAACTCACAGATTTGACCATATGTCAATTAAAATTGCCGAGGTGTAGGATGGGTTGAGCTCTAAATAATGAGAACTCATGGCAGACTTACTGTCCCCAATACTCACTACACATTGATTTATTCTTATATTTTCCCCAAAGGATTGATCGATTGATTGATTGATTTGCTAGAGAGCGAGAGTGTGCCCGTGGGGGTAGTGGTAGGGGGTAGGGCAGAGGGAGAGGCAAACAAACTCTATACTGAACCCAGAGCCCTCCAGGGGCTCCATCTCACAACCCCAAGATCATGACCTGAGCGAAATCAGGAGTTGTCGCTTACCGACAGAGCCACCCAGGGGCCCCTACAAGTTGATTTAAAACAAAAACAACCCAGTAGGAAATAGGAGATCATTAGGCGATTTACAATGCAGGACATGCAAATGACCAGCAGAAATCTGAAACTGTGCAACTTCCCTAGTGTTCGAAGATTTTAAATTTGAATTTGAAATGAAATATAATCATATATTCCTCAGATTGGAAAAAAAAATATTGAAACAGTTGATGTTATCTAGAGTAGGAAAGGAAATAACATTGTATACACTGCTGGTATGACAGTAAATCATTACAACATTCTTAGGAAAGACATTTTCTGTTAGAATTTTAAAAAGGGCACATGCTTTGATATAGAAGTTACA
The DNA here is from genome assembly GCF_022355385.1 of Mustela nigripes. Taxonomy (NCBI): domain Eukaryota; kingdom Metazoa; phylum Chordata; class Mammalia; order Carnivora; family Mustelidae; genus Mustela; species Mustela nigripes. The sequence continues at coordinate 25,334,468 of NC_081567.1, forward strand.
CTTGGGGAATCCATGCTAGAGGAGGAAGTCATCAGTAGTTAAGGATATGTGTTAGTAGCTAAGGATATGTTGTATATAAGAGTGCTTCTGATAGCTCTTGGAGGCAAAAGAAACAGGGCCATCCTGAAATGAAGACCATCTGAATGTCTATTAACAAGGGAATGGGTGATGAATAATGGTTCATTCATTTACTGGACAGATATTTTTTGAGCATCTGCTATATGCCAGTCATGCTTCTAGATAGTGGGGATATGGCAGTGAATAATGCAGACTTTGTCCGTGTGTGTGTGTGTGTGTGTGTGTGTGTGTGTAGCAAGGAAAGAGAATAAATAAGAAAAAATAAGGAAGATAATCTAGTGACACATGCTACAAAGAAAATAAGAGGAAGATAATGGATGATGAGCATCCATTGGATGGGGGTTGGATGGGGGTTGTATTTGAATAAGGTGGTCAGGGATGCCTCTCTGAGAAGGTGACATTTGAACAGAGACCTGAATAATGACAAGGACCCAGGTCTGAGAAGTTCTTGGTGGAAAGTGTACCAGGCAGAGGGAATAGCAAGTGTGAATGGGCAGGAGTGAGTGCTTGAACAGTAAAAAGAGCAGTGTGGCTGGAGCCTCCTGGGAGAGGAGGAAAGTGATATGATGTGAGGTAAGAGAGGGTGGTGGGTGCAACTTGTATAGGGCTTTGAGGCCATGAAAGGAGTTTGTTTTGTACTTAGTATATGTAGTAGGGGTTGAGATTTTAACATACCACACTCAAGTTATGTACCTGTATCTGTATATATAACTATTTTACCTATATCTACCATCTGTATTTATATCTCTGTTTATGTATCTGTATCTATCCATACCTACAGACATAGGTATAGGTATATCTCCTTTACTCTTTGGCACTACTTACATTCAGCTATTGGAAAACTTTTTAAAATTGTTTTTCTAACAACTTGGGTATATACCTTTACTTTCTTAATTTGCAAATTTTATGAAGCCTAAATATGTATCTAGTATTTCCAATGAAAATTTGACATCTGAATAGAGATGTGTTGCCAGTGTGAAGTACACACTGGATTAAGAAAAAAAAACACGAATGTGAGAGATCTCAATAATAATTATAAAATATTGGCTACATGTTGACTTAATCCATTCCTTTTTATTGTGGAATTATATTCTCATATACTACAGTTTGTTGTTAGACATTTGGTTTGCTTTTTACTTTTGGGTTCTAGTGAATAATGCTGATAGGAACATTTGTGTACAGGTTTTTGTGTGGACCATGTTTTGATTTCTCTTGGGTATATATGGAGGAGCGGAATTGCTGAGTCTATGGTTTTTGCTTTCTTAAATGTGGCTACTAGACAATTTAAAATTACACTTGTGGCTTGCATCATTTCTTTTGCACAGTGCTGGTTTAACCAAATCACATTTTCTCAGGAATTCCCATTCTGCTGAGTAAAGGGAAGATACTTAAATTGGCTGATTAGAAGTGTTTGTCCCTTACAGTTTCAAGTAGTGATTTTTCCCCCTTATGTAAAGCAATCTCTTCCAGGTAAGATTTCAGCTGGTTTAAAAATTCATTTCCCTTAGGGACCATTTATTTTTTCTTTTTTTACCTGCTTCCAAAGATGGTGTTGTTCCAGAGAGAGCTTAAGGAGAGGCCAGTGGTTCCCACTTTCTTCTTGGGGTCTTGATTGGTCCTAAGAAGTGTGGTTGGTTTGATCTTAGCTCTGGGGATCTGGCAGGCTTGCTCATGAGGAGTGGTGGAAGAAGCCACCAGGAGAAGTCTCTGGCCACTGCTTAACTCAGCATGCCTCTCGGCCATTTATCCCCTGCTCTGGTGCTTCCGTGTCGGATCAGGAACGCCACTGCTTGCCCTAGCATAGGTGCTCCCTTAGACCTTTCCTAACCTAGGCACCACGTAGGTTCCTCACTTAGACCTTTCCAAACTTGTGCATGCCGGACATGGAGAACTATTCTAGGGGATGAGAATGTTCTCGAAATACTACACCCGAGTGGCGAGGAGCAAGTTGTCCTGCCCTGGCAATTTTCCAGAGGTACCTGGACATTTCTATCTCTTCTTGCCTTCCACTCCAAGGATGGAGCCAAGTGATTTCATGGAATTTGCCAAGATTCTTGGAGACCTTGACTTTTAAAATTATAAGTGATGTGGGGATGGTTACCCAGGTATATACATTGTTGCATATATAATAATCGTACTCACCAAACCATACGCTTAATATGGGTGCATTTTATTCCATATAAATTGTATCTCAGTTAATTTGAGTTAAGAAGAGAACAAGTCAGATTTATATACATTATCTTAAGAAGATATTTATGATACAGAATTAAAATATATTTTTGCATGAAAAAAGAAAGTTGCAGAGCAATGAGCAAAGATAACATTTTTGTAGTTAAAAAAGGGAGAAAAAAAAAGGGAAAAAAGCCACATATGTGTTTTGTATTTCTAATGTAAACAGAGAGATTGTGGAAAAGAACACAAACTGCTTCATGAGGAAGAGACTGGCTGGAGACTGGAGGTGGGAGAAGGGATTATATTTTACTTAGAGCTTTTCTGGATTGTTTGGCTGGTCATAACGAGCATATAAGATAAATGTTATTTTTTGATAAAAAAACACAGTAGAAGGGCACCTGGGTGGCTCAGTGGGTTAAAGCCTCTGCCTTCAGCTCGGGGCATGATCACAGGGTCCTGGGATCGAGTCCCCACATCAAGCTCCCTGCTCTGCAGGGAGCCTGCTTCCTCCTCTCTCTCTCTGCCTACTTGTGATCTCTGTCTGTCAAATAAACAAATAAAATCTTAAAAAAATAAATAAAAATAAAAAACACAGTAGAGAGAAAATAATAATCATAACAATAGCAATGAGAAAAGACGTCAGTTAAGCTTGATAATTGTCCCTTGGTTCTGGAGGAAGACACCATGGGGTTTTTCATTGAAAAAGTCCTGTCTAGGTTTTTATTCTGCTTCGAAGTCTTTGCGTTTTGACTAGTTACTCCTGGCGTGTCCTCTCATTGCATCTCGAGCCTTTTCAAATAACATTTATTCAACTTTATGCTTTTACAGGAAACTTCAGACTTTAATCTGGATTTCCCTAGTTTTCCCACTACTGTCCATTTTCTATTCCAGGATCCCATGTACAATGCCACGTTGCACTTATTTTATTTTACTTTTTTCAGATTTTTTGAGATATCATTGATATATAATATCATAAAAGTGTAAGGTGTACCAGGGGATGATTTGAAAAGCATGTATTTTGGGAAATGTTTGCCCCAGTAAGGTTAGTCAACAGCTCCCTCACCTAACGTAATTAACATTGTGTTGTTATGGCAAGAACATTAAATCCCTATTCCCAGTTGCCGCTTCCAATTATTCAGCACAGTATTGGCAACTGTAGTAACTCAGATCCCCAGAACTCATTCCTCTTGTAACTGAAAGTTCATGTCCTTTAACCAACATGTCCCCCTCCCTTCCCTCCTCAGCCCCTGACAAGCACATTCCACTCTCTAGCTTTATTGAGTTCAGTGTTTTCAGGTTCTACGTGTAAGTGAGATCGTACAGTATTTGTCTGAGTCAGACTTATTTCACTTAGCATAACACCCTCCAGGTCCTTCCGCGTTGTCACAAATGGCGGGATTTCCTCCTTTTTTGGTGGCTGACTAATATGCCACAGTATGTATGTATCACATCTTCTATATCCATTCGTCCACTGATGGACACTTAGATTATTTCCATCGCACTGCATTTAGTCCTCATGTGTCCCTGGTTTCCTCTGCTCTGTGACAGTCTCTCATTTGTTCCCTGGTTTTTTAAGAACTTGACAGTTTTGAGGAGGACAGATCAGGTGTTTCGTCGAATGTCTCTCATTTTGGGTTTGTCTGAAACTTTTTCACACATTGTAGGCCGGGGGATGGATTTTGGGGAGGAATAGCACGGAAGTATGTGCCACCAACATGAATGATCGATAGCAAAGCTGATCCTGGTGTTGGAGTACCGATCGTGTCCGCCCGGCTTCTCCACTGCGCGGTGACTAATTTTCTTGTTCGTACTCAAGCTGTTCTCCCTGATTGTTAGAAGCGGGTTGCTATGTCCAGCACACACCCAGGGGAGGGAAGTTGGAATTCTCTGTACAGATGTGTCCCTTTTCACTCTATGTGTTTATTTATTCAACGGTTTATTTACACAAGCATGGACTCCTATCTATTTCTACTTTGGGTTATAAGCCCAAATACAGAAATACATACATAATTTATTTTGTTGCTTATATTGTTCCAACTTTGGCCACCGGGGGGCGCCGATCGGCTCCCCTTGAACTGCCCCACTCCTTTTCCTGAGCACTTCTTCCTTTTCGTCCCTATAAAATGATCCAGGCTCATCTCCTACTGTCTCTGCCCTAGATCTAGAATCATCCATTTTTTCTGAGGAGCACGGGTTCCTTTTATTGGCGAATGGTATTAAGAAACCAAGGCTGGCGGCTGGAAGACAAACTTTATTTTCATTGTTCTACTTGTCCATGTTCTCCATTAGGCTTATAAGCCTCACACAGGGTGGTGTGTGTGGGGGGGTTGGGGGGTGCAGTTTAGCTCTCTTTCTCATCATATTATCTCCTATGCCTAAAATCTGTTCCTTTTGAATGAATGAAGTTTATTGGAATGCATTTTCATTCCTTTCTTTCCTTTTTTCTATATAGTTGCTAAACTTATTTCCATGGAATGCTGTCATACAGCTACATCAAAAAAACATGAAATGTCTTCACTTTCTGTCACGAATTGACTGATATCTTCTATAACAAAGACATGTGTAAAGCGTTCATTGGGTATGGACTACCACACGTGCATTTCGCCAGCAGTCACCCACAGTCGATGCAGATCTACAATTCCGTCACTTGTTTTTATTCCTGGGCAGGGATTTGAAAAGGAAAGATACATTGTTTCTCCCTTTTGCTGTTCTTCGCCTTCCGCTCATTTCCATATGTCAAAACTGGACTGGGTGCTTCACATTGCCTTTCTGTCTTACTGTCTAAACCAAGCTCTCCCTGTCTCTGAGTCCCATGAATGCTGTGTTTATACTCTCGCTGTGCTATTTACCTTTTATTAATTGTACTTATTTGTGTACGTTATGATGCTCCTATAAGACTAGAAGTCGATTGCAGGCAGAGTCCATATCAGATTCAACTTCTCGCCGACAAATAACAAGGAATCAGCTGTTCAGAGGGAATTGGAAATTAAAAAAAAAAATCAATGCACTTTTTAATCTATGTTATCTATCATAATGTGTAATCATAGTGAAATTCCAGGAGAAAGGAAAAAGCAAAACAAATAAATTGGTTGATTAAAAAGAATGGGAAACTATAAAAATTAAATTCTAGCTATAAAATTACAAGTGATCTCTATGTGGAAGGTAGCTAAAAAAAAAAAAAAAATCTAACATTACTGTGCAATTCCCTTCTCATTCTTAACCCCTCGGATTTTGTCATACAGACAGCACCAACCATCATCAGTAACCTCTGGCCCTGAAGAGGGTATGGTGAGAAAGTCAAAAGATACAGGTCTATAAAAATCTGACCTAGAATTACAGAAGCTATACATACGAGAAAATTTATGACAGTGTTGTTTGTAACAAGGAAAAATAGCACAAACTGGAAATAACCTGTGTGTCCACCAGCAGCAAGTGACTGGGTAGAGTTCCGTCTAGCTGTACTACGGAGTGCTGGATAGCCGTTAAAAACAGATGAGCTCTCTAGCTGTTTTCCTGTGAGAGCGGGAAGGCATGGTGTGCCGATGAGTCAAGATCTTGTAAGACCACCGCCCCCTGCGAGTCAGGCGGGTGCAAGGTGGGACCAGCCTGCTGGGAGGGGGCAGAGGTTCCAGCGGCCCCACAGGGAGGCCAGGGCAGGCTCTCATTCAGGAAAGGGCATGCTCACCTTGTATCTTAGTCTGTTCAGGCTGCGATGAGAGAATGCCCTAAACTGGGTGGCTTATAGACAGCAGAAATTGATTTCCCCCGCAGTTCTGGAGGCTGGGCAGTCCAAGATCAAAGCGCTGGTAGATTTGGGGTCTGGTGAGCCTTCTTCCTGGTTCGTAGGTGGTCGTCCTTTTGCTGTGGCCTCCCCCGTGGTGGAAGGGGGAAGGGAACTTTCTGGGGACTCTTTTACAAGGGCACTAATCCTCTTGATGAGGGCTCCGCTTTCATTTCCAGTCCCACTTCCAAATATCATCACCCTTGGGGATTATGACTTCAACATATGAATGTGGTGGGAGGGGGGATGCAATCATTCAGTCCTTTGCACCTTGTCTTGGCCATGGTCTGTTAGTTTCATCAGTTCCTGCCGGAAGTAGGGATTTCCTTGGGGGCGGCTCATGTCGTCATGGTATCTGGAATTTTGATGAGAGAGAACCAGTTTACATGGATCAAATTTTTGTTCCTGGTATTTGAAAATTCTGAGCTTTATCTTTTAGAGAGGGGAGATTAAGAGGGCTGGGCATCAGCCTTCCCCTTTTTACTTAATGAGAAAGGGTTTTTAGAGCATGTAAAATGCCATTTCTATCCATTCAAAGGGAGGACTCACTCACATCAGAGAGGGCGCTCCAACTCAGTGGTGTCAAAGAAACGTAAATCAAAGCCACAATGAGATGACTCTCTCAGGCTGGGGAAGAAAAGATCTACTACTGATGGGGAAGCAGGGAAAGGGTTGCTGGCTTACATCCTTGATGAAGACAAGAATTCCTAGCTGGGGCGCCTGGGTGGCTCAGTGCGTTAAGCCTCCGCCTTCGGCTCAGGTCATGATCTCAGGGTCCTGGAATCGAGCCCCGCATTGGGCTCTCTCCTAAGCAGGGAGCCTGCTTCCTGCTTCCCCCCACTCTCTGCCTGCCTCTCTGCCTACTTGTGATCTCTGTCTGTCAAATAAATAAATAAAATCTTAAAAAAAAAACTGTTAAAAAAAAGAATTCTTTCAGCACTTTTGGCCACATTTGTTCAAATTAAAATATGCAGATTATTTAAACACATTATATAACGTTTGGTATACCTAACATAGTAGAGGTGATAACACACATGCAAAGTATGAAAAAAAGGCAAAACAAGCCTTTGTGAGCCTGAGAATCAGATCATCACCAACACCACCGAAACCCCTCCCTCCCTGCAAACTCCTCCCCATATAACCACAATCTTATTCTCTTGCTTTGTTCTATTAAAAACAGTTAAAAAGAAATACATAGACTCTTTGATCCAGCAGTCTCTCTCCTGGGACTTCATCTCGTAGAAATAAAAAGCCCTGGTGCATACGGACATTTGTACAGAGGATATTTATTACAGCATTGTCTGCAGTTGGAAAAGAGGGGACACATGCGAATGCTCGTTAATGACTGAATAAATTACAGGACATCCACACCATAGAATTTTGTGCAGCCATTAAAAAGCGATGAATTAGAGGAAGACCAGATGCCTTGGAGGGATTTCCACGGCATATTGTAGAATGAGAAACCAGGAACCAGGAAAGTGTGTATAAAATGATGAATGCCTGTGGATTGTATAGACTGTGCAAATACTCGTATTTGCATGCGACTCTGTGAAAGTAGAGACAGATTTGGAAGGATGTGCTAGGTTGTCAAAAGGGATTACTGGAGAGAGGGAGAGCAGGCTGGGGAGAGGAGCAAAAGGAAAGAAAGGAGGAAGGAAGGAAAGAAGGAAAGAAAGAAAAAACAACAACAGAAAAGCTTCTCTGGCCTCCCGTTGCTTTATCAGAGAAGCAGGGATTAAAAAGTCCCATCTTGTTTTTGTTCTAGGGTTTGCGTGAGCATTTCCTGGGATGATGCAAAAGTTTTTTTTTCTTGGAAAATGTTCAGGGCTCTGCCTAAATGCGAGACGGTGGGATTTGTTACAAAGTACAGATGATACTTACGACGGTGGTGAGATTTTGAGCAAATAGTTTTCTGGTTCTCGGCCTAGTCTGGTTTCATCTAGCAGACAAGGGTAATGATAAACAACCTAATTAATGGCTGGGGTCCTTCCTGGTGAACTGTTGAGATCACGCCGCCTGGATACCTTTACTGTGTATATCCGTGCATTGACAGCCATCAACCCTGATTAAGTCAGCAGTATGATTGCTAAATCTCCGCCCCCCCCCCCACCGTTTTGCATTTCACCCACGCCATCTTTAAAACAATGCTGTTGGGTCTGCCCCACACTGGAGATCTACACTGTCTCAGGGCCACACCGCCCTTGGATTCTTTCCATCCCAATGAAATGGCGGTCCCCAGGCTGATAGACACTCTGATTTGTTTGCTGGGGCTGCGGTCACAGACTACGACGGACTGCTGGCCTCCAACAAGAGAAGCTTACTCTCTCCTAGTTCTGGAGGCCAGAGGTCCAAAGTCAAGGTGTTACCGGGACCACGCTCCCTCTGAAGGTTTTAGGGGAGGATCCTCCCTCTTATTAGCTCCTGGTGATCGCTGACAACGCTTGACTTGGCTGCGTCACTCTGATCTCTACCTCCATCGTCACCTGGCCTTCCCCTACTATGTCTCTGTGTCCAAATCTCTTTCTTATAAAAGGACACCAGCCACTGGATTTAGGGGCTACCCTCCTCCATAATGACCTCATCTTAATCTAACTAATCACATCTGCAAAGACCCTAGTTCCAAACAGGGTCACGGTATCAGGCTCTGGGTGGAGATGAATTTTGGGGGGACCCTATACAGACATAAGATGGGGTTTTATTCTCTCTTTATTCCCTGCTTCCAGTCTTCTGCTTGAAGAGGAGCCTCTTGAGGAGCCCTAGAGATGGCATTGCCCATTCTGATACAAATCAGAATGTGGCTTTCACCACTTTGACCACTGAGATCTGTAGTGGAACCTTTGGAACATAACCAAACCCCTATTGTCAGGTGGGATGGGGGGGGGGGGTGGAATGCTCTGGGAACCTTTATGTTGCATTTGGGCAGAGATTGTAAGCCTGTGGCAACCTCCAGTCACCCTTTTGCTTGACCTTATTTGGTACTCTCATGAGCAAGATTTTCCTTAATTTTTACAGAAATGTGAAAGACAAGCAGGCATGAATTTCAAAACCATAACAAACGTTGGGGACAAAGAACCTTGAGGTATAGCATAGTCATTAGGCAAATTCAACTTTTCAGCCAATGACCTGCAGACAGCGCACTGTCCTTGCTCACTACAAAGGAGCCGATCGTCCCATGAAGTGGCTCAGACACCACTGGCCTGACCCAGAGCCACTGTCTGTTGGTCTCACTTTCTTCCCACCAGACAGAGGACAGTCACCTGTTGCTACCTTTGGAGATGTGCTCAAGGCTTTCCTCTGACAAAAATGAGGCTTCACGATGAAAAGCTCAAGGAAAGGTCTTTAAAACTGTGCCAATCATGGGGCACCTGGGTGACTCAGTCATCTGTGTCTGTCTTCGGCTCAGGTCATGATCCCAGGGTTCTGATATCGAGCCCCAAGTTGGGCTCCCTGCTCAGTGGGAAGCCTGCTTCTCCCACTTCCCCTGCTTGTGTTCCCTCTCTCACTGTCTCTTTCTCTCTCTGTCAAATAAATAAAATATTTTTTAAAAATTGTGCCAATCATGTTAATAATCACAACTGGCTTATTTTTAACCTATCTTTATGGTAGAATGCATGTAACATAAAATTTACCACTTTAACCATTTAGCCAAAGTGTACAGTTGGATGACATTTAGTACATTCACAATGTCCTACAACAATCACCTCTGTCTTGTTCGAGAATGTTCTCCTCACCCCCAAAAGAAATCCAGTGCCCCTTAAGCAGTCCTTCCCCATTTTCCTCTCTCCCTGCCCCTGGCAACCACTGACCTACCTTCTCAGTGTTTCTATGGCTTTGTTTTTTCTGGATATTTCATAGAATTCTCCTAATTCATATGATTCTCGAGAAGGTTCACATTTGTGCAATATGTGGCCTTTTGTGTCTGGCTTCTTTTTCTTAGCATGAGGTTTTCACAGTTCTTCCACATCATAGTATGTATCAGCACTCATTCCTTTTTATGGCTGAATAATATTCCTTTGTATGAGTATACTACATTATATTTATCCATTCATCTAAAAGATAAACAGTATTTGGCACATTTTTATTTTGGAATAATTTTGGAATAATTTTCAGTTGATAGAAATTTATAAATATAGTACGGTGGGTTCCCATATACTGTTTACCCCCCTACCCTACCTCCAAGTCCTCTGTTATTAGTATCTGACATCACCAGAATGTATTTGTTAAAACCAGAAAGAGATGCCAGCACATTGCTGTTAACTGAACTCCAGACTTGACTTGGATGTCGCCAGTTTTTCCATTAACTCTCTCTTTCTGTCCAGAATCTGATCCAAGGGATCAGATTAGCTGATCTGTTGCATTTAGCTGTCATGAATCTTGTCACCAATGGTCTGGGACAGGTTTTCACTCTTTATTTTTATGACCTTGATGATCTTGGGTCTACAAGATCCTGTAGAAACTTCCCCAACCTGAGTTCGGCAGATGCTTTCTTCATCATTACACTGGAGGATTTTTTGTTTTTGTTGGTTTTTTTTGCATGTTATCTCAGAAGTCACTGGGAGTTCTTTTGCCTCTGAAGATGTCATCCCACAGGACTTGAAAAAGAACATTCACTTGTCTTTTTCTTCTTTATTTAAATAATTGCAAATGCTATCCAGTATAACCCCAGAGACTACAGTTAGGTCCCCATTTTTAGGTGAGGGAGTAGAAGTCTTGTGAGTGGCAGAGAAGAGATTCCAATCCAGATGCCAATGTCATGATCTGTCCAGAACTCCACGTTGCATGTTGCTGATGGGCTGCTAACTAATTGGTTTGTTCAAGGGCATGTTCAACTGTGCCCTCAGTTCCCCTTTGGAAGAATTTCAATATCACCTAATTAGGTAACATGGTAACTGGGCAACCATTATTTATAATAGACACGGAGTTGTAAATTATTCTATTTAATTAAGAACTGCACGTTTCCTATTAAAGAAAAGCTTATCATAGGTTAGTAAATTTATTGGAAACACTTAACTTTAGCTAATTAAGCTGTTTGAACTCAAGGCAAGGGCATTCATTAATAATCAAGCCCAAGCAGTTAAGGGCAATTAGTGAAACAGCTGGTCTTTATCTCACTGATAAAGGATGGCTAATAGAGATCTTTACAGCTGTTATAAACTTCCCCAAAGCAATATCCTCTTCAAAAGTTTGCATTAGTAAAGAATACGGAAGAGGAAACTCAATTTAAAAGGACTGAGTTGGTTGCAGCCTCCATCGCCAGCCCCATGCTGAGGGCGGAGGGAAAGTGGAATCTACTTAACCCTGTCCTCATTCCCAGTCTCTCCGTTTTTGGGGCAGAGTCTGACCCCTAAGTCAGCATCATTGTTCTAGATTCCACTGAAACCGTGGCTGCTGAGGAGCAAAGAGCATGGATTAGTCATCTGTAGATGCAGGGATTACATTTTCTGACAGAAAATGGAGGAATGTTGTCTGTCAAAGTGTTTTTTCTGATCTGTGGATGTCTTTATATAGAAGGTCTCATAGAATTCCCTCTTTACAATGACATCAGCTTAAAATCCCCAAACCAGGCAAAGACCCCACCAAAAAGGAGAATTTCAGAACAATATCCTTGATGAATATGGATGCTAAGATTCCCAACAAGATCCTAGCTAAGAGGATCCAACAGTGCATTAAAAAGATGATCCACCATGACCAGGTGGGATTTATCCCTGTGTTGCAAGGGTGGCTCAACATTCACAAATCAATCAATGTGACAGAACAAATCAATAAGAGAAAAACCACATGGTCCTCTCAATTGATGCAGAAAAAGCATTTGACAAGATATAGCATCTGTTCCTGATTAAAATTCTTTTAAAATTGAAGTATAAAGCATTGACTTTTTGAAAAATCTTGGCCAGGTGTCTTGTAGAATGTCTTGTAGAATGTCCCGTATCAGGATTTCTCTTGGTGTTGTTTGGCTTGTTCCTCTGTCCCCTGTGTCTCCCTGGAGACTGGAAGTTCACTTCAGAGCCTTGATTAGATTGAGGTGATGCATTTTGGCAAGAATCCTTCAAGGTGATGCCACGTATTTCACACAGCATCATGGCAGGAGGCGCATAAACATCTTTGTCCTCCTCTTGGTGATGGCAAGCTTGAGCCCTGGGTTAAAGAGCTCACACTGGTTCTCCCCACTTTAAAGGTCCATTTCCCACTCTAGAATCAGTACATAATGTGTGGACTTCCCCATTTATCTACATGATAGCCTTCCTATTCTTGGCTCTTTGTCACCATTCTGACCCATACTTAAGTGTCACCTTCTCTCATTAGACATTAGGCACCTGTTCTAAGGTGGCCTGAAAGGTCTCATGTGCTCTGGCCTTGACTGGCTCCTGGAATCACCTTGAGCAGTGTCCCCTTTCCCATTGCAGCTCAGCCACATGGGCCATTTCAATGCCTGGAGTGCAGCATGCTCCCTTCTGTCAAAGCCATGCCTGGAACACACCACTCTCCTCCTCACCCAGTTATCCCTTCTCAGCCTTGTGGGGTGAACCAGGGTCCATTCCCAAAGGACATCTCCTTGGACTGCACATCCATTCCATTCTGGGTAAAATCCTACCGTTCAATGTTCTCAAAGCCCCATAGAAGTAAGTCCCCATTGTTGTTCTCACCACACTTGGAATTTTCCATTTTATTGTGATTATTGTACTAATTTCTGTCTTCACCCCAGACGCTCCAAAGGGGACCTGCCTTATTTTGTTTATCCTTGTAAACCCAAAACACCTAGCACGGAGCCTGATGCTCAATAAGTATTTGTTGAATGCATGAATTGGCCACCAGTAGTTGCATGGCCCCAGAGGGACCCTATGTGAATGACTTCTGGAAAGATCCTGGTCCCATTTGGTACTGGGAAGTTTCTAGACTAAGGGCTGGCAAACCTCTTCTGGAAAGGACAAGATGGTGATATTTTCAGCTTTGTGGGCCAGGCGGTTGACCAGGTTGGAGGCTGGGGGCTTACTTTCCCCATCTGTAAAAAGGAGTAATAACAGCTCCTAATGCATATGATTCTCCAGAAGGTTCAATAAGCTAATTTATATGAGATGCTAAAAGTGACTGCTACGTAACTCTCACTTGGGCTTTAGCTGTTACTGTTGGGCATGTGTATGGTGGGGACACAGGCAGCACACGGTTGCATCAGTAAGGAAACACACAATAGGATCAGCTAGAAGGAAGCATGACAGGTAAAAACCCTACTGCATTTGCACATGCATGTCAGTGACAGGCAGCCTGGATTAAAGAACCGAGATGTCACAAGGGAGAGAGCTGCCTCGTTCCCAGAGGGAAAGAACAACCTGCAGAAAGAAGTGTGAAGCATAGGGAGGGGGAAACAGCGGCTTGAGGAGAGGCCGAGGAGGCTGGAAGCGCTGTAATATTTTCCCTTGGAAAGTCCCAGGGGTTCTGGCAGAGGCCTTAATCGCCTGTTCTAGGCGGCAGACGCCTAGCTCCTTGCTCTTTGAGAGCTGTGCTCCCTCTTGCCTCTCTCTGTCTCCGTTAGAGCCTAATCATATTTGAAAGTAGTTTTTATCTGTGATTATTCATCCGTATGTGAGGAGCTTACGGGTCTAAGCCGCTACTTCCAGCAGATCCAGGCACGTGGCTGCGTTAAGACACACAGTCCCGGAGCTGGCGGGGAGAGGGAGCCCCACCTTGTGCATCCATGCAGGGAGACTTTAGGAAATTAGAGGGGAGCTGCTTTGCAGGCGGGGAGGGGGGGGCAGGCAGTGCTGGCATGGAGACCGAGAGCGAAACAAACATGAGAACTAATAATAGCAGGGAAGTCCAGCCAGGGCCATAAATTGATAAGGTGGGCTCGTCCTAAAGGCACAGCTCCTCCAACTGTAATAAGATGGTGTCTGTGAGGATTACACATTAGCTTAGAGCACAATATTTCATTCTCGCCGGCTTCTCCCAATCTGCAGGAGGTGGTGTGGGGGTCTAGGTTTAATGCCCACGCACAGAGTTCAGGTTAATGCTCCCCTAAATCAGGGTGAGGGTCAGAGGGAGGTTTTACCACTCTTTCCAGGGTGACGGGGTGCAGACGTGAAGGCGGGGAGCCAGCCGAGGGGCAGGCCAAGGACAAAGCTAGAGGGCACTAGGCAGGCTATGAGGAAGACAAAGCCATTGGATTGCCCTTGGTTCTCATCCTCACGGTTCTCTTTTCTTGTTGTTTTCCAGGGTTGTGATATAATTCCCATACCGTATGTGTACAATCCGTGTTTTTAGAATATTCACAGAGCTGTGCCACCATCACTGCAATCGGTTTTAGACGGTTTCATCCTCCGAAAGAAGCCCCATACCCATTAGCAGTTATTCCTCATTTCTCACCCATCTCCCAGCCCTAGGCAACCCCTAATCTGATTTCTGTCTCTGTAGGTTTTGTCTCTGTAGATTCGATTGCATGTAATGGGACTTGTACAAGATATGGTCTTTTGTGACTGATTTCTTTCACTTAGCGTAATAGTTTTAAGATTCAGCCATCTTGGAGCACGTGTTAATGCCTCATTCCTTTTTATTACCAAATAATATTCCACTGTATGGACATACCACAATTTATTCATCCATTCACCAATTGATGGTCATTTTTTTTTAATTTGAAGATTTATTCCTTTATATTAGACAGAGAGTGTGCACGAGCAGGGGGAAGGGCAGAGAGAAAGGGAGGCAAGCAGATTCCCTGCTCCGCGCAGAACCCAACATGGAGCTCCATACCAGGACCCTGAGGTCATGACCTGAGCCGAAACCAAGAGTCAGCTGCTCAACAGACTGAGCCACTCAGGTGCCACTCAGGACATTTGAATTGTTTTCACTTGGTGGCTGCTATGAACATTCACGTACCCTGTAAGCTTTTGTGTAGACATAGGTTTTCATTTCTTTTGGGTATGTGCCTAGGGGAGGAATTGCTGTGTCCTGTAGTATCTCTCTGTTTAACTTTTTGAGGAACCACCAGACTGTTTTTCAAGGTCACCGTGCCATTTTGCATTCCCACCAGCACTGTGTTTCTCTATATTCTCACCAACATTTAATATTCTCTCTCTCTTGGGGAACCTGGGTGGCTCAGTGGGTTAAGCTTCTGCCTTCGGCTCAGGTCATGATCTCAAGATCCCGGGATCGAGCTCCCCATCGGGCTCTCTGCTCAACAGGGAGCCTGCTTCCCCCTCTATCTCTCTGCCTGCCTCTCTAAAAAAATAATATTATCTCTCTCTTTTTTAGTATGGTCATCCTAGTGGGTGTGAAGTGGTATCTCATTGTGGTTTCGACTTGCATTTCCCTAATGACTGGTGATGTTGGACACCTTTTCACGTGTTTATTGGCCATTTTGTGTCTTCTGTGGAGAAACGTCTATTCACATTCTTAGCTCATTTTGTAATTAGGTTGTCTTTTTATCATTGAGTTGTAAGAATTCTTTATATGTTCTGGATGCGCATCTCTTACAAGATATAAGAGGTTTATGAATATTTTTTCCCATTCTGCGGTGGCCTTTACTTTCTTGATAGTATCATTTGTAGCACAGATGTTTTCAATTTTGACAAAGTCCACATTTGTTTTTTATCTTTTGTCACTTTGGGATCATATCTAGTAAGACGTTGCCAAACAAAGATCTACTCTTACACTTTATTCTAAGAGTTTTAATAGTTTAGCTCATTTATGTTTAGGGCCCTTTTGAGTTTTTTTTTTTTTTTAAGTTGATGTATTTATTTTAGAGAGAGAAGGGAGGGGAGAGGCAGAGGAAGAGAGGGTCCAAAGCAGACTCTGTTCTGAGTGTGGAGGCACATGTGGGGCTCAATCGCATGACCCTGAGATCATGACCTGAGTTGAAACCAAGAGTCGGATGCTTAACAGACTATGCCACCCAGACACCCCCTTTCGAATTAATTTTTACAGATAGTTTGCATTCTGGGTCAAAATTTATTCATCTGCCTGTAGAATTCCGCTTACTGCACCTTTTGTTGGAAGGGATATGTGATTCTGTTGTGACTATCTAAGTGAGCAGCCAGTCCATTGTCCAGTTGTTTGGCCCCAAATCCATTCTTGGTGCTTTCCTCTCCTTATCCAAGATCTCGTAGAATCTATCCTCAGAAGAGATGCGGGATCTGACTGCTTCCTACTACCCCCACTGTTGCCAAACTGGCTTTGCTAATCATCAGCTTTGTCTGGGTGGTTGCAGAGATCTCCTCTGTGGTCTGTCTGCCTCCGTCCTGATGTCACTACAGTCTCTTCTTCCCACACATCAGCTAGAGAGCAGTGTGTTTGCAGTTTTAAAGCAGGTCATGCCATTGCTGTGCTCAAACCCTTCAGTGGCTTCCCCTCCACTCAGAGTAAATCCAAAGTCCTTTCTATGACCTTTGGACCCCATGGAATACATCCTCTGTCCCGCCAGTTCACCTCTTTGGTCTCATGGCCTCCTGTTCTCCCCTCATGCACACTGCTTCAGCCACACTGGACTCCTTGCTGTTTCTCAGACATATCAAGTAGATCAAGGACACTTGCACCGCAGGGCCTTGGCATTTGCTCTTCCTTCTGCCTCAGCATCTCATTCTTCCGCAGAGATCCTCATGGCTCCCTTCTTCATTCCCTTCTACTCTTTATTCCAAAGTCATCTTATGCATGCGGAAATCTCTGCACATCTGATCTGAAATTTCACCTCACCAACTCGTCCTCTACCCTTTCTCTGCTTTGTTTTTCTCCTAAACCCTTTGCATTATCCAACATAATAGGTACTTTCCTTATGTATCTTGTTTTTATTGCCTTCCCAACTCAGATAACCTTCCAAGAGGGCCAAAGTTGCATTTACTTCAATGTTGTGTCCCCAGAATCTAAATCAGTGTGTGGCACGTATTAATCATCAATAAACAGATGTCAAACAAAAGGTAAGCAGGCTGGTTCCTGTCTTCCCATTGCTTCCCACGATAGCTGCTTCTTCTTCTTCTTTTAAAAGATTTTATGTATTTGGCAGACAGAGGTCACAAGTAGGCAGAGAGGCAAGGAGAGAGAGAGAGAGAGGAGGAAGCAGGCTTCCTGCTAAGCAGAGAGCCTGATGTGGGGCTCGATTCCAGGACCCTGGGATCATAACCCAAGCCGAAGGCAGAGGCTTTAACCTACTGAGCCAACCAGGCGCCCCGCCATGATAGCTTCTTAGCATAGTCTTTTTTTTTTTTTTTAAGATTTTATTTATTTATTTGAGGGAGAGAGAGAGTGGGGGAAGGAACAGAGGGAGAAGGACCAAACAGACTCTGTGCTAACTTGAAGCAGGGCTTGATCCCCAGACCCTGAGATCATGATTTGAGCCAAAATCAAGAGTCAGACATTTCCCCCACTGAGCCACCAGGTGCCCCTTTTTATCTCAGTCTTAATGGCCATTCCAGTAACCTATTACCTAAAGGGAGCACTTTTGGCAAATGTGCTCAGGGGAGCAACGGCTGCTCTATCTCTCCCAGCTGCAGATCCAAATATATAGGCTCTCCCCGACTGTTTGCAGGGTCTAGGTTAAGAGTATAAATAGAGGCTATACAAACTGTGTGCCTGCATATTTAAACCTAAAGCATTATATGTTCTATTCTCCTAGCTTGGTTAAATAAATGTTCATCATGACAAAATTTAAAAATTCAAATAAAGCTAAGATTTTTATAAGAGCAAAAATGGGCAAAATATCAAACTGTCAAAAATGGGAAAAATATAAAAATATACCCCATCAAATCACTGGGTACTTTCTAGATATTCTGTTGATGGGCTGGCTGGCAATGTTTAGTTGAGTATTAAGAGATACATACAATTCCTAAAATACGTATTCCATAAATTTTCTTTTTCTTGCCTTAATTTTAGCAAAATCACTTGTTTTTATAATCAAGATAGTCGCTGATTTATATCTGTTGACAGTGATGATTTAGTGATTAAAAGAAAATATAATCAGACTCAAGATATTCAACACTTAGGTTTAATTTCACCAAGAAAGTATATTATAGTAAAGGTGGAAATTGAAAAGGTACAGTTATTTTTCATATGTTTTCAAGAGAAGTTACTTCTTCCTAAGGTGTTCAGAATTATTTATTAAAAATAAAGGGTAAACTACAAATTATGAGTAAATGCAAACACTTTAAATATGCAAGTATTTAAAAAATTTAGATTAAGTTGAAATAGAATTTTTGAAATTTTAGATTTACTACATTTAAAATTTTTTATTTAATTTTACTTTTATTTATTTTTCTTTTTAAATAGTTATTTAAGAGAGAGAGAGAGAGTGCATGAGCAGGGGTAGAGGGAGAAGCGACTCCCCGCTGAGCAGGAGCCCGATGTGGGGCTCGATCCCAGGACCCTGAGATCATGACCCGAGCTGAAGGCAGCCACTTAACTGACTGAACCACCCAACCACCCCATGTACTTTTTTTTATTTAAGATTTTATTTATTTATTTGACAGAGAGAGAGAGATAGATCACAAGTAGGCAGAGAGGCAGGTAGAGAGAAAGTGGGAAGCAGGCTCCCTGCTAAGCAGAGAGTCCAATGCAGGGCTTGATTCCAGGACCCTGGGATCATGATCTGAGCCGAAAGCAGAGGCTTTAACCACCCACTGAGCCACCCAGCCACTCCAACCCCATGTATTTTTATTTAAAAACTATTCCTGATTCTAATTTTCTATGCCCTTAAGTTGTCAATGTCAAGAATCAGTATTATGGGTCCTATGTTATGCCCAGACTTCCGCATACACAAAATTAAGAGTAATATGGATTGTTTCATACTGCATTTTCTTTAGCTACTATATGCAACTATGGAAAATGCCATTCTGTTTCCTGCAAAGGTCCAGAGCCACAAATTGGGACACAAAGAGAAGCAAAAAGAGGCAGTCGGCACTATGGGGAGATGGTAGTATGCTCTCCAAGAGTCCGTTGCATTCCCTCCAACGGAGAGGGAGCCTGACATGTTCGTTAACTTGTCCTTCCTCTTACCAAGCTCTCCTGCCCTCCACAGCTGTGCCCTTCTCTGTCTCTGGCCTTGGTACTACACACAAGCCTTCAAGCCCTTTGGAAACAGTTGCCCTCTGTTTTGGGGATAGAGGTCAAGGTCTGGGAGAAGTGTCTCTCTGGCACCTGAAGGGTGTTACTCATGAGGGTGGACATTTTGGGTGATGGGTCAGGCTTTGACACCGCTGGTGCAGAGCCTAAGGGACAGATGGATCCAGGACAGGGCCCCCAGTTGCTCAGGTCTGAGGGTGGTCCTACAGATGCGTGTGGGTGAAGACAAGTTTGAGGAAGGGCTTCCGGGCCTAACCAGCAGGATGGCATCTTGGAGTGCAAAAACCATCTTCTTTTGGTGCTCATGAGAACTTCTCTGCATATTCCTTGTGTGGGAGGTATTTTCTCACTTCTAATGTGACTGTTCTGTGAATAATCCTAAAAGCTAAGACGCCTATGGGTCACAGAGTGGTGGGCCTTCTCGTTTTACTTAAGGATGCAAATATTACTTTCCTAATACTGGTAGTTTTTGATTTCGTGGACCGAAAGCACTGTCGTAGATACATCTTTCCAGATATTCTTATCTACAGATAAGAACTAGGCATATGCTGTGGTATTTGGATTAAAAAAAAGTCAACAACCACCCAACCTCACTTGATCAATTTTATTTGCGCTATTAGCTGAGAATATTTTGCACTAGAGACTTCTTACATCAAGTAATAACTGAACATTAAGCAAACAGATCATCAATTATTAACATGTAGCTGCAATGAATGTAATCCTTTACGTATCAGTAACAACAGCATTTGGAAGGGGGGTAGAAATCTAGTTAAAAGCATCTGGTGTACAAAATAGGAATATAGCCATATTCCCTTTGCTAAAATTTTTTCAGATGATCGGTCTCCAAATTTTCCATTTAGGAATGGGTGTTACAACTGGGAGACAGAGATCCAAATTCCAGTCTGATCTTGAAATATCTCATCAAGACGCCAGCAAAAAAAAGTATTTGGAAGGCTCAGGACTCTTGCAAACTCCAAATCTTCCTTTAATATTGGATCTAAATACTTCATTTGCCAAACTCAGAACAATATCTTTTGGTGATTACATTTTCTTTTACTTATCTTTTGGACTATAGATTATACATGGGTATGGTTAAAAAACTAAAAAGTAAAAAAACAAAACAAAATAAAACAAAAAACGAACTCAAAACAACGAAAAAAAAAACCCATGAAAATTCTTCTTTCTACACTGCCCTCCCACCAATGAGAAATCACTTCTTTCATATTTTTGGGTCCATCCAGAGCCCCTCTGCATGTATCAGCAAATTCTAATTTTGACTCTTATTCCACACTGTTTTGCTTCTTGAGTCTTTTGTTTTTATTCCTCATTTACTTAGGTATCCTGGAGATCCTTCCATATCAGCACATGGAGAGCTTCTCTATTTTTATTTCCAACCACAGAGTAACTTATTAGAGGGTGCCCATACTTGACATAACGAGTCTGTTCTAGACAGGCATGGGAGATGGAGTTGGAGGTTGTCTCCAACTATAACTTAGGCTAAACACACTGCAATGGACAATCTTGTACATGCATGAATTTGCACGTATTTAGGATAAATTTCCAGAAGTGGAATTGCTGGGTCGAACTTTAAGCGCATTTTGTGATTCTGCATAGATCTTGCCCCATTATCTCTCCGTGAGGGTGGTAGCCATGGGTGCTCCTACATGAGCAGTGAAAGAGATTGTCCACCCCTCCAGTGTTCATTTGTGTTTTGAAGAACCGCTTGAGGGGAGATTGTCCCAACCAGCATCAACTTTGTAGGAGAGACTAGCACCATTTTACCTCTGCTTTCCCTACCATTCTGCAACCCTTCACTCCTTGTCGCTGGACTGTGGCCAAGTTATGTAAGCTCTTGTGCTTTAGCTTCTTCATCTGTAAAATGGGACTGTAAGAGTACCCACAGCCTATGGTAGCTGGGAGCATTCCATGAGTAATGAATGCATACACTAAGCACTAAGCAGATTTCAAACACCATAAGGGCTTGAAAATGCTATCTGTTGTTACGTGGGCCAAAGAAATAAGGCCACTTAGGGATTGTCCCTTCTCTGCCTCTTCATGGCCACAGTGGATTGGTATCTATGTCATAAAACTAGAAATGCCCTGAATACTTTCTTGGAGGAAAAGGAATCTTGGTAAACAAACAGGAGCTCCTTCTTTGGGTTTTGGCAAGGTTCTAGAATCCTGAGTACTGGGAAGGGGTTGGAGATGGAGCCACTCCCTGGGGTCAAGCAGGGGTTGAAGGCTCTTCCTCTGGAGTCAGACAACCCCGAGATCAAATCCTGGCTCTACTACTTGCTGGCCAGTCCTGCTCGGGTGCGTGCACATTTCTGATCTTCTCTTCATCTGTCATTTGAGGATAAATGCCACAGGAGAGGGATTCTCAGACTGCTTCTACATTCACAGGGAGGCTGTGAGGACTACATGGTGTAACAGTTCTTAGGCATGGAACACCTTGCCTGGCGTATTTTAAGCCCTTGATAAATGTCAGCAGCTCTTAAGGACATAAATGAATAGGGCTTTATACACTCTGGGTCTCTGGGATGCAAGAGGGCCCCGCCCCCCCGGGTTGGGGGGCCGTCTGCATTAACAAATTCAAGTCATAAAATCAGCAAAGACCCATTTGGATGGTTGTACAGTTACAGAGGAAATGTGCCTCTCGGCATACATGTTATTTGCAACAAAGCAAAACGAATTCGTAAGCATCTGATTGCAGTTGCAGGGGAAGGAGATCCTGAAAAATTTCCTGCGGTCTGGAGGCAGCAAATGGAAAATGAGTTGTATAGTACTGATTGCTGCTAATTTAAGACTTATAAAAATCGCTGATAATCTCTTCAGTGTTCTCAGCTTTTTTGTGTTATTGACTAAAGGTAAAACCCTCACACTTTCCCATACATTCTCTTTATCCCTTGATCTCATTTCCCTGTTAAGGACATATGTTCCTTAAACACTTCCACTGCTTCTACTTTTTTTTTTTTTTTGGTTCCAAACCATCATTCATTGGAAGATCTTAATCCTTGTGCTTTGGAATCATCAAGTGTGCTCAGTCATCAGGCAGCACATCAACGATGCTGCTCTCCTTGCCTGGCATGCCCTGATCTGTTTGCTGCGCTCGGCAAGCTCTCTTCTACCAGCCATTGCCTTCCTCGTGAAGTATTTCCCAGTATCGCCATACACCATCCGTGGCTCACTCTTCTTTGAGTCCATGGGACTCCATTTAATGTTTCTTTTATAACGCTTTTCCTACTGGGCTTGAGTTCTTTGTGTCCACGTCTATCTCTCCCTTAACTCTGGGAAATCTTTGAGTCGAGGATTGTGTCCCTCCTTCCCTTTCTTCCTTCCAAGCTCATCAAACATGTTATTAAGTGTCAGGTCCTATGATAGGGCTTGTGACCACAGGAATGAATTAGACATACCTTTTGGTATATGGGGGAGATCTCAACATGGTTTGGGAGCAATTAAAGAAGGAGGCACTGAGCTCATCGCTTTTTGTCCTCTAACTCGCCCTCTATGTGCCCATTATTATTTCCATTTTATTGTTGAAAAGCCTAAGCCAGAGAGGAAATAAAGCTTGCCAAAGAACACAGGGATTGCAAGAGGCTGCAAATTAGTGTCAAGGTGAGGGTCAAGAGACCCTGAGGAAGAGGCGTTGACCAGCAACATCATGGCTGTGAGCATTTGGCCAGGTGAAGAAGGGCAGAGAAGGAGGAGGAGGAGGCAGACTGTACAAAGGCTTGGGGGTACTTGGAAACTGACTCTTACAGGATGGGAGACCACGCCCAGGAAACAGGAATCAACAGGAGGCGGCTTGGGGCCTGACCATACTTCCTCACTCTCTGATTTCTTTCTCATCATCTCTCCTCCCCATAGCCCTAGGGATTATCTTCTAGTATCCAAATGGGGGTGAGACAATCTCTTCTCTTCTCCTTGCTTTTACTCAAGCCCACTCTATTGAGGACAGGAATGTTCTTTGTTTTATTGCATGGCAGTTCATAGCAAGGACTCTGGAGCCTGGCTGTTTGGGGCTTGCTACTTACGGGCTTTATGACTTTGGGAAGACGTTAGTATCTGTACCTCAGTTTTCCCACCTGTAAAATGTGGTTAATAACAGTACCTATTTCCTAGGATTTTTAAAAAAATTTAAAGGAATTAAAGCATTCAAAGCACTTAGGATAGTACCTAGCACATCGTAGGTGCAAGAAGGTATATGATGATGGTGCTCTTGATGACAAAAGTGGCCCCTGCTACACAGGGGCACCTGTGTGGCTCAGTCAGTTAAGTGTCTACCTTTGACTCAGGTCATGGTCTTGGGGTCCTGGGATCAATACCCCTGTCGGGCTCCCTGCTCAGCAGAATCTGCTTCTCCCTTTGCCCCCGCCCCCCGGCTCATGCTCTCTCTTTCTCTCAAATAAATAAATTATTTTTTAAAAAGATTTTATTTATTTATTTGACAGAAATCACAAGTAGGTAGAGAGGCAGGCAGAGAGGAGAAAGCAGGCTCCCTGCTGAGCAGAGATCCCGATGTGGGGCTCAATCCCAGGACCCTGGGATCATGACCTGAGCCGAAGACAGAGGTTTAACCCACTGAGCCACCCAGGTGCCCCAATAAATAAAAATTTTAAAACAAATAAAATTACTCTACACAAACCTCCTTTCTTCTGGCTCTTTTGTACTAAATGTTAATGGCCTAAAGCCATAACCAAATGGAAATTAGTTATTTTCCTCAGAGATAAGGCAGGCTTAGACTCAAGTCTTAATTTGCTGTCTAATACAATAAACAAAGGGAAGGAAAAAGTGGATTTTACATTAAAATAGTAGGACTGGTCATGTGAATGTTATACCCAAAGTTGTTTGAGTTGATATGTCACCTAAAACTGGAAGAAATAGAATCCAATCCGTTTACTGAAATTATGATGGATAAACTGAGTACTTGGAGAAAAGAACTGACAGATGTGTGGTAATACAGATAGGAGGCTAGAACCAGAACGCACGTCTCCTGCTGCCTGTTCATGTTCCTTGGGGTGTCCCACAGCCAAGTGGAGAAATATAGCCATTCTCTATTCTATGACAGTTAAAAAAAAAACCATTTTTTTTTTGGTGAAGAGTCAGATGGTAAATATTTTACACTTTTTGAGACATATGTCTCTGTCAAAACAATTCACCTTTGCTATTGTAGTGCAAAAGCAGCTGTTTAGATGGTATGCAAATGAAGGGTGTGGCTGTCTTTCAATAAAACTTTATAAAAAAGTGATAGGCCAGATTTGATTCATGGGCCATGGTTTGCAGATGCTTGCTCTATGACATCCCCAGCTGGAGTGTAAGACGTGAATACCAGGGCAACAAATGCTTTTTTATTTTTTATTTTTATTTTTTTAGAGATTTTATTTATTTATGTAATGGAGAGAGAGATCACAAGTAGGCAGAGAGAGAGGAGAAGGGGGAAGCAGGCTCCCTGCCAAGCAAAGAGCCCAATGTGGGACTCAATCCCAGGACCCTGAGATCATGACCTGAGCCGAAGGCAGAGGCTTAACCCACTGAACACCCAGGCACCCAATAAATGTTTTTTACCTGAAACAGAAGCTGATCGTGAAATGCTAAACAGGAAGAAGTGGGAAGTGTGTGTGAAGTAATAAGAGTAATTATGCAAAACCCAGTTTTACTTTTCCAACCCAGCTACCCTTTTTCTTTTTATTTCTAAATTTTCTTTTTTCTTTCTTTCTTTTTAAAATTTTTTTTATTTTTTAAAAGATTTTATTTATTTATTTGACAGACAGAGATCACAAGTAGGCAGAGAGGCAGGCAGAGAGAGAGGAGGAAGCAGGCTCCCTGCTTCCCCAATGCGGGGCTCAATCCCAGGACCCTGGGATCATAACCTGAGCCGAAGGCAGAGGCTTTAACCCACTGAGCCACCCAGGCGCCCCATCTTTCTTTCTTTTTTACAAAATATTTTGTATATATATTTTAGAGAGAGAACACAAGCAGGGGGTGGGGAGGGTAAGGGCAGAGAGAGAAAAAGAATCTTGAGGAGATGCCATGCTCAGTGCAGAGTCCACTGGGGGACTCAGTCTCATAACCTTTAGATCATGACCTCAGCTGAAATCGAGTCAGATGCTTAAATGACTGAGCCACCTAGGTTCCCCTAAATTTTCTTTTTTTAAAGAGCAAAAAGAGAGATGGCAATTTTTCTACATTAACGAATGAGATTAAGGGAGAGATTTAGTAAAACTGTGTCAGTTACCATGGCATTCCTGGTAGAACTTGCCAGAAACTCCAACTAAAAGGGCAAATTTTATCTATGTGACTCAGGTAATTTTAATCTATAGCAGGAGAATTATCCATTTAGCTCCCAGAGATTAGCTTGCTTTATTAGGATATCAAAAAAATAAGCAGAAAGAGGAGAGAATGTATTGAGAGATGACTTGCTTTAGTTTGAGGAAATCGGTCCACAGTTAATTAGGGCAAACCCTTAGAGGCCAAAGGCAGGTTCCCAGAAAGAGGTTTAATCATTATCAGGTAAGTGTACAGTTAAGGAAATACCATGGAACATTCTTTCTGTTGGGTGCATAGCTACATGCATCTTTTGAAATTGTTCATAGTGGGGAAGTATATTAATTATCTCTTTCTACATGGTAATTACACCCAAATTTAGCTTCTTAGAACAACACACACTTATCATCACACAGTTTCTATGATCAGGAACCCAGATGCAGCTTAGCTGCTTCCCCTGCTTCTCCTCACATGCCACCATTGAAGTGTCAGCCAGGCTGGGGTTTCCTCTTGGGGCTCAAGTGGGAAGGATCCATTGCCCAGCTCTTGTGGTTGTTGACAGAATTCAGTTCCTTGCAGACCATTGGACTGAGGGCTTCAGTTCTTTCTGGCTGTTGGTTAGAGGCCACCCTCAAGTCCTTGCCATGTGGGCATTTCCAATATGGCAGCACACTTCTTCAAAGCCCCCAAACCAAGAAGGCAATAGAGTCAGCCAGTAAGATGGAAGTCATGGCCTCATGGAACTAATGTTGGAAGTGACATCCCATCCCTGTTGCTGTGCTGCGTTCATTAGAAGTAAGTCTCAGGTCTTGCTCACATCAAGAGAGATTACATAAGGACATGAAAACCAAGAGGTAGAGATGACTGGGGAACATTTTAGAATCGACCCTCTAGAGGGAGGGGGTAACAGTAATGTCAGCCTGTAATGAGAGCAAAACCTTCCATGTTGGGAAGGTTTCCAAAGCTGTATTTAAGATTTTATCTATCTTTCTATCTATCTATATCTATCATTTATCTATGTATCTATTTGAGAGAGAGCACCCGTACAAGTGAGGAGAGATGCAAGGGGGAAAGAGAATCCCAAGCAGACTCCATGCTAAATGCAGAGCCTGGCACAGGGCTCCATCTCACCACCCTGAGATCATGACCAGAGCCAAGATCAAGAGCCAGCTGCTTAACTGACTGGTCCACCCAGGCACCCCTCTGAAGCTGTATTTAAAGGATGAGTGATTATTGATCACCATCATGGGCAGAGATGGGGGGAATGTGTACACATGCTGAGCATTTTCCATCTGGAACGTGAAACTCTGTCTGGTTTCTGGGGAATTTGAATGGTGTGGAGACCATTCAGCTTCATTAAATCTAAGTGCTAGATAAAACAGTGCCCATGTAACATTTAGGATTCTTTTGGTGACAAGCAACAGAAAATCTAACCCAGATGGCTTAAGATAAGAGAAAACTTACTGGTTTACATAATTGGAATATCCAAGAATAAATCTCTGTCAGGGCTTACAATATTTGATGTGTTTATTTCTTTTATTAGTTATTGAAGTATTATGATGGATGGCAAAATCTACCCTTTTTAGAATACAATTCAGGGAGTTTTGACAGATGTGTCCAGTCATGTAGCCACCAACGCAGTCAGGATATAGAACATTTCCATCACCCCCTGCCCCCATCAAATTCCTTCTTCTTCCTTTGTAGTCAGCTCCTCCTGCTACAGTCAGCCTCTGGCGAGCACTAAACTCTTTGCAGGACTTACACTTCTACCTTTCTCAGAATTTTTTTTTTTTTAAAGATTTTATTTATTTATTTGACAGAGAGAGAGATCACAAGTAGGCAGAGGCAGGCAGAGAGAGAGGAGGAAGCAGGCTCCCCGCAAAGCGGAGAGCCCAATGCAGGGCTCAATCCCACGACCCTGGGATCATGACCTGAGCTGAAGGCAGAGGTGTTAACCCACTGAGCCACCCAGGCGCCCCTCTCAGAATGTTTTTAAAATGGAAGCATACAGTATGTCACTTTTTTTTTTTTAAGATTTTATTTGTTTATTTGACAGAGAGAGGGAGAGAGAGGTCACAAGTAGGCAGAGAGGCAGGTAGAGAGAGAGGGAGAAGCAGGCTCCCCGCCAAGGAGAGAGCCCAACGTGGGGCTCGAGCCCACTGAGCCACCCAGGTGCCCCAGTATGTCACTTTTTGAATATGACCTTCTTTCTCTCAGCGTCATGCCTTTGTGATGGACCTGTGTATCAATAGACCATTCCTGTTTTATGATGGAGTGGTAGTCCATTGTATAGGTGTATAATAACTTACTTATCCATTAACTGATTGAGGGAAATTTGGCCTGTTACCATTTTTTGGCAACTATGAATAAAACAATTGTGCATAGCTTTTTTTTTTATGAATATAAGTTTTAATTTTTTCTGGTATATACCTAGCAGTAGAATCGCTGGGTCATATAGTACATCTGGGTTTATTTTCCAAGGATACCTGTACCATTTTGCATTCCCAACAGCATGAAAGAGAGTCCCAGCTGCTCCTTATACTTGCCAATACTTGCTATCATCATTAAAAAATCTTAGTCGTGGGGCACCTGGGTGGCTCAGTGGGTTAAAGCCTCTGCCTTCGGCTCGGGTCATGATCTCAGGGTCCTGGAATCCAGCCCCACATCGGGCTCTCTGCTCGGCAGGGAGCCTGCCCCCTGCCCCACCTGCCTTTCTGACTACTTGTGATCTCTGTCAAATAAATAGATAAAATATTTTTTAAAAAATCTTAGCCATTCCAACAGGTATGCAGTGGTATCTCCATGTATGTTTAATTTGCATTTTCCTAATAATTGATGCTAACCATTATTGCATGTGGTGTTTATTTTTGTTTTTGTTTTTGTTTGTTTGTTTTATTTTTTACCATCTGCATAACCTCTTTGGTGAAATGTCTGTGCATATCTTTTGCCTATTTAAAAAATTGTATTCTTCCCTATTTTGAGGCTAGACACGATTCTTGGGTAGAATTCTTACAGGTCAAATTTGAGTGAATAGAAACTACGAAAGTAATTATATAATGGGGCCCTTTTGTTTTTTTTTTTAAGATTTTATTTGTTTATTTGACAGAGATTAAAAGTAGGCAGAGAGAGAGGAAGGGAAGCAGGCTCCCTGCTGAGCAGAGAGCCTGATGCAGGGCTCAATCCCAGGACCCTGGGATCATGACCTGAGCGGAAGGCAGAGGCTTTAACCCACTGAGCCACCCAGGTGCCTTGGGGGCCCATTAAAAAAAAAATCTAAAATATGTAAAAGAATGTAGAACTCCTAAGACATTCAAATAACACAACATCATATAAAAATTTTACCATTGCCTTATTATTATTAAATTTTCAGAATTCTTTATGTATTCTGGATGTGAACCCTTTACCAGAAATGTGTTTTGCAAACACTTTATCCCATTCTGTGGTTTGAATTTTCATTATCATAACTGAGGCTTTCAAAGTTTAAAATGTTAATGAAGTCCAGTTTATCAAAACTCTATTTTATGGATCATGCTTTTGGTGTCATGTCTAAGAAATCTTTGCTTATCTCATGATCACAAAATTTTATTCTGTGTTTTCTTCTATGGGTTTTATTGTTCTGCATCTTACTTCTAGGTCTGTGATCCATTTTATTTAGTTTTTGTATAAGATATATGTCAAAATTTATATGCCTATTTGCAAATGGCAAACCAATTTCAGCATCATTTTTGAGACGACTATCCTTTAAAAAAATTTTTTTTGAGAGAAAGAAAAAGCATGAGAAGTGAGAGGGTTAGAGGGAGAGAGAGAGAGTTTCAACCAGACTACAGGCTCAGCACAGAGCCTGCCTCAGGGTGCAATCTCAGGACCATGACCTGAGCCCAAATCAACAAGAGTTGTGTGCTTAACTGACTGGGTCACCCAGCTGCCCCTTCCTTATTCTTTTTTTTTTTTTTTAAAGATTTCACCTATTTGACAGAGAGAGATCACAAGTAGGCAGAGAGGCAGGCAGAGAGAGAGAGAGAGAAGCAGGCTCCCTGCTAAGCAGAGAGCCTGATGCGGGACTCGATCCCAGGACCCTGAGACCATGACCCGAGCCGAAGGCAGCGGCCTAACCCACCGAGCCACCAGGCGCCCCCCTTATTCATTTTTAAAACCTTTTTCGGAGACCCTGCCTTCGAAGTCCACCCAGAGCACCCAGATAGATTTAATTATTCCCTCCCCTATATTTTGGATGCTTTTCAGTTGTTAAACTCTCACAATCTATTACAGTTTATTTTCTTCCATGTTTGTGTTCCTGTTACACTAAAAAATCCTTGGCAAACCAAGAAGTAGACTCTTAATTTTTAAAAAACACTTTATTTATCTATTTGACACACACACAGAGAGATCACAAGTAGGCAGAGGGGCAGGCGGGGGGGTTGGCGAAGCAGGCTCCCCGCTGAGCAGAGAGCCCGACATGGGCCTTGATCCCAGGACCCTGAGATCATGACCTGAGCTGAAGGCAGAGGTTTTAACCCACTAAGCCACCCAGACACCCCGAAATAGACTCTTAATTATAGAGAACAAACTGATGGTTACCAGAGGGGAGGTGGGTGGGGGGATGGTGAAATAGATGAAGGGGAGGAAGGAGTTCACTTGATGTGATGAGCCCTGGGTGATGTATGGAAGAGCTTAATCACTATATTGTACTCCTGAAACTAATACTACACTGTATGTTAACTGGAATTTAAGTGAAAACTTAAAAAAAAAAAACACATTAGTCTCCATAAGCAAGTGCAAAAATATGTTTTTAAAACACTCCAGTGAAATATAACATATTGAAAGAAAAGTACACAAGCCATAGTATTTAAGATTTTATTTATTTACTTGACAGACAGAGATCACAAGTAGGCAGAGAGGCAGCCAGAGAGAGAGGAGGAAGCAGGCTCCCCGCTGAGCAGATAGCCTGATGCGGGGCTCGATCCCAGGATCTTGGGATCATGACCTAGGCTGAAGGCAGAGGCTTTAACCCACTGAGCCACCCAGGCGCCCCAAGCCATAGTATTTAGCTCAATGTATTTTCACAATGTGAACACCTTTGAACAACCAGCACCCCAAAAACATCATTGGATTTGCTTCTCTCCAAAAGTAATTTCCATACTGTGTTCTAACACCAAAGGTGAGTTTTTGCCACTTGAAAAAAAGATACATAATGGAATCGAACAATGTGAGATTCATCCATATGATTACATGTAGCTATAGTTAGTTTATTTTTATTGCTGAACCTAGGATTCCCTCATATGAGCATACCACCATTTTTATTTATCCTTTTTTTTTATTGTTGGGACATTTGTTGTTATTTATGTTTTTTTTTCCATTAAGAACCATGTTGCTATGAATTTTATTTTTATTTTTGCTTTGAACATTTTTGAGCTTGGTTTTTGGTTCATATGTCATACCTAGGAGTAAAATTGCTGGGTCATAAAATAAACATTGTTCAGATTTAGTAGATTGTATTAAACAGTTTTCTAAAGTGCTTATATGAATGTAAACTCCCACTAGCAGTGTATGGGAGTTCCAGTTGCTCTAAATTTTCAACCACACTTGATATTGTTTGTCTTCTAGTGTTAACCATTCTAGTGGATATATAGTAGTGTCTCATAATGATCTTATTTTGCATTGATCTAATGACTAATGATGTTGAACGTCTTTTCAACTGTTTATTGGCCATTTAAATATTTTTTCTTGGTGAAGTGACTGCTCAAGCCTTTGTCTGTAGAGTTATTATTGTTATTAATAATAACTTTTAGAAATTCTTTTATACTCTGGATATGAGTCCCTTTTTAGTAATATGTGTTGTAACTGTCTTCTGCCACTGTGAGGCTTACTTTTCCCTCTCCTAATGATATCTTTTTTTTTTTTATGTGCATGTTCTTAATTTTAATAAATCCAATTTATCAATCTTTTCCTTTTTCTTTAGGTTAGTGCTTTCTGTGGTCTGTCCAAGAAATCATTTCCTACCTGAAAATAATGAAGATAAACACCTGTTACCTTGTAAAAGCTTATTATTCTATCTTTTACACTCAGAGCTCTAAACCAATTGGGATTTATTTTTATGTATGGTGTGAGGCAGGGGTCAAGTTTTATTTTATTTTTCCCATGTGGATATCCAGTTGACCCAGGACTGTTCTTGAAAAGATGATTTCCTCATGTCCTTTCATAGTATAAATCCAGTGTTTGTAGCTGCATGGGTCTATTTCTAGATTCCTGCTTTGGTTTATCTGTTTTTGTGCCAGCATTGTTGTCTTAATTTCTACCATTATAATAAGTTTTAATTCCTAATATAACATGTGCTTCTATTTGATTGTTCTGTAAGATTGTCTTGGCTAGTCTTGACCCTTTGCATTTACATATTGGCTTCTCAATTTCCAGAAAAACAGCAACTGGGAATTCAATGGGAGTTTTGTTCAAGAGCTTAGTTTGTAGAGAACTGACATTGGCTACAGCATGGAGTCCTCCAATCCATGACCATGGTTTATCCTTCCATGTATTTAGATGTTTTAAAATTCTTATCAGTTAAAAAAAAATTCTTATCAGTGATATTTTAGAGCCTTTCATGTATCAGTCTTATGTCTCTTTTCCTAGACTTATTCCTAGGTATTTGATGTTTTAAAATATTGTTGTAAGTAGACTTTTTTATTGTCCAGATGTTTGCCAGTATATAAAAACACATTTGGTGATTTTCTATTTATCTTGATGGACTAGGTTTTTTTTTTTTTTAATAAGATTTTATTTATTTATTTGTCAGAGATAGAGTGAGCACACAAGCAGGGGGAGCGGCAGGCAGAGGAATAAAAAAGCTCCCTGCTCAGCAGGGAGCCCAATGTGGACTCAATCCCAGGACCCTGGGGTCATGACCTGAGTTGAAGGTGGATACTTAACTGACTGGACCACCCAAGTGTCCCTTGATGGCCTAGGTTTTGAAAGCTTGTTTTTCTCTTAGGAGGTAGGTTGAGGGTATGTACCCCAGTGTGCTCTCTGAGCCTCCCAGATCACGGCACATGAGGTGGAAGGTTGCCATATTGTACAACTCCAGGGAGCGGTATCGAGCAGCATGTGATTGATGCCCTATGCAAGAGTTGTCCAACCTTGGCTACCCTGTCTAAAGTATATAAAAGGTGGCAGGCATTGATAGAGTTTCCCTTCTCTGAACTGGAAAATGCCTCTCTTTAATGACTAATTTATCCTTATTTTCCTCACTAAAAGGAAAGACTTTCCCTCCTTTAAGAAATGGAACAGCATCACATGACTGTGCTCCCGCTTCCCTTCTCTGTAGTCTAATTATTCGTATTAAGTTTTATAGCCAAATACACTTCTCTCACTTCTGGGATCTAAAGTTAACAAGTTGGTTCTTGACTTAGCAAGGAAGAATGGAAAAACAATATTATGAAGGATGGGGAACTGGGGCATGCTCTGGATAGGGCTGCTACATGCAGCTGTGCCGTTTGTGCACTGCACAAATGCCCCTGGCCATAGGGAGGAATTTGGAGGAAGAGGGCAGAAATCCAGTTCTTCTTTGATCGTCAAGCCATGTTCCCTGGTATGGGGCTGCATCCAACCACAGGGGACGTTTTCTCCTGATTCACCTGCTCAGAAGGGGTACCTTTTTTCATTTATACAGAGCCATCTTCTAGGCTACCGGATGCCTTGGTCTAGGCCTTGAAGGTTGGCCCATCTCTAAGTTGACCATCAATGGCTGCATTTATCAGCTTCTCTTGGCACAGATTAGCGGTATTGCCAGCATGCTGACAAAATGTTTCTGGAGAACTCCATGCCCTCTTCTACCCTTTCTGTTCGCCTTTTATTGATTCTTCTCTCCTGCCTTTCTAAGCTGAGCCAGGAACCCTCCTGTTATTAAAAGTAGTCCCAGTTGCCCATACCTTTCATTTTCTTTGAATTACATTAATTGCCTGACAGCTAAAAAGTGAGCTGGTATTTTCAGATTTCAGCTGCTGGTCGGCAAGAAATATTTACCAGCTCCTGCAGATTTATAAAGATGCCACAGAGATGCCTGGAGACTAACAATCAGAAAATACAGCAGCAAAACAACACTATTTTTCAAGGTTAAATGCTCAGAATGCTAAAAAGAAATTGTCCATAAAGCAAAATAAGGATTCGGAAGCAGGCAGCCTGTACCCTGGACAAAAGAAAGGAGCCGGAGGTTTAAAATAAGATTTCACAGCTTCACAATAATTATGAATTTAATAAGGGGAGCTTTATTTTTAATTTAGTTCCAGTCTGGCAGCCCATCTCCTCCCTCCCTCCCCCTCTCTCTGCGGCATGGTAATGCTCTTTAATGTGGCCCTAAGGCTGAGGTCACAGTGAGAGTGAGGAAAGGCCTCCAGCTATAAGACTTTCTGACGAAGAAGTATTTAGACAGATAATGTTCCTGCCCCTCTGCCGGCAGATGGGACTAACTCCCACTGGCTTTCCTCCCTCCTGGCAGTCAGAAATGTCTCTTGCTATGTAGGAAGACAGTAGGTTCTGAAAATTCCAACACAGGAAGATTTTTTTCCCTCCTGATAGGACCCCAGGCTTTATCTCCTTATCTTCAGGAGCACAGTAATAAAACTCAGCCGAGGCCACCAAAAATGGACATAGACCGCCGGCCCCCAGGCCAATACTGCTCCAGTGCCTACCTACCTGACCCCCACCGCCAACCCCTGCCACGCCAAACAGGGTTATTCAAATGTGGCTGGTGAAGGGCCACAGATTTTCAGGAAACGCTTTTTCACAGAGTAGCTTTTAGTGGGATCTCTCTTCAGGGCCAAACATATTTATGTGTTTGTTGTTCATTTGTTCATTCATTGATTCAGCCAGTATTTATCAAGATCCTTTTTCTGAGGGGCTCTTTTTTTAAAATAGAGGTTAAGTGAAATGAATTTAACACAAAGTGAATCAACCTAAAATGAACAGATCAGTGGCATTTAGTATGTCCACAATGTTGTGCAACCATCACCTCCATCTATTTCCAAGACACTTCATTATCCCCAAATAAAAATCCACTAAGCAGTGACTATCTCCAGCCTCTGGTCACTACCAATTTGCTTTCTGTCTCTAAGGGTATATCTATTCTGGATATTTCGTATAAATGAAATCATACAACATGAGACCTTTTGTGTCTGGTTTCTTCCATTTTTGCATAAATGTTTTGAAGTTATCTACAGTGTAACATGTATCAATGCTTCATTCTTTTTTCATGGCCAAATAATACTCCATTTTATGTATATATCACGGTTTGTTTACTCGTCCGTCTGTTGATGGGCATTTGAGTTGTTTCTACCTTTTGTGCTCTTTTGAATGGTGCTGCTATGAACCTTCCTGTGCTATTTGTTCAGCTGTCCATTTTCAGTTCTTTGGGCAGCGGAACTGCTAGGTCATTGGGCAATTTTATGTTTAGTTTGTTGAGAAACTGCCACAGAGCTTTCCACAGGGCTGCACCATTTTACATTCCCATTTCAAATGCTCTTCTACATGCTTATATATGGATATCTATCTATCTATCTATCTATCTATAAAGATTTCATTTATTTATTTGACAGACAGAGATCACAAGTAGGCAGAGAGGCAGGCGGAGCGGGAGGGGGAAGCAGAGAACCCGATGTGGGGCTCGATCCCAGGACCCTGGGATCATGACCTGAGCTGAAGGCAGAGGCTTTAACCCACTGAGCCACCCAGGTGCCCCATGCTTAGATACATGAGTGAATAGAACTGGCCCTTACATTCTTGCTGGGAGTGGTAGACAATAAAGCATAAACAGAAAAAAATAAGTGTGTACGATATAGAAAGTGATCTCTTTTAGGCAAAGATACTGAAAGCAAAAGCAGGGCAGGGTAGGGGGTACTGGGACTGTGGTGCAGCAGTGGACAGTGGGTTAAAATTTTAAATGGATGCACATGACAGTCTTCACTGAGAAGGGGAGATTAGAACAAAGACTTGAGGGAGGCGAAAGAATGAGCCAAGTGGGTATCTGAGGGAAGAGTAGCACAGGCAGAGGAAGCAGCTAACGCGAAGGCCCTGGAGTCCCTGGCTTGTTTGAGGAACAAGAAGGCCATTGCGGCTGGAACAGAGTAAGCAGGGGCTGAGGAGAGGGGTGAGAGAGGAAATCGGGAAGGTAATGGGTGGCAAGATCGCGTTGAGCCTCACAGGCCATTTTAAGGACGTTGATTTTGAACTGAGTGAGATGAGAGCCACGGGAAGGTCTTGACCATCGGACTGATGTTTCAAGAGGAGACATTGGAATTGTCTGGGCGAGAGTTGGTGGTGGATCATACCAGAGTGAAAACGGTGGAGGTGGAGAGAAGTGGTCAAAATTTGGATATAGTTTGAAGATAGAACCAATGAGATTTCCTTATGAATCGGATGAGGATTATGTGTGGGAATGACAGGAGTCATGGACAACCAAAGCGTTTGGCATCAGCAACTGAAAGGAAGGAATTGTTGTCATCTAGTATGGGACACAGGGAATGGATAGGATGGAGTTTCAGGGGGCGGGGAAGAAACTCAGTTTTGGACATATTGTATTTGAGATGCTTCGTCAACTCTAGATGTCTACTAAATTTTGGTCTTTGGGGTTTGTGCTGGAGGACAGAGCTGAAGGAGAGGGGGCTGGAATGGTTGGAATTTAGCATAGCAGCACCTCCAGATAGAGGTAGTATCTTGTTCCACTGTGATTTCAGGGGTAGCCCTTTATAAGGGGTCCAGAGAAATTTCTGCAACAGCTGGCTTTGCTTGGTGAGAATTATGAGTGGTAGAGATGGTGGCACAGTGAAGGACATAGGTCCTTCTAAAGGGGACTCAGTTCCAGCTTATTTTTTTTTCCATGTGAGAACCCAGGCTTAGTGTTGTTAGATCTTCAGCTTTTTCAAGGAGAACTGAAAGTTTGGATTCTTAAGTGAAGTCTCCAAATTAAAACAAAAGCAAAATAAAAAAAAAAATGAGCTGACCAACAGACATTGTTTTTGTCAGTTAAAGATATTTGAATATGAATTTGAATATAATATCATGATATTATAGAATTATTTTTTATTTCCTTGAGTGTGATAATGGCGTTGTGGATATGCTGGAGAATGTACTTATTGTAAAGAAATTCACACTGAAATATTCCGGAGTGAAGTGTTCTGTTGTCTGTATTTTATTTCCAAATAGTTCAGAAAAGAATAGTGTGTGTGTGTGTCATGTATATCTGAAGAATAATTATACTATTATTTGAACTTCTCTTTAGACTTGAAAATTTTCAAGATGGGAAGTCAGATGAGGTGTGGAGGGGGGAAACATAGCCAAATAAGAATTTTACAAGCAGCGGCTGACCTCTAGGGGTTGCCAATTTCATACTCTGCCCTAATAAAATATTTTCATATTGTATTATTTTGTTATGGAAATAACCTTATTATATACATGCATTTCATACATCCTCAGGACTGTCTGTGTCCCCAAGACAGAGAACGTATCTTTTTCCTCGAATAACTTTGGCCTCGGTTAGATAGGAGGAGTTCAAAAGCCAAATAGTTGTTCCTTGTGATAATTATACAAATTATGCTCCACCAGAAGAAGAGGAGCTTAATCACTCTGGATTCCTACAAAGTGATGTGATAAGTTCATAATACTGCCTCACAGGAAAGACACCATCTTGAAAGTTTCCTGTGAGGAGTTTGTCCAATGACACACAACAGAAATACAAGACACATGCCTTCCTCAATCTCCTTTACCATCCTTTGTCTTCATAAATGATTCCTGAAGTTGCTTTTAGATCTATGATTTAATTACTCAGAGTTTAGGATCCACGTAATGGGTAAAGATATTTCTTTTTAGGACCTGGGACAGCGCTCAACATATGGCGGTCGCCCTGTAGATGATGGTTGAAAGAATGAACTGTTTATCCTCTTATGTCCATTGCAGGACAAGGGACTCTGCATTTTACATCACATCTGTTATTTATTGGGGAGGGGCTTGTGTGAGATTTCCCATATGAGTTAGGGACATGTTGAGAGATTTTATTTTTGGTATTCAGTCTTAGGCGCTTATTCCCACATGGGCCACAGGACTGGTCCATCTTCAGGAATATAAAAAAGCCATGTTCAGTTTTCAAGTTGCTCATAAATCTGCTCCCAGCATTATCATTTTTTATCTGCCAACTTTTGTTTCCCCCTGAGTTCAAAGGAAGTGCTTTACCTTAGAAATGATTCACTACTTCTGGGCCACCGAGGGCTTTGAAAGCCACACAATAGAAGTTCCATTTCAAATCCCCCCATTAATAATCATGGAGGAAGGCTGGGTGTTGTCTTGGGGGTTATCAATGATTTCACAAAACTCAACCTTTGTTCCTCATGTGTCCATTTTTCAAAAACTCACTACTCAAATCTCTGAGAGTTGCTGCCCCCGAGGAAACATTTATCTTTGCTTTGACATCTTTTGCACTGTATCCCTTTTCAGTTCTGCTTTCTAACGTGGGATAAATGGCTCTGTGGGGTTTGGAATGAAGAGTTACATCTTGCAGTATGTTTGGGAGTGTGTAGAAACACTGTTTCCCTCCCCCATACCTTGGCTCAGAAGATGGGGGAATAACCAGTTGAGACAGATGGGTGTGGGTGATGTTATGCATTGAATTGTGACCCCCTCATTCATATGTTGAAATTCTATCCCCCAGCCCTTCAGAACGTGATCTTATTTGGAGATAGGGTCTTTGTACCTGTAATCTGTTAAGATGAGGTCATATTGGAGTAGAGTGGAATAATCCAATATAACCAGTGTCCTTATAAAAAGGGGGAATTTGGAGACAGGCATGCATGCAGGGAGAATGCTATGGGAAGATGAAGGCAGAGATCCACTCTTAAGGAATGCCAAAGATTGCCAGAAGGCCATCAGAAGTGAGGAGAGAGGCATGGAACAGATTCCAGCCTCAGAGGGATCCAGCCCTTCTGATACCTGGATCTCAGGCTTCCCACCTTCGGAATTGTGAGACAATGCGTTTCTGTTGCCCGTGTCAGACAGATTGTGGTCTTGTGTTACGGCAACCACAAGAAACTAAAGCAAGTGATATGCTTGTGACATTTGCTAAGGGTCTGTATTTGCTTGGAAGACAATATAGTATAGTGGTTAAATAGTTGCATTTTTAGGACCAGACCCCAGAAGTTCCAATTCCTAGCTGGGTCATCTGGAAGAATCACCATTTCAGGGCTTCTAGTTTACTCAAGGTAAAATGGAGACTAACAGAGATTTAGACCTGATCAGCCCATCCTATGGAATAAATGAGATAACATATGTAGGGCAGTAAGCCAAATATCTATCACATAGTAAGCACTTGCTGGGGGATAGTTATTATTATGGCTATTATTAGTGATAATTGACAACATTTACTGAGTTCAAAAGAGACCTCTGCTACCTGGATTTTTTTAAAAAGATTTTATTTATTTATTTGACAGACATCACAAGTAGGCAGAGAGAGAGAGAGAGGAGGAAGCAGACTCCCTGCTGAGCAGAGAGCCCCATGTGGGGCTCGATCCCAGGACCCTGAGATCATGACCTGAGCTGAAGGCAGAGGCTTTAACCCACTGAGCCACCCAGGTGTCCTTGCTACCTGGATTTTTTATGTCTCCTCGGATCGCACTTAGCCAATGGCTGCAACTTACCCTCTTTGACCCCTGCTCTAAAAGCTAATGGTTTGGGGCCCTATTCCCATCTCTCTTCCCTTTCAGGGATTTAATCTCCCCCTGTCAGAGAGAGCTTGTGATTGACACACAAAAGAAGATCCACTTACCACTTCAACAAGTGAAGGTAAGATGGTTCTAGAACCTGGTGAGAATTTGGAGTGGCTAGTTACCAGGATCACGTGTCCATTCACATTCAAACCAGGCATATATATTTAAAGCAAGTGGCCATTGATGCAGAATCTGACTCAGAATGGGTTGTTTTGTCTGTCTCCTGTGAGCAGGGGAAGGGATCCAGCATAATAATCATTCCAGAACAACTCACACTTACTGAAACACATGCCAGGTGCATGCATTTTACAGAAAAGGAAACTGAGGCACAGAAAGATTAAGAAACTTGCTCTAGGCGACATGTAGGTAATGCCAGAGTCAGGATTTGAACCCATATCTCTCACAGTGCAAAGCCTGTGTTCTTAGGAGCCGCTGCCTTAGCAGTGCCAGGAATTGGGTGGCCTCAAGGTGTAGATCTGAAATGGATTGTGAACGAGGCACAGAGGAAACCTGATAATTGCACCAAATGCTGGCACATTAAAAAAAAAAAAAAAAAAAAAAAGACAACCCCAAACCAGAAACCTGCCATGAATTGATGGCTAGAGCAAAATGAGCATCTTCCTTCCCTATGTCTAAATTCAGTGACTGCACCTGAAATTTGTTTTCATCTTACATTTGTCTTGAAGCCATTAATCTTGCCAGGCATTATAGTGCAGGTGTATTTTGCCAAGTGGCTCCTCAGGGACCATTTTATTATGATAAAAATCACAAGTCTCTGGGGCGCCTGGGTGGCTCAGTGGGTTAAAGCCTCTGCCTTTGGCTTGGGTCATGATCCCAGAGTCCTGGGATCGAGCTCTGCTCAGCAGGGAGCCTCTTTCCTCCTCTCTCTCTGCCTGCCTCTCTGCCTACTTGTGATCTCTGTCTGTCAGATAAATAAATAAAATCTTCTTAAGAAATCACAAGTCTGACCCCAATCTTTTTTATTTGGTGTATTCTCCATCATTTCCTGTGATAGGCAATATTTCTGTAGTTCACCAACCTCCTCAATCCTGGTTTGTTTAGGGAGAGAATATTAATTAGCGATGCTGAGGGGACCGTGAGCTGCAAATGAAATTTTGATAATGGAATTCCTTCGACTTTCTTTGCTCCCTAAGGCATTCTCTGTTTAAGTAGTCCAATTGAATGTAATTATCAACCTAAGAATAATAATAATAATTAGTGTTTTTTCCTACTTTAGTCATTACTCATGGGAAACTGCAAGCTCTTGTCCATCTGTTGGCCTCAGTTCAAAGTGGAAAATAGAGTCTCATTTTATGTTTTCTTTTTCTCCATCATTTTTGCTTTGCTCAACTCATTCTAAGCTGGTGGCTAGACCCTTATAATGGTCCTTATTGGACTTTGGGGGAAAATTAAAAAAGACTCTTATTGCTTTTTGAAAGGGAAGTCTGTCCCAAGTGGAAATCCTCAAACAGGCTAACTTGCCTTTTCCATTAGGGATTGTCTTGAAGCTCTATTTGTGCACTGTAAACCAAGATTTTTTTTACAAAGCCTCTCCTGGTTTCCAATGTCTGTCTCCCAGTCCATCATCTGGACACACTGAGCTGCCTGTTTCCAAAAAAGCAAGTCTGGTTTTCCAACTTTGCTGAAAAACCTTGGTAGGTTGACAGCCCAGCCCTCACCCTCCTGCCTTTGGGATAAAATGCGAGTTTCTTCTCACACTCTAATGTTGTGACCCTGTCTGCTGCCCAGTTGTACCCCTCCTCACTCCATCCCCCTCCCTAGTCCAACCATTAGGCGTCTTTTTTTGGTTTTGCAGAAGGAGTAAGCCATCTCCTCTCCGGCCTTAGCACGTGCTGTGAATGGAACACTCTTTCCTTCCAATTCAAGACTTGATTTAGGCACCAGGTTCTCTGAGAAGCTTTGCTGTCATCACAGGTGAAGTGAGGTGCCTGATGTTAATTTTAGGGCAGAGTAAGACCGCACACTCACAGATAGACCTTGATGGGACATTGCCTAAACCTCATGGATTTCCAGGAATTTCGTAACATAGCGTAAGATTCTCCAGGCCAAAGAGACACATGAAAAAGTGCTCAACATCACTTGGCATCAGGGAAATACAAATTAAAACCACAATGAGATACCACCTCACACCAGTCAGAATGGCTAAAATTAACAAGTCAGGAAATGACAGATGTTGGCGAGGATGCGGAGAAAGGGGAACCCTCCTACACTGTTGGTGGGAATGCAGGCTGGTGCAGCCACTCTGGAAAACAGCATGAGGTTCTCAAAAAGTTGAAAATAGAGCTACCCTATGGCCCAGCAATTGCACTCTTGGGTATTGACCCTAAAGATACAAATGTAGTGATCCGAAGGGGCACGTGCACCTGAATGTTTCTAGCAGCAATGTCCACAATAGCCAAACTATGGGAAGAACCTAGATGTCCATCAACAGATGAATGCATATGAGAAGATGTGATATGTACACACACACACACACACACACACACACACAGGAATATTATGCAGCCTTCAAAAACCAAAATCTTACCATTTGCAATGACATGGATGGAACTAGAGGGTATTATGCTAAGTGAAATAAGTCAGAGAAAGATAATTATCATATGATCTCACTGTTACGTGGAATTTGAGAATCATAGGAAAAGGGAGAAAAATGAAACAAGACAAAACCAGAGAGGGAGACAAACCGTAAGAGGCTCTTAATCTCAGGAAACAAACTGAGGGTTGCTGGAGTGGAGGAGGCTGGGTGGGGGGATGTGGGTGGCTGGGTGATGGACATTGGGGAGGGCATTGTGGACATTGCTGCTATGGTGAGTGCTGTGAATTGTAAAAAAAAAAAAAAAAAAAAAAAAAGATTCTCCAGGCCAACCATCCTTCTTAATTTCCATTATCCTGGAATCATAGCATCCTCTAATATAAGGGGTGCTGTACCCCTTATGGAAGGCTCCACCCCTCTTGATGCCCATTGTGCCCCCATCATAGTGCTTCCTGTTGAACTGTCATTATTTCACATGTCTGGCCCCTTGACTACACACAACATGCCTGGGGTCTCTTTCGTG
This sequence comes from Mustela nigripes, assembly GCF_022355385.1. Lineage (NCBI taxonomy): Eukaryota > Metazoa > Chordata > Mammalia > Carnivora > Mustelidae > Mustela > Mustela nigripes. The sequence goes on from NC_081567.1 coordinate 25,376,614, forward strand.
CTGTGTTATATTCTCAGCCCTTAGCCCAGTGTTTGGTGCCTGTTGGCACTTAAGATTCATCTACTTGGGTAAAGTCAGTTTGTCAGAATATCGGATCTGATACAGTTTTATTTAGTGCTTAAAGAAGACACAGTAGGGTGCCTGGGTGGCTCAGTGGGTTAAGCTGCTGCCTTTGGCTCAGGTCATGGTCTCGGGGTCCTGGGATCGAGTCCTGAGTTGGGCTCTCTGCTCAGCGGGGAGCCTGCTTCCCTCTCTTTCTCTCTCTGCCTGCCTCTCTGCAAACTTATGATCTCTCTCTGTCAAATAAATAAATAAAATCTTAAAAAAAAAAAGACACAGTAGATGGGATAGCATATGGTGAAAAAAAAACTAAAGTCAAGGAGCTGTGTGGATAGTACGCTTGAGTTCAAAATCTTGATCTAGAAGAAGGGTTTGCAAAGTACAGCCCATGGGCTGAATGCAGCCCACCACCTGATTTTAATAAATGAAGTTTTATTGGGATAATGCCATGCCCGTTGAATTGCATATTGTCAGCTCTTCTGTGCTGCAGTGGCAGAATTAAATAGCCGTGACCAAGACCACACGGCCCAAAGCCTCAACTGTTTACCATCTGGATCTTTACAGATCCTGACTCCTGGCCTTGAATGCCACTCCCAACACATTCATTCCCTTAACAAAGACTTACTGAGAACTTACTATGTGTCAGGGATTCTTCTAGGGATACACGGTGAGCTGCACAGGCAGACTTCTTTCACGCAGGGAACTCATGGTGCAGGGAAGGGTGGAGAGAGCAGGAAGTAAGCACAGGCAGGAGAGGCAAATGCACAAAACCCTGCAGGACCACCCACGTGTCCTGTTACAGGAACACAGCAGGATGTGTGGGGCCCGAGGGCAGTGACTGAGGAGCGGGAGGCCCACGGTGATGTTGGGGAGACAGGTGGGCAGGGCCAGACCGCGCTGGACCTGGTGTGGTCCTGGGAGAGGAGCTGAGACTTTATTCCTAGTGTGATGGAAACCCAGTGGAGAATTTTCAGCAGAGGAGTGACAAGATCAGCCTAACTGATTGCTATTGGAAAGATGGTTCTGCTGTTTGACCACTGCCTTTGTAACATGGCTTTGGAGACTCAGCCGCTGCCTGTGTTGTTACATTAAGGCAGATCTGACAGCGGCCAACCTGGTAACGGATGTTCTGTTTCAAGTGCCATAAATGGTGCCATACATCAAACCCATTGAGTTTCTGCTTCTGAGACCCCCCAAGACAGCCCAGCCCTCACCCTCAGTGGCCCCACATTAGGTTGGCCAGACACGGTTGATTGGGGTTACGGACAATGCAGCAGCTGTCGAAATTCTGCCTGAATTCTTTTCCGCAAGCAGCGAGCTGCAGGAACTCCTCGCAGGAAGGACTTGCTGGGGTTGAGGGATGCGCCAGACTTGTTGGCACCTGCAGCCTGTCCTTGTTCTGGTTGTTTGAATGATGGCTGGTGAAAGGGAAGGAGGTAGGTCTGTGGGCATTCCTCTCTCACTCCCTCCCCCCAGCAACTGTGCCCCCACCCCGAGAGGATATCCAGAGCTCTTCATTCTTCTGGCCTTGGGAGGCAAGAAGGAAACTAATACCCATTGAGCAGCAACTTGGGGCTGGTTAGTTATTGTTGGTAGTTACTGAATTTAATTCATTCATTCACTCTTTTCTTTCTCTCTCTCTCTCTTCCTTTTTTCCTTCCATCTATCTGTCTAGCCATCCATCCATCATTTTCCAAGAACTTTATTGAATGCTTTCATATGCCAGGTACTGTTTTGAGCCCAGAGGAAAGGCAGTGAACACAACAGACAAAGTCTGTAACTCTCTTGGCACTGATCTCTGACAGAGAAGACGGACACTAAAAAAATGGCAATGAATTGGGTGAATCGCTCCTAGGATGAAAAATGAAGTGTGATGGGGATGGAGAGAGAGTGTGGGCTATTTTCTATATGAAAGGGACTGGCCAGGGAAAGCTTCTTTGAAAAGGGGATATTTGAGCAGGAAATTGAAGGAAATAAGGGAGGGAGGCACCAAACTTTCTGTGGATGTAGGTCATTGTTATGTCTTCTTAGAGAAAAAACTGCTGAGGGTTGGAGGAATTCAGTGGCTCTCCTGAGGTCAGAAGACAGGGGCCAGTGCAGCAGCAGCAATAACAGAAAATCTATTAGGTGTTCCATGTTGGGCACTGGATTAAATATTTTATTCCTGTCATCTCATTTAATCCTTGCAACAAACCTGTGAGGTAGAGATAATTATTATTATCCCATTTTAGAGATGATACTGAATGTCAGAGAGGCTATGTAACTCAGCCAAGACCATAAAGCTAGTAAGTGAGAGGCTGAGATTCTCACCCAGGTTCACTGGTCCCTAGGACCCTGTATCCCTTTCCAGACCACAGCGGATGAAGCTGAAATTCAGAGTGAAGTCTCTTTCTGAATACCTCTCTTTTCCAATAGGTTGGTGCTACTCCAGACTTTTGATGGAAAGCTCAGTCCTCTGATTAACCCCCTGGCATGGGGCTGGTTAGTTAGGTATTGAAAGCTTCCAAGGTGATGGGAGGTTGAAGACCACATATCTTATCATCACTGATTTGCACAGAGACCTCTCTGTGAACCAAATGTCATGAGCCAAGAGCTTGGGTATCCAATGAACATTGATAGAGACCTAAATTTCTCTTTGAAAGGAATGGGCAGTGCAGCTCCATTGGCTTGAGAAAACATTTACTCACTACTTACTACAAACATGGGATAGAGTTGTATGAAGTTGTATAAGGCTGTTCGCAAGAATGCATTTGATCTGCTGAGTTATAGGCTCCATGGAGCTATTTAGTATACTTAGAGCCTCCCCTCCCCTCCCCTCCCCTCCATCCCATACACCCTTCCTTCCTTCCTCCCACCTGTGCCTGGTAATGGAGAGGGAGAAAAGGCTCCTGTCCACATGGAGAATATATTTCAGAAGGGAGGATGAGGTGAGGTGGTGCATGACGAAGGACAACACGAAGTAAATGAGTAGAGGAACTGATGACCTCGGATAGTGAGAGTGCTGAGGGCTGCCACCGTGCAGTGCGGTGGAGAGACACTAGGATGTCTGCTTACACTGGGTGGGGAGTTGAAGCCCCATAGAGAAGGAACAGGTGAACAGAGTGCTGGTGGGATCCACAGAAGAGCACTTCAGGTGGAGGGAACATCTCCATGGACAGAAAACGGCCTGGAGGTACATGCTTGGCCTTAAGTATGGTGATAATTAGCTGGTTACACAAGTGTTTTGTTGAGATTTGCAAAAACAAAACAGGGGAGAATGCAAGCATGGCAAAAAGCCATGGAATTTCAAGTCTGTGAACTCCTGAAAGTGATTGGTTCTTTATGATTTATGAGTTGTGGGAGAGCCTGCCCTGATAGTCTTTCCTAGAACATTAGAAGAGTATGGTCCTAGAGAAGGGAAAGCTAAAAGAGAAGATTAAAAAAAAAGTATACTTAAAAATAAGTCCCAGAGAAGGAGAAGCTAAAAGAGAAGATTTTTTTTTTAAGATTTTATTTATTTATCAGAGAGAGAGAGAGAGCGCGAGCACAGGCAGACAGAATGGCAGGCAGAGGCAGAGGGAGAAGCAGGCTCCCTGCTGAGCAAGGAGACCGATGTGGGACTCGATCCCAGGACGCTTGGGATCATGACCTGAGCCAAAGGCAGCTGCTTAACCAACTGAGCCACCCAGGCGTCCCTAAAAGAGAAGATTTTAAAAAGGTATACTTGGGGTGCCTGGGTGGCTCAGTTGGTTGGGTGACTGCCTTTGGCGCAGGTGACGATCCTGGAGTGCCGGGATCAAGTCCCACATCAGGCTCCCAGCTCCATGGGGAGTCTGCTTCTCCCTCTGATCTTCTCCCCTCTCATGCTCTCTCACTCTCCTTCTCAAATAAATAAATAAAATCTTTAAAGAAAATAAAAAAAAGTATACTTAAACATAATTTTATTAGGGGACATTCCAACCATATGTGAAAGTAGAGAATAGTATAATGAACCCCAAGCTATCCATCACCTAGTTTTAGCAATGACCAGCTCATGGTCAGTCTTGTTTTGCTTATATCCCTGTACACCCCCATCCACATTATTTTGTTTATTTGTTCTTTTTGTTTTTCAGATTCCACATGTAAGTGAAATTGTGTGGTGTTTGTCTTTCTCTGTCTGACTTATTTCACTTAGCATAATGCCCTCTAAGACCACCCATGTTGTCACAAATGGCAAGATTCCATTCTCTTTCGTGGCCAAGTAAATTCCACAGTGTCTTTATCCATTCTTCTATTGATGGAGACAGGCTGCTTCTATATCTTGGCTTTTATAAATAATGGTGCGGTGAACATAAAGATGGCCTTACCCATTATTTTAAAGCCAATTCTAATCACTAAAGTTGCATCTATAAATATTACAATATGCATCTCCAAAAGATAGATTCTTAAAAATAATCACAATATAATCAGTACACTTATAATATTAATAATAATTCCTTAGAGCATCAAATATCCAGTCATTGTGCAGATTTCCTACTAACATTTTTTTTTCAGAATCCAACTGAAGTCCTACACATTATGTTTGGTTAGTGTAACTTTTTTTTTTTTTTTAAGGTAGGTCACATTTAATGGAAATATATCATGGCAAAATGATCCCTAACTTACAGATGGTGCAGATTTGTAAAATCATAAATTTGAGTCATCTTTCAAATTGAGGAACATAAAAGCAGCTCTAGAATTTCATTTTTCTTTTCTTTTTTAAAGATTTTGTTCATTTATTTGAGAGAGAGTGAGAGAGAGAACACAGAGGGAGAGAGCACAGAGGGAGTGGGAGAAGCAGGCTCCCTACTGAGCAGAGAGCCCAGTGTGGGGCTCGATCCAAGGACCCTAAGACCATGACCTGACCTGAAGGCAGAGTCTAACCAACTGAGCTGCTCAGGTGCCCCTAGAATTTTGTACCCCCCCCATAACACAGACAATTTATTTTTAAAGATTTTATTTTTAAAGATTGACACACAGAGAGAGAGAATGAGAGAGAGAGAGGAGACGGGAAGAGGGAGATGGGCAGAGGATAGAGAGAATTCCAAGCCGACTCCCTGCTGAGCATGGAACCTGGGGGCTTATCACAACACTGAGATCATGACCTGAGCCCCCACAAACATTTTAAGTGCATGAATTCGAAACTAAAATAATTAGTTTCCATCAAATTCTTATCTCTGCTGAATTCCCTCTCTTTATTAATAACCCTGTCCTCTACCAGTTTACCCAAATGTGAAACTGTGTAATGGTTGGCATATCTTTTAATCTGTAGGTTTCCCCTTCAGTTCTTTTATTACTAGAAAAATGGGTCATTTATCCCTCAGAGCCTTGAAACTGGAAATATAGCCCATGGATCAGAAGCCTCATAAAGATTGCACAGTGAGGGGGCAAGAGGCAGAGGGAGAGAGAGAAACAGACTTCCTGCTGAGCAGAGAGCCTGATGCTGGGCTCCATCCCAGGACCCCAAGATCATGACCTGAGCTGAAGGCAGAGACTTGACTTAGCAATACAGGCACCTCTAGAATCTGCATTTTAACAAGATCCCCAGGTGTTTTATGTGCACATAACAGTGTAGGAAGCACTGCTGCAGAGTTTCCTACGATCTAGATATTGCTGATTACATCTCTGTGGTGCCATTTGGCATGTTCCTCTATCTTCCATGTTTCCCGTACACTGGTAGTTGGATCTGTAAGTTTCATTAGGGTTAAGCCCAATATTGTGGTTTTTTGTTTTGTTTTTTTTGACAAGACACCTATGACTGTTTCATAGGTGGCCATGTGTTTGTCCATCAGGAGGCACCTAAAGTCTGGTTATCTCTTGTTTTGTGCTGTTAGCTGCTGGGTGGTTCATGCCTGGGTCCATGAGTTCAATAGGGGATTATAGAACAGAGCAGGGGGTTGACCTGAACAGACCTGGTTTGTTTCACAAGTGGTTCATTTCTTTCTCTTGTTGTCATTTCTATAACACTCATAATGTATAGCACTAAGTGTGTTTTGGGCACTGTTCTAAGGGCTTTATATAACTAACTCATTTGTTAATCCTCACAAACCCCTTTGGAATAGTGTATTAGTTTTCTACTGCCACTGTAACAATTTGCCACAAGCTTCATGGCTTAAAAAAACACACATTTATTATCTTACAGTTCTGTAGACAGGTGGGTCTTACCTGGCTAACATCAAGGTGTTGGCAAGGCTGCACTTCTTTTGGAACCTCTAAAGGAGAATCTTGACTTTTCCAGATTTGAGAGACCACTGGCATTCCTCCTCTTCTTCTGTCTTCATATCTAGTACTGTTATGTCTTCAGATCTCTGACTCTCTTGTTCCTCCTGCCCCCACACTTTATGATATATTGTGGTTATATTGGGTCCACCTAGTTAATTAGAATAATCTCCCTATTTTAAGGCCAACTGAACTTAACTCCATCTGTGACCTTAGTTGCTCTGTGTCATAGAACCTAAAATATTCACAGGGTCCAGGACTTAGAACCTGGACATCCTCAAAGAGCCATTTTTCTGCCAACCAGAATCAGGCCCTGTGGTTCCTCTTCTACAGATAGGAAAGTGAAAGCCATCCAGCTGAAATAGCTTACCCAAGCTCACACAATTCCAACTGTTGGAGCTGGGATACAAACATGGGGAGTCCAGCTCCAGAGTTCATGTTTTGAACCCAGTTGATGTAAGATCACTTTAATTTTTTTTTGCTCAACACCAAATTTTCTGAGTCCTTGACCTTGCCAACCAGCCTGCATTTTTAGGGACATTGAAGCTGATGGTTATTGGGGGTTCCTGTATACATTAATTGGTGAATTCACTGCCCTCTGGGATGGTGAGTGGGTGTTTGCCCTTCAAAATGTGGCAAAAGTGTTTCTTTTATGTTGTTTCTCTTTGGACCCAGTCATGTGGCAGCTACATTGGGGAAACAGCAGGTCTTAACTGTGTGTGTGTGTGTGTGTGTGTGTGTGTGTGTGTGTGTGACAGACACCTTTGGCATCTGGTGAAGTCTATGGACTCCTTGTCAGAACAACAGAAAGTAAATGCAGAAAGTAGGTGTGTAGAATTACAAAGGAATTCCTTTGTATTTATCCTAAAATATGATGATCAAAAATTTTAAAAACCACCAAATTTGTGTCATGGTAATATATGCTTCTTTTTTTTTTTAAGATTTTATTTATTTATTTGACAGACAGAGATCACAAGTAGGCAGAGAGGCAGGCAGAGAGAGAGGAGGAAGCAGGCTCCCTGCTGAGCAGAGAACCCCGATGCGGGGCTCGATCCCAGGATCCTGGGATCATGACCTGAGCCGAAGGCAGAGGCTTTAACCCACTGAGCCACCCAGGCACCCCTTACTGCTGCTTTCTGACAGCATGAAGTCCAGAGCCAACCCCGGATCCTACACCAGGCTCCCCCACCACTCTCTGAGACACACCACCATTCCCTGTGCCGTGTGGTCTTTCTTGTTGCAACACATCACTAAACCCAACTTTGCAGACATGTTCCTGATGCCAGAGCTTGTGGACAGGGATCACAGTAACAATGACAGGTGGCTGAAGGGTTAAATGAGTTAATGCACACAAAGTGCTTAGACCAGTGCCTGGCTCCAAATAAGGCTTATATCACTGTTGGCTGCTAGCAGTATGATTCTGATGACCATGACTGCCTCCGTGTCTCTTGCAGTGATTGGCACTGCCTCCTGCCATAGAAGGACCCACGCTGTATTCTTGGTTTGGTTTGATATGAATAGTGTATTAGTTAGTTATCTACTGCTGTGTAACAAACCAACCCAACTTTAACGAACATCAGTGAACTCACAAACGCTGTGTGTCAGGAATCCAGGAGCAGTTTAGCTGGGTGTCTCCAGCTCATAAGGTGGCAGTCACGCTGTTGTCCCAGGCTGCGGCCCAGTCAAGATTCCATGAGGGCGGAACCTGCTTTGAATCTCATTTGCAGGGCCATGGGCTGGCCTCCATCCTCTTCACGTGGGCCTCTCCATCGGCTGCTTGAATGTCCTCAGAACATGGCAAGTGAGCGATGGCACTGAGGGAGTGATTGAGAAGAGGGCATGTGCACCTAAATTATATTTATCCCACGGACCAACTCCGGTACCAGGGGAGGGAGAGACTCTACACAGGGCTGTGACTGTCAGGACGTGGGGATAATTGGGGGCCGTCTTCAAGACCACCACAGGTGACCTCATTGTTCCTCCAGATGCCCCCCCACCAACTTGACCCTCTGTGTTTCAGCTATAACTCAGCACTAGAAGACCTTTGCTTCCGCGTCCTCCCCAAATGGCACTTGAGAGACAAACCAGAAATGGGTGTGAGGCCACAGTGGGGCGGGGCCTACAGGCAGGTGTTTGAGAAGCAGAGGGTTTCATTCTGTCGCTTGACATCTGTCACAGCCTCTCCGGGGACAGGCTCCTAGGGCAGTGGGCAGTCAGCTCTACTTCCGGAGAGGGATGAGGTTCTCTCCCCCCACTTCCCCTTCCTACAGAAAGAGCCCTGCATCTCTGACAGTGACAGTGACAGATTATCTTATCAAAACATGGGCCCAGGATCACACTGTGATTGGCTGGGCAGAACCATCTTGGGACTGGAGAATTCTTCTCTGAGGGAGGTGATTATAAGGTGTTTTAAGAACAGGGAGCTGATGCTACTCCCAGCTGGCAGTTCTTGTGTATGACAAGTAATAATTGCTTCAGGTGCAGAGGAAGGCGGGGAAGGCTCTGTGAGTTTATTTTGAGAGACACTGTATGCACAGGGTCAGGCTCTGGACAGAAAAGGGGTGAGTGGGAGCAATTGGGCTGGGGGGGTCTCTGGCTCCTTTTGGGGCCACAGTTTGTCTCCTCCTGTGCCTCTGGGAGTGCCTTCCACCCCCCAGTGGTCAGAAGGGGGGTGACTTGAGATTGTGGAAAGGCCCAGGTGTTCTCAGCAGATTACTCCGCAGCGGCAGGTGTCCTGCATTGGAGTTGGCTCCTGCGAGGGGCCAGAGGGCCCCCGTAGGAGGTGTTTGTGCAATGGCGTGCAGCGCCCGCAGCCTTTGGGTAGATTCTTACTACCCAGTGTATGGTGCTTGGGCTCGGGGCATCAGCATCATCAGGGAGCATGTGAGAAATGCAGAGTCTCGGGCCCTGCCCAGGACCTACTGAGCCAGAATCTGCATTTTGACCAGATGATTCATGTGCACAATAAAGTCCAAGAGCCCTTCTCTGAACAAGCTGAATACCAGAGGGGTGACCCCTTGGCTCCCTTCTCCTGGATGGAGGTTCTCTACCTTGGCAGCACCTTGAATTCCCTGGGGAGCTTTTAAAAATCCTTCCGCCGTGGACATCCTCCCAAACTGAAGTCAAGATCTGAAGTCAAGGCTGGATGCAGGCACTAGGATGCCCCACAGCTGCCCAGATGATGCTAAATGGGCAGCCAGACTGGTAGCCCTGCCCTAGACTCAGCATTTCCTTGGGAGCCCAGGTACATACCAGACCCGCGTGCCTTCTGGTCCAGGAGAGGACGGAGTGTCCTCCTATCCTTGTGGGAGCCATGGGAACGTGTCTGGATCTCCCTCTCGTCTTCTTTCTCACTCCTTCTAATATCTGTGGGAACCTCCTCTGTCTGGAGAAATCTACTTCCCCCCAGGACATCATTCTTGCTTAGCTAACCCCACCCCTCTGTTCCAGGCAGGGGTACCAACAGGGGGTTTGAGCTCCAAGCAGAAGAAACCCACGCGGGTAAACGGAAAGAGGGAATGAATTGGAGACAACAAGAGGGGTAATAATGACGACCACGTACTTTTATCGAGGATTCTCTATGCACCTGGCATTATCCTAAACCCTGGAGGGATTCTAACTCTTTCAAGTCTCCAACAACTGCATGGAATTTGTACTGTTGTTATCATTAGCATTCCCAGTTTATCCGGGAGGAAACTGAGCCCCGGTAGAGGTGGTAGGAGTTTCCTGCAGTTACATAACCAGAGACGAGCCCGGGACTGAAATGGTTACTCTGGATCCACAGGGTTTCCAAGGCCCATTCTCGGGGCTTCTGCGCTTCCCTCAGCAGCAGGAAGCATCCCTCTTCCGGTGAGGCACGTGTGCTGTGACTTTAGGACACTAACTCAATGTGTCATCCCAACCCTTTGATTCCCTGGCCTCCCGTGATGCCGTTCCATTCTCAAATGAGCTACGAGTAGTTAGCAGTGACCCCACAGGTTAATGCCCCCACTTCAACCGCAAGCCAAGTCCCCTGGCCACCCGCACTCTGGCCTGGTCAACTATAAATTCAGAAGTCCCCGTGCCCCCCCTCCGCCCCCCTCCCCCGCCACCTTTAGGTCCAGTCATTTTCTAGAAGGACTCAAAGAACTCAGCAAAGCTCTCTCGTGACTCTTACAATTTGACATAAAGGATACAGATGAACAGTCAGATGAAGAGGGATGTAGGGCAAGGTCTGGGGGTCCTGAGGGCAGGGGCCTCTGTTCCTGTGAAAATGGAACCTGCCACCACCCTTCTGGCATGGGGATGTGTTCACCAACTGGGAAGTCCCCCAAACCCTATTGTTTAGGGTGTTTTTTTTTTCCCCCCTGTCAAGGTTCCACTACATGGGCACTCAGGGGTGGCTCTAACCAGGTGCTTGGTCTCTTTGGGGACCAGCCTCTTTCTGGGGACCAGCGCTCACCATGAAGCTGTCTAGGGGCCCCACCATGAGTCCCCTCATTAGCAGAAATTCAGATATGGTTATGGGGGCTCCTTATGAATAACAAAAGGCACTTCCACCACCCAGGGAATTCCAAAGGTTTTAGGAGCTCTGTGCCAGGAAGCAGGACAAAAAGCACTGGATATTTTTTATAATACCACAACAGGAAAGGTGGAAACAGGACACCCCTAGGAGGGTCAAGGGTAGTAGGGGCTTATCATCCACCTCATCCTGATACTGGGAGGAGGGAATCCAACTCTTTTCATCCTTTTAACCTCTCTGCTTGATATTCAGATTCCAGGACGGAGCACAGGTCCTTCCCTTTGCTCTCCGTTTGCTGAGCGCAGTCACAACCAATGTCTGTCATTGGGGAGAAGAGGAAATGGGAACTCCAAAGGGCAGCACGAGGGAATATTTTAGGGTGACAGAGTGTTCTGTGGCTTCATTGTGGTGCTGGACACCCAGTGATCTATAGACGACCAAGAGTAAATTTTACTGTATGCAAACTAAAACAAAACAAAACAAAACAAAACAAACACGTTAAAAGCCTCAAAACTGTAAATGGGATCCGCTGTAAAAAGGGGGTGTTGGAATGAACACTGGACAGTCAAAAAGCCAATGAGCATTAGTTACAGAGGGAGCTCCTTTGTTTTATATGGGTTTGTGTTTCTCTGGTGATTTTTAGCAAGGATGTGGGGTTACTATTAGACTTTGGATTGCTCCCCCCTTCAGTGTCTACTAGGTTGTTCCTTCCTCTTAGCGTGTTTTGGCATGCGAGGCCAGATACATATCCTGGGAAAACTGTTGCGGTGGGCCTTCTAGAACATTCCTGTGGCTGACTGGATCAAAGATTCTGTCCTAGTCCTGAACTAGACACATTAGGGAGATAATGATGGGATGGTGTCATGGACTTTTGAGGCGGACCTAGCTGGGCTGAAAACCTGGCACTCCCACTCACCAGCTGTGCGACGCTGGGCAAGATGCCATTTGCCCTAAGAACAGTAGCATCTGCCCGGCCTGCCCCCTAGAGTTGTTGCAAGGGGGGCGAGAGGATTGAGACAGATAATGTGCTCAGCATGGGGCTTGCCACATAACAGTAACTGCTGAACAAAGGCTAGCTATATCATTCTTATGTTGACCAATTATTTTATTTTATAGGATTTTAAAGATATGCTTTGTGATGTCAGGAGGGAGTGAGGATGGGAACTTTGATGATTTCAGGAGTTCAAGCAAGAAATTACTGGAAGAGATTGGTAATAATGTCAGCAAATCTGCAGATCTGTATGAAGTTTCCAAGGCTCTGTTCTAGTCTTCCCTGGTGCGCAATAAATCTGGAAGATAGTAATCCACAGAGCTAAGATGAGGGTACACAGAGCGTTTGCAAATGGGTTGGATAAACTGTCAACATTGCTTTAAAAAAAACCAGTCAACTGACCAGCCAACCACATGACCTGTCAGGTAAACAAGGTTTCCTAAAACGAGAGAATGGTCCCTTTTCCCCTTCTGAGCCAAGAACTAATTGAAAAATAGGCACTTGATAGTCATCAAAATAAGAGGTGTGTTCTGGTTCATCAGCTTTGCAGAACATATAAAATCCTACAGTAACAAATTGTGATGTGCTGTGAAGAAAAAGTATAGTGACAACCCAGGACAAATCTGGGTTAAGCATGGGAGCCGGGGAAATAACATTTAAGGTCTGGTGGGGAAGAGTATCTGGAGGTAAGACCATTTCAGCTGAGGGATCAGCATATCCAAAGGTCCTGTGGCAAGATGGAGAGCAGCATGTTCGTGGAACCAAAAGAATGTCTAGAGCTAGAGGGTAGTGAGTGAGCGAAAGCAGCTAAGGCCCACATTACATTGGCCTAAGGGGCCCAATAGCAGTTGTTCATTTTGCCCCAAGATCAAAAGGTTTTAAGCAGGAGAGTGATATCAGTAGTTTTGTAGAAGCTTGGTCTGGCCACAGTGTGGAGAATCAGTCAGATCTCTTTTTTTTTTGAAAAGACTGCATCATGACCCTCCCTGTGCGAGTCTGCCTTCCTGCTTGTAGGTACTTTTGTTTGTGAGATGAAGAAGAGGAACAGCCTGGTGGCAGAAGGGGGCTGGTTAGTAGTTCCAACTAGGAAGATTGGGCATTTGCAAGTAGAGTGGAGAATGGGTGTAATTAAGAGGAAATGTACAAAGACCTGGCTTGGTTCCTTTTGCCAGTAATGATTATACCACACATTCTTGCTTTTGCATCCACTTGGAAAGTTATATTGGTCCCCAGTTTGAGTTCTCAGCCCAGGGCTGGTGCAAGAACATAAGCAAAAACCTTCTCTGGGAGATAAAAATCCATTGGACTTTTTATGTATGTCTCTGGTCCCTTGACATAAATTGGCTTTATCTAGCTGTCAGATGAAACCCAGTGCAACCATTAATTTGGAGTGGCCTTGGCTTATGGGTGAAGGTATTATTTTGTGGCTTAAAACCTCAACAGTTATGTCTTTCCTCCTCCAAAGTGGTGATTAGACCCAGTTAGATGTGACCCTTGCCAGCTGAGCTGTGCTCAATATTGTTGAGTTGTGCTGGGGAAGGCTCCTGAATTAGAGACAAAATGATGATGAAATTTTTGTAGGATAAAAGCCCTACCTTGTGTATAGAAAACATGTATGGAGAGGGTAGAACTGTGTTCTACTTATGAGTCATTAATCCAACAAGCATTCCTTGAGCACTGTTCTGGACATTTGGTTGCTCTTCCTCTAGGGAATTGTGCTCTAATGGCACTCAGAGATGCTTGGGGGGTTATGCTTGCACCCCGTCTAAGGGCAGCCCATTGCCTGTAGAGAGGGCATCCAAAATGGTGGCCTCATGATGCAACTTGAAGAACTGCATGCTGTCATTCATGTGCCAGATCTCCCTGTGGAATCAGAATGAAGCTAGGCTTCTGATGAATCTGTATCCACTCATCCTCTTCTGCTCTCTGATCTCCCTCCCCTAACTCCTTTCTCCTGAGAACACCCCTTCATAAAATCAGGGTATAAGAATCCCTGTGTGAGACTTTGCTTCATGGAGACCTGATGTAGGATAAGCCCTCACTGTGTGCCAGGCACTGAGTCTATGATGGTTAAAGCTTCTGACCTACTGCAGCTCTGTGCCTTCTAGGGAGTCTGATTTTCCATGCCTGAGTCTCTAATTTTGAGAGGTCTCTTAAGTTCTGCCAGTTCCAAGTTTCACATCTGTCAAACGGTTGGAGCAGCACTTGCCTTGCCCTAAAGGACCAAGTAACAGCAACTCAAGGACCCTCTAGAGTCCTTCAGCTTCCCTTCCTTGTAACTGCTTCTAGGCAAGAGTTCTGCTTTCTACTTTGAGCTAGGTTGCTGCACCTATATATAAGAGAGATTCTAGATCCTTCACTGTGTTTTTAGAACCATTTGTGGATGGAATATTGGATATCTTTTTGCTGTACTCTACTTGGTGTTTGTTGAATGAATCATTGATAGTATGATTAACAGCAGCACTATCACTAAAGTCCCACATTTCTGGTCCTACTTTGTACCAGATACTGAGATAAGCACTTCATTGCTTCTTCTTATAGTGAAGGAAATAGAGACATTGAAATACCAAGAAACACTGAATATGAGAGCAATTTGAAAAACTATCTAAGGGTTGCCTGGGTGGCTCAGTAGGTTAAGCATCTGCCTTTGGCTCAGGTCAGGATGCCAGGGTCCCGGGATCAAGCCCCACACTCAGAGGAGAGTCTGCTTCTCTCTCTCCCTCTGCCTCTGCCCTCTGCTTGTGCACACACACTCTCTCTTTCTCTCAAGTAAATATAATCTAAAAAAACAAAAACAAAAACAAAACCACCTACATAAAACAAAGCTGGAGGCGTCACAATTCCAGACTCCAAGCTATATTTACAGAGCTGTAATAATCAAAACAGTACGGTGCTGACACAAAAATGCACACATAGATTAATAAAATAGAACAGAAAACCCAAAAATAAACCTACGATTATATGGTCCATTAATCTGTGACAAAGGAGGCAAGAATATACAATGGGAAAAAGACAGTCTCTTCAATAAATGGTGTTGGGAAAACTGGACCCCTTTCTTACACCATACACCACAATAAAATCAAAATGGATTAGAGACCTAGAAGGGAGAACTGAAACCATAAAATCCTGGAAGAGAGCATAGGCAGTAATTTCTCTGACATTGGCCATCGCACTATCTTTATAGATATGTCTGCTGAGGCAGGGAAACAAAAAGAAAAACAAACTATTGGGACCACATCAAAATAAAAAGCTTCTGCACGACAAAGGAAACAATAAACCAAATTAAAGGACAACCTACTGAATGGGAGAAGATAGTTGCAGATGACATATCTAACAAAGGGTTAGTATTTAATATATATAAAGAACTTATACAACTCAACATTTCAAACAACAAATAATCCAACTAAAAAAAATGGCCAGAGGACAGGAACAGACATTTCCCCAAAGAAGACATCCAGACGGCCAACAGACATGAAAAGATGTTCAACATCACTCATCACCAGGGAAATGCAAATCAAAACTAACAATGAACTATCACCTCACACCTGTCAGAAAAGCTAAAATAAAAAATGCAAGAAACAACAAGTGTTGGCGAGGATGTAGAGAACAAGGAACCCTTGTATACTGTTGGTGGGAATGCAAGCTGGTGCAGCCACTGTGGAAAGCAGTATGAATGTTCCTCAAAAGATTAAAGATAGAACGGCCCTACAGTCCAGTAAATTGCACTACTGGCTATTCACCCAAAGAATATAGAAACATTAATGCAAAGGAATACATGTACCCCCTATGTTTATAGCAGCATTATTTACAGTAGCCAAGACGTGGAAGCAGCCTAAGTGTCCATCGATAGATGAATGGATAAAGAAGGGGAAAATATATATATATTTATAATATATATCAGCCATCAAAAAGAATGAAACCTTGCCATTTGCAACAACACAGATGGATCTAAAGAGTATAGTACTAAGTGAAATAAGTAAAAGATAAATATCATATGATTTCACTCATTTGGAATTTAAGAAACAAACAGTCATAGGAGAAAGAAAGAGGCAAACCAAGAAACAGACTCTTAACTATAGAGAATAAACTGATAGTTACCAGAGGGGAAGTGCCTGGGGGGGATGGGTGAGATAGGTGATGGGGATTAAAGATTACACTCCGGTGATGAGCACTGAGTCACGTATTGAACTGTGGAATCACTGTATTGTACACCTGAAACTAATATAGCACTATATGTTAACTATACTGGAATTAAAATTAAAAGCCTAAGAAAAAACTACGTAAAACCTATATAAGAGAGGTAAAGTGTTAAAGGAGTAGCCTTTGGGTGGACAGATTAAGTCATAGCGCTGACTTTTCTCTAGAAAATTGCTGGAAGGAATTTTTGTTTAAATGTTTTTCTGTAATCTGTTCCTTTGTTCATTTCTTCTGTAGACAACTCCTTTAACTCATTGTTCAAAGTCATGGGTGTTGTTTTTGAAACTTTAAACCAAACACTTGCAGATGATTCCCCTCAGGATGGAAAAAAGGAAGCCACCGAAAAGAAAGAAAATCATGGTTACCTGCTGGTAGACGTTTTTCGTTTTGGTTTGGTTTGGGTTTTGTGTGTGTGTGTGTGTGTGTGTGTGTGTGTGTGTGTGAAGATTTTATTTATTTATTTGAGTGTGAGAGAGAGCAGAGTGAGGGGCAGAGGGACAGGGAGAGAGAGCGAGAGAACCCCAAGCAGTCTCTCCACTGAGCTCAGAGCCAGAGTGGGGCTTGATCTCATGACCTTGAAATCGTGACCTGAGCCAAAACCATGTCTCAGGCACTCAAGAGCCACACAACCCAGATACCCCCTACTGGTGGAGTTTTATCATGGGTCTTTCCTACTGCTTGGGTTTTAGTGAAGGGAAAGTAGTGCCAATAGCTGATCATTTATTTGCTCACGAAACTTTGACAGAACTTCAGCATAAGGCACTATATACCTGTAGACACATCGGAGTCCCTGATTGTATGATCTGTGGTTTTATTGATCGTTACTCCAGGAGAATGTGTGTTTGTTTTAGTGATTTTTTTTTTTTTTCATGCTGGTTCTGGAATCAAAGGCACTTGGCGGGATTCTTGGCTCTGCCATTTACTGGGTGAATTTGGACAAGCTATTCATCTTTTTGAGATCAGCATCCTCATCTCTAAAATGGAGACAACAATATTTCTTGCCCACAATTGCTGTGAAGATTGAGATAATAACCATAAAGCACTTAACACAATAGATCCGATATAGGAAGTGCTCAATAAAAGGTAGCTTCTCATACTCAATACCATCTTCTGAAAAGGGTTTGAGGGTTGTCAAAATGGAGTACTCTTGGGTGAAATGGGGCTCTTTCATGAGCCCGACATCTCTGTGTGAATGAGTTATCAGTTTTTTCTTCTCCTCCTTCTCCTTCCTCTTCTTCTCCTCCTCCTGCTTCTAAAGATTTATCCGTTCATTTTAGAGAGAGAGAGAGAGAGCATGCATGTACATAAATTGGGGGAGGGACAGAGGGAGAGAGACAATCTTAAGCAGGCTCCATGTGCATTGTGGGACCCGAGGCAGGGCTCAATCTCATGACCCTGAGATCATCACCTGAGCCAAAATTAAGAGTCCAGTGCTCAACTGACTGAGCCACCCAGGTACCCTGACTTACCACTTTCTTAAATGGTTTCTGTTGTCCGATCTCTGTTATATACTGATGGAATTTCTCCCTGTGAGCCTTAATTTCAGTGCTTTGAAAGGAAGATAAGGAGGAAGGCTCACTTTTGGTGAAAATGTGTATCTAATTTCCAAAAGCAGTGCATTTCTGCTATATTCCCAATGTCAGATGCTGCCTGGCAAAGCCCAGTAACTCTTATTTAGCTAGAAACTGAGAATGAGCTGATATTTGTTTAAGTTAGAATGAGGTCAAAACAAAAGAAGTGACTTCACACATGAACAAGACCTGGACAGGATTTTTACTCAAACCAGTGGTATAAGATGAAAATGTAAATATGAGTAAAACTACCTAGGTAAGCTTAAAAAATGATAAATTTTTAAAAATAATTATTTATAAATCTGGGATTTGAGTGGGAATGGGTTGTTTTGTTTTCCCCAATGACACCACGCATTCTGTGATGACGGGAGTGTTTTTTACATTCACTGTCCAGTTGGTAACCATGTGGCCACATGTGACCACGGAGCCCTTGGAATGTGGCTGGCGCAACTGGGAATTTTGAGTTTTATGTCATTTAAGTTTAAGAACTACATATGACCTGTGGCTGTTTACTGGGCAGCACAGTTGTAGATCTCTGGTCTACTCTTCTTTTTAATTAATTAATGATAATGTTAAAACATTAATTTTTAATTAGTTTCAGAAGTATAATTCAGTGATTCATTAGTTGCATATAACAACCTCTGCTCATCACATCACATGCCCTCCTCAGTGCCCATCACCGGGTTGTCCCACCCCCCTGTCCAGCTCCCCTCCACAATGCTGTTTGTTTCCTGGAGTCCATCATCTCTTATGGTTTGCCTCCCTCTCAATTTTCATCTTATTTTATTTTTCCTTCCCTTCCCCTATGTTCATCTGTTGCGTTTCTTAAATTCCATGTGAGTGAAACCATATGGTATTTATTTTTTCACTGACTGCCTAATTTCCTTAGCATAATAACCTCCAGTTCCATCCATGTTGTTACAAATGGCACGATTTCATTCTTTTTGGTAGCTGAGGGATAGTCCATTGCGTGTAGGTACCACATTTTCTTTATCTCTTCATCTGCTGATGGACATCTGCTGATGGAGCGCTTTCCATAGTTTGGCTATTGTGGACATTGCTGCTATAAACATCAGGGTGCAGATGCCCTTTTGAATCACTCTATTTGTTTCCTTTGGATAAATATGTAGAAATGCAATTGCTGGGTCATAGACCTATCTCCAAACTGTTCTCCAGAGTCCTTATTCCATGCCTGATCTGATCAGACTTTTTGGGTGGAGCCTGTGCACTGGTATTTTCTTAAAAGGTGGCCATTGATTCTCATGTGCACCCAGGGCTGAGAATCACCCCTTCAGGTTAATAAAGAAGACTACTGAATATTAAGACAGGTACTATGAAGAATTTACTAGAGCTTGTATGTAATTTTGTTACTTATCAGCATAGAACTCACTTTCTTTCCGGTTTTCTTTATAAAATACGAAGTCACTTCCCTATACAATTTAAAAGTTTGTTTTAAGAGTCCCAGAATGATGAACTTACTATAACCCTGAGATTTTTTTTTTTTAAGAAAAATGTGCTCTAGGAAGCTACATTTGTTCAAATATTTGTTGTAGAAAAGACTATTTGTCCTTCTAAGGTCATAAACTACATTTGTCACACGAGGGATTGATTTTTGTGCTGTAAGCTTGTGATCATTAAACTACCTTTCAACTCCACCAGCTAGGATACTGAGTCTTCTCTATTTAGTATTCAAATTAATTATCTCTCTCTTTTTTTAAAAGATTTTATTTATTTATTTGACAGAGATTACAAGTAGAGAGAGAGGAAGGGAGGCGGGCTCCCTGCTGAGCAGAGAGCCCGATGCGGGGCTCGATCCCAGGACCCTGGGATCACGACCTGAGCCGAAGGCAGAGGCTTTAACCCACTGAGCCACCCAGGAGCCCCTCAGATTAATTCTCTTTTACAGAAATGTTATTTTGCAAATAACAAAGTGACTCTAATGGATCACCTCTAAAATATGATGCAAAATCTTGATTTCCTATGAATCAGTAGTTTTAAAAAATCCTCCCCCACCCCCTGATTCATTACACTTTTGCCAGAAAGAATCTGTCTTGATTTTTTTTTTTTTTTGAAAGCGAGAGAGTGTGTACATCTGCATGAGTGGTGTGGTGGAGAGAGACAGAGGTCTCCCTCTAGGGAGAGAGAGAATCCTAACCAGGTTCCATGGCTGGCACAGAACCTCAGGTGGGTCTTGATTGCATGACCCTGAGATCATGACCCCAGCCGAAGTCAAGAGTCAGATGTTTAACCAATGAGCCACCCAGATGCTTCAACTTTTTAAAAAAATATTTTATTTTATTTTTTTTAAAGATTTTATTTATTTGACAGAGAGAGATCACAAGAAGGCAGAGAGACAGGTAGAGGTGGCGGGCGGGGAGGGGGGAAGCAGGCTCCCTGCTGAGCAGAGAGCCTGATGCAGGGCTTGATCCCAGGACCCTGAGATCATGACCTGAGCTGAAGGCAGAGGCTTTAACCCACTGAGCCACCCAGGTGCCCCTAAAGATTTTATTTTTAAGTAATCTCTACACCCAACATGGGGCTCAAACTCACACCCCCAGATTAAGAATCATGTGCTATACCAACTGAGCCAGGTAGCTGCCTTCAGTCTTAATTTTTTTTTTTTTAAAGTAGATTCCATGCCCAGCATGGAGCCCAGTGCAGGGCTTGAACTCAAGCCCCTGAGATTAAGACCTGAACTGAAATCAAGAGTCAGATCCTTAATCTACTGAGCCACTCAGGCAGCCCTCAGTCTTGATTTTTTTATGGCTTTTTAATGCCTGGTTCAAGTTTTTTTAGGAAGCCAAGTCCTTCTTGGGTTTTTATGAAGTGTCCCCAATTCCTTTGATAAAATCCTTAGTTTGGTTTATGCTGCCTGAGTGCATTTCTGCACCAGTCTCCGACAAGGGCAGTCATTAATCCCGAGAGCAGCCCTGCAAAATAACTCTTCTTATTGCCATTTTATAGATGTGTAATCTGAGCCCCAGAAGGATCAAGGAACTTTCCCAAATCTGCACAACTGGTAACCCTTGGCAGAACACCCAGATCTAGTTGATGCCAATGCTTCTGAATTTCTACTCTCACAGAAGCCCCTAATATGGCACATTCCTTTTTAAGAAGATATTCACCTAATTTTTCAACTCTCGCCACTGTCTAATTCCAGTGTATTTCATCACGCCAGAAGACGCCCTCTGCCCATTAAGCCGTCACTTCTCATTTGCCCCTGCCCCTCCCTCCACTGACATCTACTTCCTATCTTTATGGATTTCCCCACTCTGGGTGTTTCATATAATTGAAATCATACAATGTGTGGCCCTTTGTGACCAGCTTCTTTCATTTAGCATTATATTTTTCAGGTTCATCTATGTTGTAGCATGGATCAGTTCTTTCCTTTTTATGACTGAATAATATTCTACTGTATGGCTTCACCACATCTTGGTTTTCTGTTCATCAGTTGGTGGACATTTGGATTATTTCCACCTTCTGGCTATTGTGAAGCAGGTTGTCTTACGATTAAAATTCTGTCATAGGAGTCTTGTTTTTCAAATGGGGCAGAAGGGCACATTTTGTTTCACACACTTTATTTATTTTTAAAATATTTATTTATTTGAGGCAGAGAGCACAAGCAATGGGGAGGTCAAAGGAGAGGGAGAAGCAGATTCTTTGTTCAGCAGGGAGCCCAATGTGGGGCTCCATCCCAGGACCCTGGGATCACAACCTGGGCTGAAGACTTAACCAACTGAGCTACCCAGGCACCCCCTCATACACTTTAAAAAAATTACTCCCGGGGGGCTCTTCTAGTTAATATTCTATGTAACAAATCCTGCCACTATTTAGTGGCATAAATAGCAATTTTACTATTCTCATGGGTCTTACGGGTCAAGAATTCAAACTAGGTGCAGAGAGGATGGCTCATTTCTTCTTCATGATGACTGGGGACCCAGCTTGGTAGCTAGGGTTTGGAGTCATCTGAGGGCATCTTTTGTCACATGTCTATATTTCATGCTGACTGTGAGCTGGGACCTCAGATAGCCAGTTCTCTGAAACATCTACATGTGACCTCTCTACACTGTCTCTCCACATGGGCTAGTTGGACTTCCTCACAACATGGCAGCTGGGGTCCCAGAGTCAGCATCCCAAGCGACCAAGGAGGAAGTACATATAGTTTTTATGCTCTAACCCTGCGATTCAAATAACATCTCTTTTGCTGTGATCTGTTGATTGAGGCAGTTGCTAAGGTCCAAGGGAGTGTGATCATAGACTCCATAATTCAACATGGAGAATATCAAGGTCATATTATAAGAACATGTGGCATGGGAGCTGTTGTCATGGCCATCTTTGGAAAAAAAACAGTCTACAACAGGGACCTTTCCCTGGGTTGGGCCCATGTCAAGTGTTCAGTAGATCCTTATTGAATTGACTGGAATTTATGCTCATCAACAAATTTTACTTCAGTCCATCCCTCTGACCTGTTCTTTAATCTGCTTCCTCCCTCAGAAGTGACTTTTCTGGGTGCGATTCCAAAGCTTTGTTTTCTTAATCCTAGCTTAGAACCTCTTTCTGCAGTTTCCTAGCTGTGTGGTCTTGGACAAGTCACTTTCCTTCACGGAGCCTCAGTTGTCTTCCTCATAAAATAGGGGAATGTGTTTGTTCCTGCTCCACAAGATGATCTGCGGAATTCAAAAGCTGAGGCATAACGAGTGCTTATGACAGAGGCTGGCTGGGTAAAGATTCAATAAATGACAGATATTTTTATTGCTGGTGTGATTATCCAAATATAATCCCCATTTTCTTAGGCTCTCCAGGATGCAGTCTGAATCTAAAGGATTAGGGCCAAATCCTACTTGAGAAGAAATGGCAGAAATTGCAATTCCTCTGCTTTTCTTCCACTTCTCTTATTAAGGTTTCCCGTCCTGCCAATAACTTCCTGTTTACCTGCAGAGACCTCAGACAAGCCATGGCGGTTGCTGCCGACCTAAGATAATAAAAAGTAATAAAGCCCCAATCTTGGGGAAGTTTCCATAGTCCTAAAGTCAAAACTTGCGATCTTGCCTGGCGTTGGAATAATCCTCTATGAGCATCCCCAGCCTCCCTGCGGCTGTTGCTTGTTGCTGTAATTATTCTGTCATCATTAATTCAATGAAGCCTATTAACCCACCCCAGATAGTGTATTTATCGACAATGTATGTTACCTGTATGACAAGACAGCTGTCATACTTCAAGCCTGCTGTCTCTTTGTCTTTCTGTTGAGGTTCAATATTGTCAGCTTGCCAGCATTCCGTAGATGTGTTAGAATCCTCATGAATGTTCTTGTAACTTCCCCAAACCAGGCGGTCTGCTGGCCTGGCGAGGCCTCACACTTCAGGGGGCAGTAAGATGCTTCCTCCTGGGGCCCTGGGGAAAGCTTTTCCCTTCTGCTTTCTCTCCTCTTCTCCATCCTTCCTTCCTCCTAGAGGCTGAGAGCTTGGGCTCTGAAACTAGCCTGCCTGTGTTTGAGTCCTGGCTCTGCCTGCTGACCGTGAGGGCTTAGTCTCCCCCAGCCTCTGCTTCCTCATCTGTAAAATGCTGCTAATAACAGTACCCATTGGTTGGGGGATTGCACATACTAATGTGAGTGAAACACTTAGACCGCTGTCTGGCTGAGTCAGTGCACAGGAACCACTCTGGTTGTTACTATCCTTTCTTTGTTCTTCCCTCCTGTCTTAGCTCAGGCTGCTATTAAAAAAAAAAAAATGTGATGGACTGGGTGGTTTAGACAATAGATCTTTATTTCTTGCAGTTTTGGAGGCTGGACATCCAAGGTCAGGGTGCCAGCATGGTTAAGGTTCCTGTGAGGGTCTTCTTTCAGGTTGCAGACTGCTGTTTTTATCTTGTGTCCTTGCATGGTGCAAAGAGAGCTAGCTGGCCCTCTGGGGTCTTTCTTATATGGGCTCTAATCCCATATGATTATGGAGTGATTATGACCTAATCACTCCAAAGACCCTACTTCCTAATACTATCTCATGGGCGTTAGGATTTCAACATAAGAATTTGGAGGGGACACAAACGTTCAGTTCCTAATACCTTCCTTCCAAAGGAAGAAAGCCCTTCTCAAGCATGTGTTTTGTGACAGGTGTTCACCCCAGTGCTGGGGTGAACTCTTCCTTGGGGCACCTCCACTGAGGGAGACAGGTATTAAATAATTACTAAAGGACACAACTTGGGATAAATGCCACAGCATACTATGCATGCATATAACAGACACAGCGCACCTTGGGTAGAGGACATGGGGCTGGTCAGGGAAGACTTCCTGGAGGAAGTGACATCTGAATAGTGTTCCTAAAACAAAATATTTCCAGGAGGACAATTGTAGGATTGTGTGTGTGTGTGTAAGTTAAGGACAGAGCACCTCTGACTGTGGGAATACTGTATAGAAAGCTCTGAAGGAGCCTTTATTAATTTTTTGAACGGATAAAACTGTCACATGGTTTGAACTTCAAAAATTACAAAAGGATAAACAGTGAAAGACCTCTTGCTTTCCCATTTACCGTTCCCTGCCCTCCAGGCAACAAATGAACCATTCTGAAAAATACATATACATAAGCAAAAGGTGCATGTACTGTCCCTCCTTAAAAAAACAAAAACAAAAAATGCGTACTTTTAAAATTTGCTTTTCTCCCCCTTTCTCTATAATATGGATCTGAGAGATCCTTCCATAGCTGTACACAGAGAACTTTTGTATTTTTTTCTCTGAGCCTGCAAAGGATACTATGTAGTAGGCTGTGGTTTATTTAGCCTCCTGCTGATGGATATTTGGGCCGTTTCCACCTTTTTATTATTATAAACAATCTGTGGTTGAGAATCTGATACCCGAGTGCTAGGCTCATGTGCAAATAAATCTGTGGGATAAACTCCTAGAAGTGGAAGAGTTGGGCCAAATGCTATCCTTTTTTATAGGTATTGTTAAAATGTTTCCATGGTGGCTGTACCAATTTACAGCTTATCTCCACCAACAGTCTGAGACTGTCTATTTCCCTACAGTTGCACAGACAGCTGTGGATTATCAGGTTCTTTTTAATTTTGCCCATCTGATAGGTGAAAATTGATATCTCAGTGTAGTTTTTAATTTGCATTTCTCTTATTATGAGTAAGATGGAGCATTTTTCTACTGGTTTGAGGAGCCCATGTATTTATTTTCTTACAGACTGTCCTTATTTTTTGCGCATTTTTCTATGGGTCTGCTCTTTTTTTCTTATTGATTTTATGAAATAGAGAAATTAGCCCCTTTCTCTGCTAAGCTTCACAGACATTATTTCCAGATTTGTCATTTGTATTTCGACTTTGCTTGTGGTGGTTCTGAGTCTGCAGACTTTTTTTTTTAAGTTTTATGTAATCAAATGTACGTATTTTTCTTTTTTATGGCTTCTGCATTTGTGACATACATACAAAAGGATAATCTTTCTCATTCCAGGTTCGTAAAATGACTCCATTCTTTAAAAAATATCTTCATGAGGGGTGCCTGGGTGGTTCAGTTGGTTGAGCATCTGCCTTTGGCTCAGGTCATGATCCTGGAGTCCCAGGATCAAGTCCCATATTGGGCTCCCTGCTCAGCAGGGAGTCTGCTTCTCCTGCTGACATCTCTCATTCTCTCTCTCCCTCTCAAATAAATAAATAAAATCTTTATAAAAATATATCTTCATGAAAGTTGATCCCAGAGGGTGTCTTCATTATGTTTCCCCATATTTACCACCTGTTTCACTGTAACTTCCCTTATATCCCAGTGAAACCCCCGATGCTGTAGCTTCTACACGCTGGTAACATTCTTTCACCTCCTCAGTGAATATTTCCTGAGCACCTACTACGTGCCAGTGTGGAACTGGGAAACTCTGGAGCTACAAGGACTGATAAAGAGGCCAATAAAAATAGCTAATGTCCTACCACCCAGAAATAACCACCATAAACGTTCAGTATTTATCATTAAAGATTTTTTTTAAGTCTACTGTAATAGCCAGGGTTGTCCAGAGAAACAGAACCAATTATATATTATGTAATTATGTAATAGATAATTATATAAGAGGAGCCCGCAGTTATAGAGGTTTAGAAGTCCTGGGATCTGCTCTCCATAAGCTGGAGAACCCAGTGAGCCAGTGGTGGGATTCAGTTTGAAGGGGAAGGCCTGAAAATCAGGCAGCCAGTGATCTAAGTTCTGGGATGGTCTGCGTTCTGGCTCCGAATGCCCAAGAATGAAAAGCACTGATGTTCGAAGCCAGGAGAGGCTAGGTGTCCCAGCTCAAGCAGAGAGAGAAAATTCACCTTTCTGCCATTATTTTGTTGTTGTTCTATTCAGGCCTTCAGAAGATGGGGCGATGCCCCCCTGTATCAGGGAGGGCATCTTCAATTCAGCCCACTGATTCCAATACTAATCTCTTCTGGAAGCACCTTCGTAGACACACCTAAGAAATGACATTTTACCAGCTCTCTGGGCATCCCTTAGCTCAGTCAGGCTGACACATACCATTAACCATCACATCTATGTACACGTATTTTTCAATAAAAATAAGACTGTCATATATGTAATATGTTATGACCCAATTTTCAAAGATATCTTGGATTTCTTTCTCTGTCACTAACTGTACATCAACATTGTAACATTTATTTATTTTTTAAAAAGATTTTATTTATTTGACAGAGAACAAGGTCAGGGGAGTGGCAGGCAGAGGGAGAGGGAGAAGCAGGCTCCCTGCTGAGCAGGGAACCTGATGCGGGGCTCGATCCCAGGATCCTAGGATCATGGCCTGAGCTGAAGGCAGATGCTCTACTGACTGACCCACCCAGGCACCCCTGTAACATTTTTCTTTTAATTTTTTAGAAGATCTTTATTTATTTGAGAGAGAAAGTGAGCACAAGCAGGGCAAGGGGCAGAGGGAGAGGCAGACCCCTTGCTGAGCTGGGAGCCTGGCACAGGGCTCCATCTCAGGACTCTGAGATTATGACCTGAGCTAAAGTCAGATGCTTAATCCACTGAGCTGCCCAGGTGCCCCTACACTGTAACATTTAATGGCCATGGCCATTTGCATGCAACAGAGCTTGTTGGCCCACTCTTTTTTTTTTTTTTTTTTTTTTT